>NW_022145615.1:8124890-8687390 GCF_000002235.5 Strongylocentrotus purpuratus
TCTCGAACCCGGGACCTCCCGGTGACGGGACCACTGCTCTACCGCTGAGGCATCGCGCCTCCTTCTTTCTTCCAATCTTAAAGACTATGTTGAGTTCCTTTAAATATAACAATTAAATTTGCAAGGTTTGTCATCCTATTCCATTCAGTTTGGAAGCCTATTAAGAAAACGGACGTAAATTTCCAACACGTATAACACCGTTTCAACATTTAACAATAATCTAATCTAAACATAATATTATAAACAACTTCACCGTCTAGATCAAATCCAAAATCTACATTCCGTCTTAAATAACCATTTAAATAAAACTCCACATCAAATCATCTATGTATATTTTCTCTCTCATCTTGCATTTCAGGATATGAACGAACCAGCAAGCTTTGTACATGGTTCGGTTGACGGATGCACAGAGAACACCTACGACAATCCACCTTTCATGCCTCGTAAGTAAGATCTATGAAAATGGTAAGGTTGATGAAAATAGCTGATAAAGACGGGGACTAAATCTGTGCCTTTTAACCAAAAACAAAAATCGATTTACAATCAATCGTGGAAATCTGTTGTATTCCCAATCGTGCTACAATGATTAGTCCTATCTTTATTACCATGCATACCACTTTATGTAACACAAAAGCAATTGTAAGTTAAAGGGATGGTTGAGTTTTGGTATAGAGGGCGCTACATAGAATAAATAAGTCTGTGAGATAATGCAAAACTGAATGTCAAATTTAAAGAGCTTACAGTTTAAATGACAAATTCTTTTTTGTTTGATCAAATTCGGTTCAGAGACGGCTGAAATATACAGTACATAAATATAACAATTTCAAAAAAGGTGTGACCCTACAAATATTCGATAGTTCTGAACCAGCCGTTGAAAGACAACAAAATGCTTCCACCCTGCAAACAGTTTTTTTTTAAATAGTTGTTGATGATCTCTCTATTTACTCATTAGTTTACCAAAAAATAACATGCACAGTTGTATCATTAAAAAGATGGTGGAAACCAATTACTTTTTAGAGAATTCCCGTGGTTTAAAGACTCTTTTGATTGTTAACAGGTTTATTACGAAGTCGCTTGTAATTTGTGTATACTTGTCGAGCATGGTGCAGTTATAACTATAAGTTTGTAATGTAATGGTGCCGATTTTGGTAACTAAAATTCAGTTTGACCCAAACTCCCGGGCCAAAATTACTCTCTATACAAAAACTAAACTATACAGTATATTGCGATTGATTAAATCAGATACGCTGATTGTAGATTCCTAGAGGGGGTGATATACAGATATTTGTCATGATGTGTTTCCACCCAGGTGTTAAATGGGTACCCGGTAGGATGCGACCGTCATTGTTGGTCAAACAGCTTGTGAGCGTCAAGTAACGCCCGGCTGGAATGCTCCCCAGGGAGTGGAGATTGTGCACTGAATCCAATGACCGGGGTAATAGTATATATTTGTAAAGCGCTTAGAGACATTTGTATTAAGCGCTATATAAAAATTAAACATTATTATTATTATTATTATTTCATTCATGCTAATCTAGAAATCTGGGGACCAACGATATACGACAAAACAATCTGCATGAATTCCGTACAGCACGTGACATACGGCATGAAGGACACCCATTACAACATGCACAGCCTCTACGGATGGAGTCAGACGGAGCCGACGCTACAGTAAGTTTACAACATTTTTGTGAAGCTTGGGAGTGGGGGCGCTTAACCCTAAGGGCTACGCCACCCTCCAAGGCGCTATGTCAATGACAACCACATTTATTGGTTTTAATGCATTTATTGTCTCACTGTAGGACCATTAATCTAATCTAGGTATAGAATCATATACATAATGGGAAAAATATTAAGCATAAGGTCATTTCAACTGTTTAATTAAAGTCTATTTTCATGGAATTTCAAGTTGAATAGAATATTCTCCAAAGACGTGCAGCCCTATTAATCTTGATATCATCACGATTATGGCCAATGGATTGGAGATTGAAAGCCTATTGAATACTAGTGTACATATTTCTCAAGAAAATTCAATTTCTTCACCCCCTTTTTCCCTCCGATTTATCACCAGAGCGGCACAAGAGGCTACGGAACAGAGGAGTCTTGTCATCTCACGATCAACCTTTCCTAGCAGCGGCAAACATACCGGTCATTGGTTAGGAGACAATGCTTCGATCTGGCCTCATCTCTATTACTCCATCATTGGTAAATACATAAACAGACAGACAGACAGACAGATAGACGAACAGCCAAACAAACAATAAACGAAACAAACAAACATAAAACAACAGTCATAACAAATTATCAATTATAAGGGTCATTGGTTAGGAGACAATGCTTCGATCTGGCCTCATCTTTATTACTCCATTATAGGTAAATACACAGACGGAAAGACAAACAAATAGACGAACCATCTAACAAACAATAAACGAAACAAACAAACACAAAACAATAATTATGACAAATTAACAAATATAACGGCCACTGGTTCTAGGAGACGAAGCTTCCATCATCGGTAAACAGTTTTATTTTGTTTCTTCGCATTTTACTATATAAACGAAACTACCAATTGCATCACATCAAATCACAAACTATGTTTGACACCGATCACTTAAAATCTGTTAAATTCATTCATGAATGGGAATACCACTATCAACAGATTTGGTATCATATGAAAGACGATGACTTGATCTTTGACATGAATTAAAGAACGTTATCAGCACTCTGTTAAGATCCAGTGTATTCGGAATGCGAAGTATATTTGATAAAAACTCCTTTCGTGATTATCTCGTCACATTCTATGAAGCGGAGGAGAATTCTCTGCAAACTATAAAATGATTGTGTTCCGTTTATCCAAGATTCGTGTTTTAGTTTAAACGGTGTCTTTCTGTCGTCTACAATGCAAATAGAAATCCATGCATACATAAAATCCGAAGAATTAAACTATTCAAGGGCGGTTGTACTTCATAACTTAATTAAACAAACTATAAACGTGGTAACATTTGAGTTTCAGAGTATTTTTCCTCCTCCCTCTTACTCCTATCTTTATTCCAGGTATGCTGGAGTTCAACTTGTTTGGTATTCCATATGTAAGTAAACAAACTTGTATCAACATTTTCTATATTAAAAAAGTGTTAATAATGAACTGAGAAGATAAAAATGATTTCTGGCTAAACATATACCAACGTGAAACTCATCATGCTCATTGGGATGACTATACTTATTTATGATATATTTTTAAAACTTGCATTACGCTATTGATAATGTAACGTGCCTAATGCAGACTTTAAAAAAAATATGATTCCTTAAATAACAAACTGAAATAAACTCAAACGATTTGGGCCAAATCAAAACTCTGTGGGAAAGATAATAGTATATGTTTGCCTTTCGTTTATACTGTGTGTTATTAGCTTTGAACAGTACACGTTTCTATTTATTTCAAAATTTAATGTTTTTATATTCTGTTTTTTTATATTTTAATTCAGCTGCAAAATGTTTAGCATTAGCAAATAATGATGGTAAGAATGCATTTGAGGTAGATTCATTACATATTGTAACATTATTAATTATACATTTTTAGTACATTATCATTCAATGTGTATTTTTTAACCCAAATCTTTGTCCATGAGACAGATTGGTGCTGATATCTGCGGTTTCTTCGACGACACTAACGAGGATCTTTGTCGTCGATGGCATCAGGTTGGAGCCTTCTATCCCTACTCTAGGAATCATAATGGTCTAGGCAACATGGTAAGTCTGGATTTTAGGTCTCTCCTTATGCTACGGTCACAAAGGTTCGTACGAAGGATAATTTCGCACGAATCTCCCTGCGTTTCCATTGTCTTCCCGAATTTCCATTGTCTGTAAATCGTTTGTACGCGTTCGTAGCAGTTCGTAAGGGCATTTGTGAACGAGGCTTAAAAGCTGCGGTCAAAAAGGTTCGTACGATACGTTCGTACGAATCTCCCTGTTTTTCCATTGTCTTCCCGAATTTCCGTTATCTGAAAATCGTTCGTACGACGTTCGTAGCTGTTCGTAATGGCATTTGGGACCGAGGCTTCACTTATTTCTACATGTTCCTCCTGATTTCCTTTTTAATGGATGGGGAGGGCTAAAGCCCCTAAGCCCCTGCTAGATCTGCATTTGATGTGTAGGGAGTCCAAACATGTGATAGGTAAACCCTTATTGTTCACCAATATTCGTTTTTTCACAATTATTACAGCCACAACATCCTGCTCATTTCGGAGAGGATTTCGCCATTGAGGTTCGCGACGTGCTTCACATCAGATACCGTCTCCTCCCGTACCTCTACACACTCTTCTACCACGCCCATACTAAGGGCTCAACGGTAGTCAGACCTATGATGCACGAGTGAGTACTTTCTCCGTTTATATTCATTAATTCCTTTTACCCTTGTGGGCCCAGAAAAACTAAGCTAAGCACGACCGTGCCTTTGGTTTTCGCGGTTGATCAATCGTGCCATCAATAAATTGCTAAAGAATGTGTTGACTGAACGGAACAAAATGGACCTTCAAACCATGGACTGTCTAGTAAGTCCATGTTCAAACCGTCTGCTCAGAATTAGGTGGTCCAGTTTTTAAGCGTGTGTAGGATCATGATGATTGGAAATTCATAGACGTGGATCAATTGGGTATGTTTAATTACGTCTGTGACCGACCTTGAACGTCACCATCCGAAAAGACGTGACTCAGATTCGAACCTGGACCCGACTGGAGTCAGTTTGTAGGCTTAGATTAAGAGCTTTCCGTAGCAGGGACAGAACAGCTAGACCAAGTAGACGAACCTACATCTTTCATGCCTTTTGTATACGGAGGAAGTGTCATGCCGGTGTCGTGGTCCAGCGAATAAACTAGAGGACTGTGGAGCTCATGGCACAGGTTACGAATCCCTTTCGCGGCACTAATTCCCTTTGGCAAGACATTCATCTACAATTTAGGATTTGTTTTCTTCCCATTTCCTCTGGAATTAAAATTATGCGTTCTGTCAGCAAAACTGTTCATTCAGTTTGCTCTAGCCAATGATCATATATTGCCCATGCCCCTTCATACTGAAATGTTCTAGTTGCGTCCCTGACTATATTACATGCTTTGGTTTCTTCTTCAGGTTTACTTCTGATAGCAACACATGGGATATTGACAGGCAGTTCTTGTGGGGTCCTGCCCTTCTCATTTCGCCCGTCTTAGAACCAGTAAGTCAATCAGAAAGGCTTTCTTTTGTCAGCGGCGTAGCTACAGTGAACATGGGGTCACGTACCCCCACCGAGTAGAAGAAAATGAGAGAGAGAGAGAGAGAGAGAGAGAGCGAGAGAGAGACTGAGTGAGAGAGGGAGAGAGAGAGGGGGAGGGATAGAGATCGAGCAGGCAGCGTGAAAGGAGGATGACACACACCTACCCCTCCCGACACCAATAACCTCCGACACCTACATGGCCCTACTCTCCCACACATCATTTATAGACCAATTTCCAGGTCACCGGTACCCCCCTAAATGGCTGGAATCATACTATGCCCCTAAAGTACCGAAATATATTACAAGAGTTTTCCCGACTTTTGAATATTGTGTTAAAAAGCAGTGTCTTCTGTCTCTTTGTCTTTCTCTCTCTTTGCTCTAATTCTTCCCATTAAATCTCTTTCCTTCGTTTCTGATATTCGTTAGAGAGTTATATCTTAGTATACTGCAAGCATCACAAAACCTCATGTTGACAATGTAACCCTCTTCTACCTACATGCATTCAATATGTACTTAACACGTTTATTTAATTTCTTATATTTTCTTTTTATGTAGGAAACAACAAGTGTGAAGGCATACTTTCCCGTTGCTCGCTGGTACGATTACTATACTGTGAGTATAATGATATGCAACCATCAGTGAAATTTAGTCAACACACAAATAGGACCTGAAAAAGAACAATCATTATTAACCACAAATAATTTATATCTTCTAAAAATTATATTGATTTGAAAGGTGAAATTACAAAGTTATCTAAACTGAAAGTTTGTATCGCATGCAGCTGAAGGTAATCAATTTTTTTAAAAACAAATATCAGTATTTTGGGGGCAAGCAGTTGAAGAATAAGAATAAAAGGGAGGACAAGGAAATTGATTTTTGATACAGATATTACCAAAAATTATAAAAATAACATTCTTAAATTATTCAACTCTTAAAAAAGCGAATATGATCTCAATAAGCGCTTTACATAATTAGTACTACCCCGGTCATCGGATTCATGCTAGCCCGCACACAATGTATGCACAATCTCCACTCATCCGGGATTATTTCAACCAGGTGCCATTCTACAGAATGATGCTCACAATCAACAATGGCTTTCTCAACTTGACGGGTACTCATTTAACACCAGGATGGAGATTGGCAACTGTAGGGTATTATTCTGCCGAAGGAAGGTAGTTTCGTGAAAATACCGAAACAAACGATGATAACTCCTGTTAACACTGCCGATTCTACCTCATTCATTTAAACACATTGCAGTTTGAAGAAAGATCGTTGCCATTAACACTTAATCACTTTGATTTAATTAATAATAGGGCATGGAATTGTCATCGGACATGCTGGCCGTTGGTGGCGGTGTCATGCTAGACGCTCCAATGGACTACATCAACCTTCACGTAAGAGGCGGCCACATCATTCCGACCCAGAATCCGGACAACTCGACCATGTTCAGGTATTTGTGTAGGTTGCATGGTTTCGTCGAAAATAGCATTATGTCGCTATTGTCCAAGCACTTCCAAATGAGGACGCTTTGCTTCCATTTATTTCCACCCGCTGAGACAATATTAGGTGCCATAAAAGTAAAATAAATTTGTTCTAATATAAGAAGGCTTCAACGTTTTGACGATAGTGTATTCAATAACATTTTTTTTCTGGCTGTATGCAAGTGCCCAATAGGGCGATGCACCTACAAACCCATTGCCGTTTTCGAACAAGAGAATCTTCCATATTTTGTAAAACAGAAGTTTTTGTATAAATATCATCATGGAATATGGAGAGTTATTTCTGAAGGTGATAAAGGGCTTCGGTAGCTCATCTCAATAACAATTGGTTTGTGATATGCGATTACTGTACAAGGGGTTGCCCTTGCGGTTCGATAACTTCGGTGACAATCCCTCCAGGCTTAGGGTTAGGCTTTCCATTTTGTGAAGGGTTAGGTTTAGGGATACGATTAGGGTTTTAAGGTTTGAAGTCTAGAATTCGGATATTATCCACGTCCCACGAAGCAACTACCACCAGATCATTGCTTTATAACTTATTCGTCCGATTAATCTGTAGCACTATCAAACTGTTTGAAATTGACGTGATTTCAAGAGCATAGTATTTTCCGCACTATATTCAAATGTTATGCAAATGTATTCTCACTTGTTAATACAGTCGAAGGAACGAGTTTGGTTTGATCGTCGCCTTGGATAACGAGATGGAGGCTGGTGGTGATCTCTTCTGGGACGATGGTGAAACAATCGGTAAGTGTTTGTAACAGCTCAGAGTTGAACCTTAATAACGTATTATGCATTATGCATTGTGCATTTATATATTATTCGGTATACATATTATCCATAATGCACTACTCATTCTGTTTTACGCATTGTGCGTTTTTTATCATGCGTTATTCATTAAACATAATCATGAGATTAAAAAGGACCCAGCTGCAGCGAGTTGGCCACAGTTTTTTGTCATTTTGCTGCTAGCAGACAATGTTGCATTATCTGCTAAGGGTGCAAGTGAAATTCCCTTTTAATAGTATGTTTAAGTGCAATTTCGCTGACATCCAATTGACAGATGGCACCCAAGACCTACATATTTAAAAATTAACTGTTAATTTCATATTGATTGGAGCACTTAGTTTGATCATGGATTGTAGTAGGTCCATGGTTTAATGGTGTCAGAATTATGATTCTGATGTTAAAAGAAATCAATATTATTTGCAGCATAGACAAATTATGTAGAATTAACACAAGATGTCCTAAGGATTCTTAATAAATTCCTTATTTGTTAAGGAAATCAGTGCATAAACTTTAATGTGTACCACAACCAGTTTATTTTTTTTTCTGTTATATTTATCTGCATTCCAGTTATATGATGATGATGATGATGAACAGCATTTGTATAGCGCCATTTATCTGCAAAAGCATTCAAAGGCGCCTGGCTCCCTCAATATGCGCTTTGAAAGTAAAATTGTACTATTATTACCTTTGAAACATGTATTTTTCATCTTCATTTTGGAAAACATTTCGTTACAGTAATGTCATTGAATCAATTTAAAACTCTTCTTTCCCTTTTCCTTTCTTTTCTTTCTTTTTTTGTTTGACATGCAGGGACCATCATGAACGAGCAGTATTACATGTTCCACTATACATTTACAAATGTGAGTTTCTAAAAATCATTTATTAATTCCGTTGGGGAAAAGAGACAAATTAAAAAGGGATATTGCATAGCTTGAAGAGTAAACATCGATAACACATCTTCATATCTTGGTATTTTGGTATTCATTGACGAATTTGGACATGAAACTGTTTCGTGATTTGGTTTTGGCACATATGTGATTGTTTCAAAATCCTGTTCAATTTTACTTTTACTATCGCCCTGTCCACAATGTCCACATATACACGGATAAAAGGTACAACGACGGGTAATTTTGCTATGTCTGACGGAGAGGGATGTCCTATTCTTAGGACCAACTATTTTTCTAGTTCTCAGAACTCGACTTTTGTATTTGCTACATGAATTTGGTTATTATCTGGAGATTAAACTGAAAAGAGGGAGGGGGCTCAAGTAATGCTTTATAATTAATTCTCTTTACTTTGAACTCTAGAGTTGGTGGTTCTCACCTTTCGCCCCCTTTTACCTATGAGTGTAATCGCCTGTGTTTTAAGTGCCTCATTACAAACTCGTCCATTTACCTTCCATTCACCTGTCACCATTAATTGCATTACTCGTTGCTAGGAGAGACAATCCATAATGCCTGTCTAACCTAACAACAACTAAATTAGATGTAAATAATCTGTATCTTGACTTTATAAAAATGCAATGGTTCGTAACAGGTAAATGGAATAAAGATATAAATGTGTATTATATTCAAGACATTTTAAAATGGTCAATTTCAGAATATGTTGACGGCAGAGATCGCTCATTCTTATTCTAACTTAATGGACAATCTTGTGATGGACCACGTAATGATCTATGGCATGGATGAAGCGCCCTCTCGTGTTGTACTCACCGACTATAATGCAGTCACGGAAGCTACCTTTACGTTTGATCAGGTCAATATGGTAAGATTTCCTTTTTTTGAGCATTCTATTTTCAAAGTAAAGGATAACACATCTATTATTGTACTAGGCAATCAAGATTTATAGAAGTATTACAGAAAATGATGATAACAATAATAATGATTAAGATGAAAAATATTAATTAAATAAATAATAAATACAATAATACTAATAATAATGATGAACGTAATGATAGTAAACATGCATGTCCTATTTCGAAAGTTGATAATATGACGTTTATAGGCGCCGTTGTCCTTGCAACTTATAGGGAAAACATATCAAACAATACAAACAAGCACAACAAAACAAATGAAACAAACACATAGAAGCAAATAAAACGGCGTTTTGATAGTTGGAAGAATACCTGGGATCCCGTGACGCTATAGAAGCTTGTGATATGTAAGCGTTGTTTACTGCCAGATGTTGGAAAGAGAAAGAAAAGAGAGAGGAAGAAAGACGTAGAGAGCAAGAAAAATAGAAAGAGAGAGAGAGAGAGAGAGATAGGGGGAAAGGAGGGTAGGAGAAACAAAGAAAGAAAGAAACAGAGAAAGAAAGAGAGAGAGAGAGAGAGAGGGGGAAGGAGGGTAGGAGAGAGAGAAACAGAGAAAGAAAAAAAGAGAGAGAGAGAGAGAGAGAGAGAAGGAGGGGGGAAGGAGGGTAGGAGGGAGAGAAACAGAGGAAGAAAGAGAGAGAGAGAGAGGGCGATAGATAGATAACGCAATATATTTTTATATAGTGATCTAACCAATTCACTATTCTTTATTAACTGAACATTTAAATGCTCTTTGTCGTTCTATTACTGTAATTCTCGTTACTCATGCATTCGTAATGCCTATTTATTGCTGTCCATGCATTCTCATTTGATATTTGATGTAGTAGCCCTTGCTAAATATTTCAAAAACGAAGACGTCCAAATGATTGATATATCTAGCTATTTATGAAAATCTAATTCTAACCAAGAACTTGTCTCCCTCTTTAACCCACCCCTTGCAGGCTCTCAACGTAACCGGATTAAACCACGCCATGGATCTTGGGTTCACCCTTACCATCCTTTAGATCAAGAATGGTTGATACGAATTCAATGCTTACATATATTTATATCAGGAGTCGCTAAATAAATACCTCTTATTATTCCAATGATCTAGTTTTAAAATTATTGTGAGTGTAGACAAAGCAAAGTAAATTCAGTGGTAGGTTTTAAGGTGCATGCCCAGCTGTCTCTCTGCAACCCCAACTACATTATATCTTTAACTCTGCGTATCGGGTTTCGCTTTCTTACTTGTAATACAAGTTCTTTAATGATATTTATGTTCGTACTTTTAAATTGTATTGTTTGAACAGATGTCAAATATGTTGTCAAATTGAATGGAAGAAAATAAATGTTCATTTGAATTGAATTAAATTGAATTGAACCCCAGACCAAACTCTTGACCCAACCCAACTCCGATCCTAAAACTATCATTTAAGACCGACATGCAAGCCTAACCCTAACGCTCTATATATTTGACGACGTCGTACCCGGAGTCACTGTTGCTGAAGAAAACATTTGATCAGGTTTGGCCTGACAACGTGAAATGTATTGTATTTTTCTCTGAGGTCCCAAAATGTTATCATTATGGAACTTCTAGCTATTATTTACAATGCTATTTGTTGAATTTCAAATCAACATGGCTACAAATAATCATTACTGACATTTTCTAAAGTAGTTCAGAGAAAGAAAAAGAAAAAGAAACCACTTAGGAGTTGTGAGGTTTATTCAGCAGGCGAAGCGATGCCGGGTTACCACGGTGATAAATTAGTTATGGACTTTGCGCTTTATATGTACATAACTGTATGGTTTATTTTAAGTTTGTGATACAAGATTCAAGTTGCAACTTTTGTGTATGAATATTTTATTACAGACGAGGCATGTGGATATCAATTTTCTTCACATCATTAAATTATGTCTATAGGAAGTGTTAGTATCAAGCGCTATCCTAAAATCAAGTAAAGCTGGCACCAAGGCATAATGCTGTTTGATCGTATGTAATGTGTATTCAGTTGAGGCATTCAAGCATCATGAAATATATTATAATGAATTACTATTACAAAGTATTTTCTGCGTTCTTATTTTTGTATTCATGGATAATGTGACGATTAAGTTGTACTCATTGTAGGTTATTAGCTAGAATGATAAATATGGGAACTTGGGTCCTAAAAACGTAATGGCCACAGAAATTATGATACACTTAAAGGAGAGAATTGAATTGCAGCCAAGTTAAATATATTATATAATTGTGCACATTTTCTTTTTCCTTATTTTGTTTGTATTCAATAAGGGTAGGCCTACACGATTTTTTTTAAAATTCAGATGTATTATCTATAACTTCGATTGTCCAAGAATATATTAAACTACATGTTTTTTCAAATTATTTTTACAATCTTCGTTTGTGGAGTGCATGAAGGTTCCCATGGATGAATCGATTTGTTTATCACATTACTTGGTTAGAACTATGAGCGTCAGCAGCAACAACAAGAACGAGAAGGAAAAAAATTAAAACATTAACTGTACAATGAGCACACTTTTAACTCAAAGTAATAACATTAAATGGGAAGAGAATTCCCACCCCAATAAAGATATGATCCTCCGATTTTTCATTTTGTTTTCTTTTTCTTTTCTTCAAAAAACCACCATGTGTTTAAATTTGACATAATCCATTAAAGATGAAACAACCTATTTAGGCCGATTTGTACAAACAACAAATCCATATTTTCTATGATACTAAAAATATTCACTTAATTATTGATCAGCAATTGACACGAGTGTTACGCATGGTCGAAACAGACTAAACTTCGACCTTTTTCCGATAGAGATTGGGTTATCGTATTATTTGTCTAATTGCCCGATATGAACGTATTGTCTTTTCTATAACGATTGTTATTTCATATTCATTCGTCTATCATGGTTAATTTAAAAAACGGGAGAATGGGAAGAGGTACAAATTTGAAGAGAATCCACTGGAGTAAAACATCCTGTACTTCCATTAAACTCATTAGACTATCTGAATGTACCCTCGATCAAGAGTAAGGTGGGAATCGGTCAAGAAGAAATCTCTTACATTCAAATTTCGGATGAGTATGATGGGGATAATCTGTTTATAAAGTGAAGCAGCAGTTTGGGGGGGGGGGGGATCTATTCCAAATTGTGCTGTGCTATGTTGTGTGTGTGTGTGTGTGTTTTTTTTGGGGGGGGGGGGGGTAGAGGTATCACGAATTATATATTGGCATCAACTGACGTCCCTGTCTCGAACTGTTTGACAAAGAAATCTTTAAAGCTTCCCAACAATCTCTATTTCAATTTCAATTTATTTATGTTTCCAACAAAAAATTACAAATCAATTATAAACATTTACAACAAATGTAGAAATACACATTGGTAACAGAGGGGTCCACTCAAAAGCAAAGCTTGTACAAGTGTGAACACCTTAAATGATACTTAGGAATAATGAGTAATTAAATTAACATGTCACTAACTACAAAAGGCAACATAAAATTTCAAATTTGTCACGACAGGCATGCTGTTTTGTTTTTTGTATTTTTCCCTCAACAGTTTTATTAACATTATTTTACGTCATTCAGTAATAATGTAAACACCCGCCCGAAATTTTCCCCCGCCCCGCCTTGTATTGCAGGTCAGAGACCAACAATCTTATCATTATGATTTGATAAGGCGATTACTAGTAGTTAATAATTTTTGCTCGTCGAATGTGCCCTGTGCCGATAGTCATGTAGAGAGATCAAAGGCCGTATAGTAAGGCTGTTATCATCAGACTGATTAGGGGCATCACTCGAATATTTTGAAAGGGAAGGGGGTTTTCGGTGGCCTTACCCACTTCCCTACGATTAAAGAAAACATTCTCAGATTTAAGAATTGGCCAAACAGTTTTAAATGTTTGATGCGTATAGAGAATAAATTAATAAATATAATAACAAGAGCCAACAATTGGTTCTGATGAAACAGTTATGAAAGGGGTTGTTTCACACCTCCTCTTTCTAAAACGACGCCCCCCGACAGTGATCATAGTGCAATCCCTACCTTGATGCATCCGATGATCACATTATTCAGACGCTCATCAAGCAACCATGGAGGAAGACGATTTTGAACGTTCCGCGTTAACGAAGGAGAAGAAGCCCACGGGGTGGACCAACCAACACGTGCTCGCCCTAACCCTCGTCGTCGTCGCCTGCGTGGCCACGATCTGTACCACCCTCACGTTCTTCCTCCATCCCGACTACGCGGGCATTGACGGCGTTAACCCGTTCGAGCCCGCCCCCACGGAGGCTAGCGTGGAGGAACGTATCAACTGCATCCCCGATAAGGACGTGGAGAATGCCGAGGAGCTCTGCTCCGACCGCGGGTGCGTGTGGCGACCGACGATCGTGGACGGCGCGCCTTGGTGCTTCTTTCCGACGGGGCATGGCACGTACCGGCTAGTAAAGGAGGAGGAGCACACGTGGGGGACGAGGTTGACCCTGGAGAGGGAAACGTATATCGCTTCTTTCTTCAACCAGGACATCCAAACTCTCTCACTCGATATCGAATTCCAGTCGCAGACTAGACTTCATTTCAAGGTAAGTAGGCCTAGTGCTTAATAAGCGGATCATCAAGGATTAGTTACAAAATATAAATATATATATCTAAAGTGTGTTACTCGGCTTGAGAGGGGGGTGGGGGAGCGTGATGCAGCGCTCAACTAAGATTTTGTCAGCATATATACTTAGTCGAAAGTGAACGAATGAAATGAAATTTAAAAACAAATCAAACAATATTTTATATGCAAAATTCTCTTGTCATAAATCGTAAGCACACAAGTTAAAGGGCATGACCCTCCGAAGCCACCCCTCCCAATTATTGTTATACAAGTATAAACGGTTGTTGCTTCATTAAAATAAGAATACATTTTTAATTAGCAGTTCCATTGGTATAATTGACCCGGTATCGTTTCGATTCGGCGACGCGACGCCAGTGTTTAGTCGATTTCACGTGATACATCATGGGGAAAAAAAATCGACAAAAATTATTAGCTGTGGTATTGTTAGGTACCCTGGATGAAGAGGGGATTTTATACAAATTTTGGTTGGGAAGGTTAGAATTGCTTTTCAGGAGTAAAATTTGCGCTAATTCCAAAAGTATCCCATTCACCGTTCTGACGACGTTTTTTTTGTAATTCTGGCCACTTCTCATCCGAAATGAGCCGCTGTTGTGCGTTTTGTCATGCACTTATTTTGGTTATAGCATGATCATTTGAAATGGAAAATAAACGACTCTGAAGGTGAATCTGTTTCTGAATGTAATGTGTTTACTTTCCTTTCATTCCGAACTCAGTTTTATGACGCCTCAGAGTCTCGCTTCGAAGTTCCCATACCGCTGCTGCCCCGCCCAGCCGAAGCAGCTAGAGTCACAGACTACACCATCACGTACACTACCCGCCCTTTCACTCTGGAAATCACCCGAAAATCAACGGGAGAAGTATTGTAAGTATTTGAATATCTGTCTTCATAATCAAAGAGTTGCAAAAATAGAAAGTAGGATATAAACCAAATATCAACAACACAGGACAATTGCAGCGATGCTTTGAATAAATCCATGTGTTGCTAATACTAATAATGACTAGTAAACAGCCCACACAATAAAATACTATCTGTAACTATCGGGCTACTTCGTATTTCAACTCAAAACTATAACACTAACAGGGAGTTCAAACAGTAACATACTTATACACAAATCATTTATCAACTGGACATAGTGACCTGATAATCGTCTTTCTTGTAACCCCTCTAAAGTGTTGGGAGCCCCAAGTTTGTCAACAATTTGATGGCGAAATTTCACTTAAATTGTATCGTAATTTGAAAAACAATATCATTAAGACACACTTCTGCAAAGATTTCACCCCCAAAAAAGTGTTCGAAGACAAATAAGGATAAAAGAGTACATAATTTGGGTTTTCTGTTGTACGCAGAAAACCTAAATTTTGTATTCTTTTGTGAATATTCCACTTCAAACACATTTGTTTTGAAAATCCTTCCAGAATCTACTTGTAGCATCTACTTGAAAAAGATGTTTAATTCCAATAGACCTTTTGCGTACAACAAGGTGTAGATACGTCATAAAGGTTTGCTGGGCAGTGGGATCGATTAGAAATGGCTCCAGCTAGTTAATACACGAAACAATTGGGACAAGAAGAAAACATTTTACTAAAAAAATATATATATATATTTATTTTTATGCACGTACATTACATATTAAATAGATAATAGATTTTATATCCTACGATAACATTCAACACTTGATCCTTGCGCTCATTGTGATAGTTAGTGCCTTAACATACCCCCCTTCGTTGAGGGAACTCTAGCGCCAGAGGGGGTGGGTGGGGTCAATAGGTACATCAAACGGGCAAGAACAAAGGGGTTAAGGGGTGCAAGGGGTGCAATCTTCTTAAGTTGATATTAACCCTTCTGTCTTCTATTCTCTCACCTTCTTTTCCATCGTTTTCCTCTTTATTTGATAAAGAGGGGTGGGGAGAGACGTTCCCCATGCTCCCTATTGCACCACCCCCTTACACCCACAGTTAGTACAAGTTAATGTTTGTCCTTTGTCACACTATTTGATCACATTACACGTCTATGAATTAGGTGATTATGATAATGGTATTTAATCACGGGTATACAAAAAAAAAACATTGCATGTTTAGAACAACGATAATTTGACTTCTATACACAGCAAATTTTCATTGAAGCAAATACATTTCTGCAAACCAACACCCACAACAAAAAGTGAGTCACCCTTACTCAAATTGATGAGTCACTGGTTTGTCCGTACAGTGAAACACTTGAAGGATCGTGTGAGTCACTATGACTCGATACAAATGAGTCTTATTTATCTGAGAGACTCATTTGTATCGAGTCATAGTGACTCACACGATCCTTCAAGTGTTTCGCTGTACGGACAAACCAGTGACTCATCAATTTGAGTAAGGGTGACTCACTTTTTGTTGTGGGTGCATCATGACATAGACCCCCTACTCCCTAGGCCTATCACACACATACCATACCATGCCAGAGTCACTGTCCACATTTGCAATGGAAAATATATCCTAAAATATCACATTTTAGCGATGTAATCGGTGGTCCCGCTACCCGAATCTGAAAAATCTACTTTGTACGCACTAAATTAAGCCTTAACTTGAGATTTATTTGTCACCCATACTGTCACGAAACAATCTTGAATTGATTCGTTTTTCATCAAATAACAAGGATCTAGGAGTTTCGTTGTATAAAAAAATGATGCAAGATCATGCACGTTTTCATTCGACACGGCTTCGTGCGATACAGTAGAATCTATACACTATGAACATGACTGACAATGAGAGCGGACAAAATATACAGTTCCTCAGGTAGACAAAGGAACATCCCTTCACAGCTATTATGTAAAAAGGTGAATATGCATGTGACACCTGTTCTACACATTTTTACATAATAGCAGTGAAGGGATGTTCCTTTGTCTACCTGAGGAACTGTATATTTTGTCCGCTCTCATTGTCAGTCATTTTCATAATGATAGTTAAGTTACACACAGCCTCATCAACTCGAGTGCGGATATCGTAAAATGAACGCATGCATCATTTGTATAATAAGCCCACGAATCCAGTCATAAAAAGCATCGTTTAAAACCATATGAATAATTATGCGTACCAATTTTTCACTAGCTGCAGTCAAAACTCTTCTGAATCCAAGATATAAGATGGCGACGTCGCGTCGTCGATCGGGAATTCAAATATGGCTCGAGAATGCGCATTTTGGATGACGTAACGAAAGCATGCGCGCGCATGCATACAGCCTCACTTTCAAGTTGACTCACTTTTTTCTTCTAAAATGCTCTTATGTCGATCTTGACTCATTTTTTACGACCATGTGAGTCAGTCGAAGCATTTTGCAAATGCGTCAGCTCATGATTGACACACTGGTGAAATATAAATGAGTCAATAGAGACTCATTGGTTGTTACTAATGAGTCAATTTACACCTGACTCACGAAAATTATGCTTAAATATGTCAAATGACTCACTTTTTGTTGTGGGTGAAGCCATTCTTTTGGTTTCGATTAGGTTAATCGTGCTAAGAATGTAACAAGTCAGAACTAATTACAGTGTTTAACTAATTCACAAAAACACAAATTAAATTTAAACTAGTATTTATTCAAGAAATAAAGCTTTTAGTTATTAATTTTAAATATAGCTACAAGTAATGTTTTATATTCACTGCGGTTACAAGCGACAACGAGACCAGGACCCTGTCTTACAAAGAATTGATAGCAATCGTAAATTATTTGCTATTGATATCAATCGCAACTATTTACATCAGAGATAGGAGACTGCAAAGTTGCGATCGATTGGAGAACGTGCGATTAATTTAGATTAATTGCAACTCTTTGTAAGACGGGGCCCTGCTGATGTAGCCTAATGTATAAAATGTTATGCGTAGTCACGGAGATGCGAGAACGTTATTATTAGACACCAACATTATGTGAACATCAAATACATCAAAGCTTACATAATTATGAACGTTGCTAGGCAACGCAACTAGGCGAATATTTTTATACAGCAGATGTAATGGACACATTGCCCTTTCCAACATTTATTTCCATTGTTATTGAAACGTATTAATATCATTAATCAGTAATGAGATGATCATAGTCCATGTTTTTTTTTAATGAGGCGGCAAACCAGCGGCGGTTCATTTATAATGACGTGAAGTGTTAAGCCATTCGCACACTATACGATCCTCCTGCGATCCGATTTTTGTAAGAATTTCATAAAAAATTCAAACATGTAAAATCCTAATGACAGAAGATAGAATATTCATATTACTATGAAAATCTAAATCTCAAAAGATTGTGTGCTTTGTTGGAAGAGGAAAAGCCAAATCGTCTCGAATCGTACTGACGTCAGATCAGTTAGTGCGATTGTCTACGATCTTTAAGCCGATTCGACTCAGTTCTATTTTGACTAGAAGAGTTCATTAGACTAACATCCCTGTTGTCTGTATTCTTATCATTAAGATTCTAAATCAGGAGGATGAAGTTTTTTTAAATTTCCTAACTGTTGCCATTTCTTCGATAATCGTATCGCAGAACAATCGTGTATAGTGTGCGCATGTCTGTATCTTATAACACGGAGGTCAGTAAACATAATTTATGCGCTAGTCATCTGTTGCGCGCAGTTGTCAATTAAAGTTAGAAGAACGCAGTGGTTTACCGCGCTATATCTGAACGAGCCTTTAATACAGAGAACAAAAGAGGTTCACAGGCTTTGGCGGGGCGAGTAATTTTTTCCACTTGAGCTGATATTATATTAGAGCCTTTTAGAGGTGTAAAGTTCTATGATGAATTCTCAACCGTAAAATCTGTCCTTATAATAATATAGTGGCTTCGATGACGAGAAAGGCCTATCCTTGATTGATAAAGTAATTGTAACTTAGTGCTAAATAACAGTTTTTCACAGCAATTTGATAAGCTGATATTAGTAGATAAATTTGCTAAATGTAGAGATGTTAGAGCTGAAATGAAACATTTGCAAGCCTATGCCTATGCACGCACACCATGCATGCTGATATAGGCAAGGCGCTGTGTGTACGTGTGAAGCCCAGAGCTTCGCACAGTTTTGAATTTCGCCGCGCATCTTTAGCACGCGTAAAGCTTGTTATTGACAAGATGAGCTCTGATTGGCTGTATGCAAATGAGTTCATACTGGGGGTCCCGAGCTCAAGTGGGAACAAAAATTACGCTGGCGGGGCGAAGGCAAAGATGATGAATCCGAGTCACATTCCCCTGTATTTGGCTTACAATACAATTAGTTACTGTCTATTTCTCTCCCCTACTCCACTCCCCTCTCTGTCTATGTTTCCTCTCACCTTTTTCTTAATCACTCGTGTCTCAGTCTCTGTGTTTTGTGTGTGTGTGTTGAGGCGAGACTGTCTGATGTCTAGGAATGAATGTTTCTCACCCACCTTGTGTGATAGCTATTTATATTAAGATTAAAATCAAACAAATTACAAAAATTGTTCGGGGAGACAATTGAATACACACACATGACCAAGTGTTGGTATGCTACAATATCTTTAAACTTTGAGAGAATCAAAACTTAAAATAAAAAGTGAAGATGAGTTTTAGATTGGTCGTTTGAACACTATTCTTATTATCTTCTTTTGTAGTGTAAAACGTTTATTTATTTTAGATGGATATGTATTGCCCCAGACAAGAGTGTAATATGGTAAAATAAGGAGGGCTGGAGAGCAATATAAACTTCGGAGAACAGTTTGAGGAAACAAATAATGGAGTCTGCTAATAAAACCTCTATTTTAGGCTATTTAATCATGAAGATCTAAAATTTAAAATTCCAATATGTGAAGAGAACTCAACTTTTAGTCATAGTCCCGGTGGGCCTTCGTGGAAAGTCTTATGTCGGACGCACGGGTCTGCACGTTTTAGGAAGACACGCATAACATGCAGACGTGATTTTTTTATCGATATGACCAATAATCTTCGAGTCAGAGCGTTTTTTGTTTAATGAACGCACGTTGTTCTGCGTTCTTCTTGCGAGCACCGCACGGGCTAATTTTGGGTGGAGTATAGAGCCATATGGTGCAGTGCAGACCCCCCCCCCCACAAACACACACACGATACCGTTTACCTTTGTTGTTCTCTCTCTCTCTCTCTCTCTCCATCTTTCTTTCTTTCTCGCTCACTCTCTCTCTCTCTCTCTCTCTCTCTTCCTCTCTATCTTTTTGTCTCTCTTGTAGATATCTGTGTCCGTTTCTCTTTCATTATATCTCTCTATCGTTAGTATATATCGTTCTTTCTCTCTCATCTTTTTAAGCAATTGTGAATCTTGTACAAACAGGAGGATGAAGTTAAATCTATAATATTCTATCATCTTGACCTTCCAAATTAATCAGCTCATTATCCATAATAAGGATATGTTTAGAATGAATAAAACGAATAGTAAATATTGAAAAACGTTAAGACTAAAAAGATTCACAAGGATTTTTCTTTGCATAGATTCAGCAATTCTTAATTATGCCTTGACGGGCACACATATTGTGCGTGAATGAATTTGATTACCCGTTATTATAGGCCTATGAAAGCGCTTTGAGCCGATATTTCGTATTCGACACTATATTTATCAATCATAGAAATTAAAACAATATCACATTCTTCTTCAACTAGGTGGGATACGTCTATTGGAGCGCTAATTTTCGAAGACCAATTTTTGTCGATCTCAACTCGTTTGCCTTCTTCCAATCTGTATGGTTTCGGGGAGAGTGAGCATCGAAGCTTTAGACATGACATGAATTGGCGGACTTGGGGTCTTTTTGCCAGGGACCAACCGCCTGGGGTAAGTAGTATATGTTGTACACGATGCATCATTTCAGTTGAGGAATCACCAATGACATTTTAGCTTATAAAGGCAAACACTAATACAAAAGAAAACGCCAACGTATCCAAACCAACTGTTCATTCTGTTGAAGAAGTGAGGTGATGAACTGAATTCATAATACTCTTTTTATGAACAGCTGCGGATTAATTTACAATACATTTGCCAACAGAATGCAGTAAAAACAATTCATGTCATTATTGCTTTTCACTTATCACTACGAGGCGACCTATCGGACCATCAGTTAAAATTGGGGTTTCGTTTGTGGAAAATTGGAATTGAAAACATGGCTTCTTACAATTTAATCATTTCGATGGAATCTGTTTTTCTTTGATTGCACGCAGGACGCTATCAACCTGTACAGCGTCCATCCTTTCTACATGAACGTGGAGTACGACGGTAACACACACGGTGTCCTGCTGTTTAACCTTAATGCACAAGGTATGTAGTAACGATGGTGCACTAAACCACTTTTTATATAGGATTTCCCGGCCAAATTCGCGAGTTTGTCAGTAAAATCAATTTGTCTTGCGTTCAAATTCGACGGTTTTAGTGCTGTCGGGTATATCTCGGGTTTATATTCCTTTTTCTAGATTTCAAATCTATGAAGTTTTCGTTAGAATCTATGTATGTTTCATTCAAATTAATGAACAAAGTGCTTCTTTCGCTATTTGGTTATTCGATTTAGCGCAACACGATTTTCTGACATCGCGACGGCGTACTTCTAGCATTCTAATTCATTTGTAGCATTCAAATTAGCACTTTGTGCACTAAAATTAATGGTCAATATACATTTCTATATCATTTTATAGCTCATTCTTTTTCTTTCAAGATCTTTTTTCATGTGTATTTCATCCTTTGTCATTTTCTTGCATTTATACTCTTTATATGCTTTTAGATTTATCAGATATTCATCAGCCTTTAAATTTGATTGCTTAAAAAAAAGACTTACATCTACGGACTTGATGGTCTCAATATTTGTGTAAATTTTCATGTAAGGAAGTTGTTTGTCTTGTGTTTCATCATAAATTTATCACAATTTCATTATGATGGAAGGGTATAATATTGTGACTGGGGTAGGTGTTTTTGTATCCCTACTTTTCCGGGGTATATTAACATGTTCATTCAAAGATGCCATTTCCCTTGATTTCACCCCTTCTTTACCTAATGTCTAACTACAAACATATGGTTTTTCCTCAAAATTAATAAATTGCATAACAGAAAAGACCCCAATGGCAAATCATGTATTTAATTGCATTTTTCAAAACTGTAAACGTGTGTTGCATTTCTTCCCCCTAACATTCGTAACTTGAATAAACATAATTCGAATACGAATGACAGGTGTTAATTTGAATGATAAAAATGACGACTCGACAAGTGACGATTAATTTGAATGCTAGTTGAGCAGTTTCTAAATTGAATGACAGATCTATGAAATCCTTCGACCAAAATCCTAAATTACATACAAAATCGGAAAAATTTAATGATAATTGGCATGGCAAAGCTGATCTGCGCTATCTTAAATGCAAAGTAAATGAATTCGAATGACAAACTCGCGAATTTGGCCGGGAAATCCTATAATTAGAACGGGGGCCGATCCTAGATTCCCGGCAGCCAGCTAGGTGTCGGGAAGGGTGGGGATGGGAGAGGGGGGGGGGACACGAGTTAAAGAAAGAAAGAAATAATATATATAACTATTTTAGTCCACAATATCATAGTTCTTGGTCGTATAGTAGTATTATTGTAACTGAGCTCATTGGAATGTATTATGTAATACGCTAGTACAACATATTATCACCACTTTAAGGAAGGGGTATATACAATTTTAAGTTGCGCTTTTAGAATATTAGCGAGTTTTCGCATGGCGACACAAGTGCTGACTACGGGGTATGTAAATGAGCTCGCCACGCCGTACTAGCTCGACTCCCGACGCTAATACGGCTGAATACCGTCGTATGTTTGGACGCTACCAGGCACGTAGCCAAGATCGGTTGAACTTTTTTTAGACCCTTCCCCAGGACGTCGATCGATTACATATATGTGCCCCCTCCCCCCCCCCCCCCATATATCAAACTCTGGCTACATGTACGTGCCTGGACGCTACACGGACATTTTCGCTCTGAGTGCGTTGTAGAAGGCCGCGTCGCCGGTAGCGAAAACTCGCCATCGCCGGGG
Organism: Strongylocentrotus purpuratus; assembly: GCF_000002235.5. Lineage (NCBI taxonomy): Eukaryota > Metazoa > Echinodermata > Echinoidea > Camarodonta > Strongylocentrotidae > Strongylocentrotus > Strongylocentrotus purpuratus. Next base: position 8,147,830 of record NW_022145615.1, read on the forward strand.
TAGGGGAGACAAACGAAAATCTATTCAAAACTATTTAGGAAGTGTGCTTTCTATATAATTATTACTGAATAGAGTTTATATGCAATTACGTCGGTGCAAAATTTGAATTTTCACAGCAACCCCGACTCTTGATCTGATAAAAGGTAAACAGAAAACCTAAATCTTACATTTTTATTTATCCCCTTTTATCGCAGATTTCACAGTGCAGCCAACCCCTGCCTTAACTTATCGCACAGTCGGTGGAGTTCTGGACTTTTATATGTTTCTTGGACCAACACCTGACCAGGTTATTCAACAGTACACCGAGGTAATATATCACTTTCTCTTGTAACTGTTTAAAAGAAATTTGTAGGCGATTTGAAATAGTTATAAAAGTTTACATCAAGAAGAAGAAAAATAAGGAGAAGGAGAAGAAGAAGAAGAAGAAGAAGAAGAAGAAGAAATAAAAAATAAAGACGGTAGCCGAAGAAGGAGTACGAGATGAAAATGAAAGAGGAATATGAATAAGAAAAAACACTTTTAAGGAAGGAAGGGATGTGAGAGGAGGACACAGAGGAGAGAGAGAGACAGAACGATTAGTTAGGTAGGTATGTAGAGAGAAAGAGAGAGAGAGAGAGAGAGAGAGAGGGGGGGAGAGGGAGAGAGAGAGAGAGAGAGAGCTGGATATTTGAAGGTGGAGGGGGCTGGGAAATGACTGTACAGCTGAACAAATTGAACGAAGGCCTCTTTAAAATTAATTTAAACTAGCTTTAATTAATTAATTTTATTCTAATCAAACTTTAAATTTAGTTGATTAGTTTAGTCCTTTATCTGAATTTCAATCTTAATTTCCATCTAATCCAATTAGTTGATTGGTCGCCCTATGCTGCCCGCCTACTGGGCTCTTGGTTATCATCTCAGCAGATACGGCTACGATAACCTCACCAATCTACAAGATGTGGTGGCAGGTATGAGAGAATACGACATACCTCACGTAAGTTGTTTATATTTAATGTTATTTAATTTTACAGTAAATTTAGTTTGATAATGATAATAATTATAATAAAAAAACAACAATCATTTATTCACTTATTTATTCATTTGTTTCGTTGATCTATCGGTGCATAAATCTGACCAACAGCACAGGCTCAAGGGGTCAGTTTACAACTAGAATAATACAGCATATTATGCAAAGAGGTGTTAGCAATGATATTTTAAACAAATAATGTACAAAAGACATAACATTAGCAAATGATTACAGTTTCTATTCATCAAACACTTCACCAACTATTACGTAACCGACCAGATCTTGTCATAATTACCCCGGATGCATACATGTACTTCCGTTAATATTCTGCACTTCCAAATAGTAGCCTTGTTTATGGGTGCGCAAATGCGAATCCAATCACGTTGCATTTCGCATCCAACCGTGCTACCCATTCAACACATGGGTGAAGAAGAGCAATGTAGATACATTGCCGGACTAAGGTGACTCTTGCGCTGTGCTAGACTGGCACATAAAGATTACATGTGTGAAAATTAGACTATGGCAATGAACTGTTTGTTTTTCTCGTCGACCAAAACAAGTAAAGTTAATGACTTAAAGATGATTATCTTTTAAAGAAAGGTGTTTTCTTAAATAAATGGTTTTTACAAATGTCCCCCTAAAAAGGATTGCTCTTCATAAGCACTCATATTCGTATAGCTGACAAGTTTGGACCAAATATTCGTGCCATACGAGTTTGCAGTCCTGAATACCAATGTCTGTGTGCAGTGTATGTAGGCTATGTGATTTTCAGCAACATTAAATAATTTCCTTTTGATTCTTATCACTTCAATACTTCATGTATATATTAATCCTCGCATCTTCTATAATCAATCTTTTAAAATTGCTTCCAGGCAGTTTTTGCCATAATATTCAACCTTTTCTTGAAAGTGGAGAAGAAAACATAATCAGTCCAAACTCCCATTCTTTCACAAGCTTGACTCTTTTCACTCTTTCATTACAGGATGCGCAGTACAGCGACATTGACTACATGGACCACAACCTTGACTTCACTCTTGACGAAGAGAACTTTGGTGGTTTAGGAGAGTTTGTGGAATCCCTCAAACCAGACGGCACTCGATACATTATCATGCTGGTAAGTTCCCTTATGCTTGCTCAGTTGGTTGGTTTCATTTTCCGTATAAAAATTCAAATATATACAAGAAGACCATTTACAATAAAATACAAATCAAGAATTAAAAACGGCTGGAATGCTCTATTCAGAGCCATTATGAAAATGGCTATGTTCTTCCTAGAGGTCCAGATATAATTAAAGATAGAAATAAAACACAAATATTACGAAAATATACCATTACAAACGCACTATCTACAACCCACTCCAATACCCGCTATAACCCATTATGAATACGACTGTTACCATCCCTTCCCCCTCCCCGTTCACACCAAAAGTTTATACATCAAAATCTAGTATCCATTCATGTAGGCCATGCCGAAATAGATTGAGTGTGTTCGGTCTACGTAAGTTAATCGGTAATTCATTATATAATTATATCCGCGATAAAAGAATGTTCGTTTACAATAATTAGTTTTAGGTTTAGGCATGAATAAGTTATCGACATTTCTTCGGGCATAATTGGTTTCTTTGTAAAAGCGATTATTCTGCATACATATTGCTCCGGTTGTCTCATTTTCGCTCGCTGGACGTATATAGCAGGCGGCAATCGGCGGATAAGACGACAGTTGGTAGTGAATTTGTATGTGAGATTGCTTTGCTAAATATAAAATACAAGAACATTTTTCCATATCTTTAAACTATCATTGATATCTGATAATTAAACAGTTATTAAAAAAAAAAACCTACCAAACTACATAATACAATGAAATACTTGACCTAGAGTAAGGGGAGTTTGATGTGGTGCACAATTGCACCCCTCTGTAAATAATCGAATAGTCCATGGCGATCATGAATATTCATGTTTTTGCTTACCTTGGCAAAATGCTTGCCTTAACTAAATGGAAACATTACGGTGGGGGTTGGTTGAAATGGACATAAATGAACCGATTAGAACTGATTTATGATAATTCATGCTTCTTATCCTTCATGCGCTTGACCTATACTCCTACAATCGCGTGGTAAATTGCGTCCAAAGTTCGACTTGTTACACATGTGTTATATAGGCAATGGCAAGCTAGCGACCTATTTTGACCAAATTACGGTGGGTGAACTTTCAAAAGTAAATGGAATATAAGGGTTCCAATGAAAGAGCTAGTGTCAGCGTACGTCGGGGTGGATGTGCTTTTCGTTAAAAAAGAAGAAGATTTTTTATCGATTTTGGGGGGCAAAAGTCCATATGCTAACATCTTAGGGGCTGGACTCTGACGATAGGGAGCGTTGTCAAATGAGACTAAAAGGAGCTATATGATAATCTGGAGTTAAATTGTGGAAAATCTTATACAGCATTATGAACATGTGCTTTTTACGTCTGGCTAATGTGGGCTAGACGGCATCAGTGGGATTGAACCTTGATTCAAACAACGTACAACGTTCTCTCCTTCCCCTATCTCTCTGTACATTTACATACATAAACACATACACCCTCACACCATTACATACATGTTCATATATATAAATTATGTACATACGTCAAAGTAGACGTAATGGCTTAATGTAAAACAAAACGATAATAGAATAATTCGCATAATGTAGTGTCGGCAATAATAGGTTATATTACACAATGGAGTTCAAATTCTCGAGGCTTCTTTTCGTTTATTTCTTTTTGTGTTGCTTTTTTGTGACTGTATATAGGCGAGTTGACTTGACAACAAGTGCATAATTATATTTTATGTGCATTTTTTAGTGCAATGTTTAATGCACTAGTACTTCAAAGTATCATAACCCGATGAAACCTAATGGGCGAAAAAAGGCAAATAATATATACAAACACAGCTTTTTCTGTCCTGGCAGAAAGGCACTTGGGCACGTACATAGCAATTTCATGTACTTTGATTTGTTTTGAATAATAATACGACCTATTCCTAATGGTTCCCGAGATTTCATGGAACCATCAGTAAGAGAAAGCTATTCTAGAGCAAAACACCACGAACTTTACAGAATAAAAGTGTTGATTAAAAAAGAAAGTATACACATCATTCTTAATACACACAATATTAAGTATATGTATATTCAACAACTATCATTGCGATTTTATGGCAAGCCATGCCAAATCGATTGAACAAGGCGACTCGACTGATGCAGGTAATGGCGTAACGTAATTACGCAATGAAATGACGCCTTGCATGCCTCGGGTTTCAGGCACTTGGGTGAAGGGATTGACTTGCTGTAGCATCGCCTTGATCGCCCACGGAGAGGCTCATGGTGGTTGACGTTGGTATTTTTGCTTTGCGCCTCATCCAATGGATACCGAACGCCCCAGCAATGATGATGAAAACGGAGGATACACCAGCGAAGGCCAGCGCCCCGATGACGGACGGCCTCAATGTTGTGTCTTTTTGAAAAAAGAAAGAGAAAAGAAATATGACTTGATAGTCATAGTCATGATACTACCATATGAAAGCGACGTGACGAGCCACTACTATATTATATACGGGTCCCATGAATGTTTACAACATGACAATATAATTATTCTGGGAGTAACCCTGACTGAACAGCAACTTTTGTTTTTGTTTTCCCTTATCTGTATACCGGTTAACCATGTTTATTTAATCGTTATTTCCCTCTATATCTATCACTTTTTTCTGTGTCATTTTTTAATGTTTGTGTCGTGTATGTACTTCTTTGTATACCAGTGTGTTGGCTCAGTCAGTAGAGCGTCCGCCTCACAACCGGGAGGTCGTGGGTTCGAACCAAAAGATGTTAAAAGACGGGAGTCGCTGTTTGGCGTTCAACAATAGGGACTTTTAGATTTGCACGTTGACAGCTTTGACTGCAACGTGTGACGTCATTTTAAGGCACCGCGCATGCGTTACGTCGTCTCAGTCGGCGATCGAGAATGCGTCAACCTTGATTTTCCTCAATCTAGTACATACATACATACATATTGATATTTATATAGCACCTTTACATATGCAATGTACTAGTATTCCTCGTGCGCACAACATATACAGTTCCTCAGGTGGACAAAGAAACATCCCTTCCCTGCTATTATGTAAAGATGTGTAGAACAGGTGTCACATGCATATTCACCTGTTCTACACATTTTTACGTAATAGCAGTGAAGGGATGTTCTTTTGTTGAGGGTAGAATGAGGAACTGTATATTTTGTCCTCTTTCTTTGTCCGTGATGTTCATAATGTTACTTCATGCATGCATGTATATCGTCGAGTGCAATCTAAAAGATTTCTAATTGTAGTCAACATAGGCAGTTAAGTACGTTGACACGCATGATCAGTCGGCGTTCGTCGTGTTATCGTCCACTCATTCTAAAAGTCCCTAATAAGGGGATAGAGCAGCGTCGATCTGGCGCTGCTCAGTGGCTGCCGAGCTCAAGATCAATAGGGCAAAAAGAATTTACATTTTCGGTTTAACTTAATAAAAAATTGGAGTGGACTTTAAAAGATTATTATTATTATTATAATGTACGTTATTTGTATTTTGCATGTTTTTTATACTTGAATATGTAAAATAAATGGGTAAATTAATAAATAAATTAAAATGATCCGTTTTTAATGTATGTAAGATGTATGGACGTAAAGGTGTAACATAACATGGTTCGAGGTGGAACTGTAATTTATTATATGAAATTACTTTGCTCTTTAACATGTTAAAGGTGGACCTAGTAGAATGTAAGGCCAAGTTAAATTTCAAACGACGTTCGTCTTTGAAGGGGGAGTCCACGCTGATGTTAACTTACTTTTTAAAAGAATCAGAAGGAAAAAACGAGAGAAACCTGTGAGTGAAAGTTTGAGCTAATTCTGCTACAAAATAAGAAAGTTATGAATTTGTGAAGCTGCGATCAATCGATCAAATACGAATTGGCAACTCTATGGCGTATTTTGCGAGATCCCATCCCTTTTGCTCTGTATTAAAACAAACTTTAAAAAAAAAAAAAAAAAATTATTTTCCCTCAAGAAAATTGTCAATCGTACATGTACCCTAAATGAAATTATTGCTAAAAATGTTTCTAAACTTCCCAACTATGGAAAAATCTATTCCGTCATCAATGATCTGAGTTTATGAAATCTTACATGTATGTACAGAGCAAATGTAAAAACAACGTAAACATTAAAAATATAACCCCCTTCGGCCTTAGGCGGTATGTCCCTTTAAAAAATTCGGCCGATCTGGAATGATTTGTGTAGAGAAAGAGTATTTATTGCCATATATACATCTTTTTTTTCTGAAAAGAAACCGTCGGGTTCATTTCAAAAGCTTATTTCAAGGAATATTTCAATTTATCAATAATATTTGATCTCGAAATCTTAACTCTTTAGAGTTAAGTTACGATACTTGATCAAACAATTTGATTATAGGTGGCACGAGAAGGTCGTGGCGTAGATAGATTAGGGGCATTTGAGGGGGCACTAAAAGGGACATGTCTTCCCCCTCCCTCAGAGAAGCGATACAAGAAAGAAAGGGACGGAGAATGAAGACTCCCGGAACACTCCCCGCACGCACCGCCTAATCAGTAGCTTTATACATTCGCCTTTTATTTTCTGATTAATACCAGTGCCCCTATAGTTCACGTATTCCCTCATTGGGTAGACTCACTCTACGCCTCTGCAGAAGGGGTTAAACCACCTAATACCCCCTTCACATACACGGATTTTTCTTACGAGTCCTTACGGATCGCACAAATTCACGGATCTATCACGGATCCTTACGATTTGGCCACTTTTACGACCGATTTAAGAGTTGTTACGAGTTATTACGAGCTATTTACGGTTTGTTACGGATTATTACGAGTTACTACGATATACTTACGGCATAATTCCACGATTTGTTACGAGTAGTCACGGATAACTTCGAGCAACTTACGTGTTAGTAACGACCTGTTAACGTGTTGTTATGAATAGTTACGAGTATTTACGAGTCCTTTCGATTTTTAACCAAAAAATAACAAATGAAAATGAAATATTCTAATTTGCAGCTTTTATACCTTTTCCCCAAAACGTAAACGATACGTAAGAATACTTAAAGTATACGTATATATTTGTAAAGTACTCGTTACTACACGTAAAGTGCTCGCAATAGCTCGTAACAATCCGTAAAGCCATTGTAACACGACCCGAATGAAAATCGTAAACAACACGTAAGCACTCATAATAATCCGTAAATAATCCGTAAGTAATCCGTAAAAAGTCCGTAAACAAATCATAAACCAACCGAAACAAATCGTTAAAGAAGTCTTTACGAGTCATTTACGGATTCTTGCGAGCAGTTAACGAATGGTAAAGTGTTGATGCGAGCGGTTTACGATACTTACGGATTGTTACGACCTATTTACGAGTTATTTACGGACAAATAAATCCGTCGACAATCGTAAGAAGATTTTTGACATGTCAAAAAAATTGCCTCTCCTTTCACGGATCCTTACGAGTGTCTGCGAGTTGTTGCGAGTTGTGACGAGCTATTTACGGATACCAGCGAGTTATTTACGGATGCTTGCGATGGACTACGAGTTGGCGATCCGTAAGGACTCGTAAGGAAAATCCGTGTACGTGAAGGGGGTATAAGATAGGCATGGGATTGACAAGGTTAAGGAAAATAACTTACAACACTCTACACCGTTGGCCAGTACGCCGTTCGGACATATACCGTCAGCTGTGTATTCCTTGTAGCAATCGTAAAAGTTCCCTCTCGTTTTGCAAGACAGTTCACTAAATACCATGGGAAAGTTCTTTATCATAGGTAGTTGGATTGCCTGGAACAAACAGGAGAATGGTTTTTTAAGATATTTCGTAATTTCATAGGCAAATTATATAAAGACATGGAGACATAGTGATATATAGATCATGTGATATGCGCTATATACAAGAACCGAATATTATTATTATATATATATATACATATTTATTTCATATTTATGTCCTTTCTCATTATACAGACACCCCAACATACACACACACACAAAAAATGATATAAAGGGTAACAGGGTAACCCCTCCACCCCCTTCCCCCTTGGAGAAGAAATTTCTGCTTGTTGAAACAAAACCCAATACAATTGTGTCAATTATGTCGTTCATCCTGCAAAGTGTCCTTCTTTATAATATATATATATATACATGCATTTATAGGGCATATCAATTCATTATACACCTTTTAGTCAGGTATATTGAAACTGGTGCAAACCTATTTAACAGATATAAGATATCAGTTATTGATATTTTTGTATTACCCACCCCCCCCCCCCCACACCAATGTACTGATCTCATTCATGAGCTGTTTCGGTGAAACCACCATACTAGGCTGAGGTATTACATTCAGCATACCAGGTAGCCACGTGGAGGACCAGCGACCTGAGGCAATACATTTTGCGACTGTTGATATGCAAGGTGCAAAATATATGTATATACATGTATATTTCACACACAAAAATGTCAGTAACAAAGTTCAAAAAGTGTGTTTGTGTGTGTGTGTGTGGGGGGGGGGTAGTCACACCCCAAATAATTATTAATTATGACTAATACTGACTTTACAAATAAGATCCCACTAAAATCAGGTATTCAGCTTAAATTGGTATTCCTGTCAAGTTATTATCATCATTAATACGTTGTTTTCATTAGTTGATACCATGTTATTCTACATTGAACTTGAATATTAAATAAAGCAAATGAATTAACAATATAACCTCCTTCTAGTGAGGCCCCTAAACGTGGGTGTCGATCCCGGGGGGATGGCCTGTACAATCATCCCCCCCCCAATAATTTAACCTTAAAAACAAAACTAAGAGAAAAATTTATGATGAGAGCCCAATGAGAGTAGTTAATGGTTATTACTCGCAAGATGACCGTCAATATACACATTTTGTTATCTCATTTTCATAATACATACATATATACGAGGTAAAAGAGACAACCGTATATGAGACAAGAATAAATTGAATTCTCGTTCATACGGCTTCATCAGGAATTGATGAATTTATTCACTTTGTTCAATCAACAGCATCATAGAAAAGCAGTGCGCCAAATGCAAAGACGCAGCGTTAAAAAGCAACGAGCTAAATGTTAAGCGCGAAGCGCAAAAGTAGCAATCTGCAACATCAGGCAATCCTGGATAATGTAAACATAGATGAACTCTGTGACAAATTCGTGATGAGAACGGAGACAAGGAGAAAGATTTTCGGACATTAGTATGACTCATAAGATAGTTCATTAGTCGTTATGTTGTTTCCGTTCACCCTTTTAAAAATTCACGTCATTGTATCTTGATTTTTATTTTTTTACTCATTTTATTTCCTGATATTTCCTTTAAAAAATTCATTTTTGGAGAACAAATATTATGTCACAACTTATTTTTGTTTTATTGAAAAGCTGATGTAGGCCTATGTTACTGGCGTATTTCATACAAGTGATTTATAAATGTTCGTGATATCACATGATTTTCAACAAAATTCGCGTTTCTCCATTTCTGTTGCAAACTGACACATTCCCAAATAGCCAGGAAGAGATTATATTTTGTATAGTCACTAATGGGCCTAGTGGCCGTTAGTGGCCGTTAACACTAACAGTAGTATACACCATTCGGGCTGTGCATGCAAAGATTTGCAAACGAACGTTCCATACGTACATCATGTGGGGAAACTGAATTCAGACAAGGATTAATATAGAGAACAGTACAACGAATACGTCTTCTTTCTCTAATAATTTAGTGAAACGGCAAAGCGCGCGGGAGGGGGGCAACTGAATTCAGACTAGGATTATAAATGAAACGTCAAAGTACACGATACAACGAATCATCTTCTTTTTCTTATAATTTAATGAAACGGTAAAGCTTCCGCGCTTAGCGCTGGATGGGCGATACAGACAAGGATTAAGAGTAATAATTTATTGAAACGTCAAAGCTTCCGCGCTTCGCGCGGGAGGGCGGGGCGAATTACACTCAGACAAGGACACGATACGACGAATCGTCTTCTTTCTCTAATAATTTAATTCAAAGCTTCCGCGTTTCGCGCGGGAGGGGGGAAACTGAATTCAGACAAGGATTAATATAGAGAACAGTACAACGAATGGTCTTCTTTCTCTAATAATTTAGTGAAACGGCAAAGCGCGCGGGAGGGGAGCAACTGAATTCAGACTAAGATTAAGAGTTATAATCAAATGAAACATCAAGGTACACGATACAACGAATCGTCTTCCTTCTCTAATAATTTAATGAAACGGTAAAGCTTCCGCGCCTAGCGCTGGATGGGCGAAAATGAATACAGACAAGGATTAAGAGTGGTAATTTATTGAAACGTCAAAGCTTCCGCGCTTCGCGCGGGAGGGCGGGGCGAATTACACTCAGACAAGGACACGATACGAAGAATCGTCTTCTTTCTCTAATAATTTAATTCAAAGCTTCCGCGTTTCGCGCGGGAGGGGGAAAACTGAATTTAGACAAGGATTAAGAGTCGAGAATGGTACATCGAATCGTCTTCTTTCTTTAATAATCGAATGAAACGTCAGAGCTTCCGCGCTACGCGCGGAGGAAGGGGAACTTGTTCAAACATTAAGGATTAAGAGTCGAGAATGGTACATCGAATCGCATTCTTTCTTTAATAATCTAATGAACCGTCAGAGTTTTCGCGCTACGCGCGGAGGCAGGGGGACTTGATTCAAATAAGGATTAAGGGTCGAGTCGTCTTCTTTCTCTAATAAGTTAATGAAACGTCAAAGCTTCCGCGCTTCGCGGGGGAGGGGGGAAGCTCCCCCTTCCCTGCACCCTACCCCCTAGCTTTTCGTGCTCACTACCGCCCCCTAAAATGAAATCCTGGCTACGCCCTTGTGGACGGGTGCAACCTGCCACACGCTTCTACCTCTTGGTTGCTTTGATCCATTGCCGAAAATATTTTGGCACCTATCATCCCCCCCCCCCCAACCACGGATACAAATCGACACCCTTGCCCCTAAACATACCTTGCCTCCATTGCTGTACCCTTGGCTGTTGCATATTAAGCTAGCAGCTTGCTCGTCCATGTCACATATGCCTCCCGATACACGTATTTGCCCAGTTCGATGATAACTAATCCCTTCCTTAAGAAACAGCACTCGCCCACTCGTATTGCCAGGAGTCGTGGTTGGAGAGATGAGGAAGTCGTCACCCGAGATATATCGGTAGAAATCATTTAGTAATTCGTGGAACTTTGTTTTGGGTGATACCTAAATGTGCATGAATTGAGAGAGAGAGAGAGAGAGAGAGAGAGAGAGAGAGAGAGAAAAAAAAAAGAGATACAGAAGGAAGATGAAAAATTAAGCGAGGGGAAAGAGAGAAGGAGGGAGAGAGAGAGAGAGAGAGAAGGGGGGGGGGGTAGATGGTTGTTGAATTAATGGCCATTGTAATAACAGTTGACAAAAGAAAAGAAAAAGCGTAGACCATTTAGCAATTTGAAAGAATTGCGCCACAATTGCGACACAGATTTTAATCTTCATAAATGTTTAAAAAAGTTTCTAGAAATGAAACATGAAACACTCTCGACTCCTCAGCAGGGAGAAAACAATTTGCAATAATTACACGTGTGTAACCTACTTTCTCGCGCTTCATACCTCCTCCCCCGCTTATATGTAATTTCAATACCAGGTATATATATACCTGGGGCCTCGATTCAATGCTAATCTTTGAACAATGTATTCCCATTTGATGTAAACATGTGAGGACCTGACGCATTACGCATTACGAATTTTGCCACATGAATTACGCCATTACGCCATATACGTTAGGCCATCACGCCATGTGCTTTACAAAAAAGTATCATGGTAACCATGGTTTTCTGGTCCAAATTACCATCCACCATGGTAACCATGATTATCATGGTACCAAAACAATGAAATACATTGTTTGATGACCTAATGTATTTCATTGTTTTGGTACCATGATAACCATGGTTACCATGGTGGATGGTAATTTGCACCAAAAAACATGGTTACCATGGTACTTTTTTGCAAGGGATTACACCATTATGCCATATGCAAAACACTTACCACAAGCTACACCGGCAAATGTGTTGCAATAAGGTAGATCTTTCTTGTACCTACAGGATAACAGGGATTGTTCAGTTCCATTGCAAGCAACATTATTTCCCTCTACAGGGAAGTTCTCGGGTGGTTCCGTAGTTGGTACAGTGCTAACGTCGTGATAGTCGAATGTACCGCTGTCATAGTATGAACTGCTACTGTCCCACACCATGGCATATCCGTCGGTAAATCCCAGCTGTTTGCATGTGACCAAAGCATCTAGTGCATCCCACTCTTGGTCACAAAGGTTTTTCCATTCGCCTGCAACGTTGATTTGGACCACCCCTTCTTTGTCCGAAGTTCCCCCATACAAGCGAATGGGACCTTCAGCGGCAACTGCAAAAGAACGCAACAACACCAAACACGCATCAACAATAAGGTCATCATAAGTTACTTTCATGTAGCTTGTCCATTTAGATTTAAATTTTAAAAAACAGGGAACCCTTAGTCCCTCCAGAAAATAATCCAACCTGCCTTAAAAGTACAATCTTCTGTCAATATTCTACTGATTGTAAGGGCAATCAAACCTTTGTAATAATTGTTATCGAGTAAAAAGGAAAAAAAGAGAATCATTATGGCGAGAGTTTAAAATAAATTGGACAAAAGAGGAAAGTTATGAATATTTGTATTATATATTATCAAATGTATGCGAACCTCAAATCGCCCATTTGATCAGTGGACGTATTTAACTCTCCTGTTCTTTGGATGCTACCATATCATTTACCTATTTTTTTCGCTGATTTTAAAGATAAAGACCAGTTATGGTCATGCGATTGCATTGTGAAAGAAACGTTGTGGAATCGATCAGAAAAGGTTGATCATCTAGCATAAGTATTGGTGTGTACTGCAAGGTTCTGGAATCGTCAAAATGATAAGAAATTTGGCCCAGTCTTCGTAAAGTTACAAGCACTGTACACAGAAAGATGTATATGGGACTACACACACGTGCGCGACACCTGTATTTATCTCTCACACACCAATAGATAAACTAATTTACCAAATATATCAATAAGTAGGCGGTTTCCCGGCAATTTTTTTACCATCATGTATTAGTCAAAACATACTCTTTCACATGATTGGTAATAAGAGCTTCCATTTCATTTTTTTAAATTGGGGCGTTTCCAATACTGGTCTTTACCTTTAAGCCTTTACCTTTACCTTCTTGTCCCCTGGGGCAATTCTCAAATTATATCATGAACAGCATTGGTTCGAGAACAAAAAAAGATCCTGAAATTCTAGTCAGTTTGTATTTTGGAACCAATGAGAGAGGTGTACGGTAGCCTAGTACATCATGTACATGACGTAATATTATCATTTCATCCGATTTGAAACTTCCATTATATAGGCTTCGGCTTATAGTCATTACGACATTCTAAAATTCATAATATTCTTAATTGTGATGCCATTTCTGCAAAACTAGCACCGATCTGCCTCTCTTATGTTTCTGCTTACTATTATCAGAACTGTTTGCTATAATTACGGTTGGGTTTCCATTTAATCAACGGCAACTACGACATACAAAACATTCAAACACCTTCTAGTTCATAGGCAAGCACACACAAATAACACAAACGCATCATGCAACACGTACCTGTACCCCAAAGCATTGCGAGACAGATTACTGTTTGCAGCATGCTATATGTCGTTGACGCCATGTTGATGATCTAACGTGCATTTACCAAACATTCTTACTTGTACGGTTATTATACGTGTCCTGACATTATAATATTGCAATACTGAACAATACAATTGAGGAAACGTTCGACAAATACTATTTCTATCCAAATTCTATAGATTTTCCACGGTTGAATGATCTCGGTGGGTAGCGGTGATTATTAACTGGCTACTGCGTGTTGTTTTCAATGGAGGTTAGGAGTTAGTGTATTTATCACGTGCAAATAGGGACTTTTAGATTTACACGACGAGAGCGTGGACTGCCGCGTGTGACATTGCGTTAAGGCACTGGGCCGTGCCCGGCAGTGCCTTATAAGGACGTCACATTATGTCACACGTGGCGGTCCACGTTCTCGTCATGTAAAAACTAAAAGTCCCTAATTTAGACGCTTCTATTGCCATTGGTACACATCCATGCTTCTCAGTCTTATTTATTCTATTCGCTATTCATAAAGACCGATATTCCTAAGGACCGCTATCCATAACATGAAACCTCACATACCTTCAGGTCCGCTATTCATAATGGTAAAAGAGGGTCACTATTCATGAAGAAATAAGGTTCGTAAATCGTAAGGACCGCTATTCATAATATGAGGTGAGGGTAGCTATTCATAATTCACGTTAAAGGTATTACAAAGTTTTGGTAAATTTTGAAAAATGGGTGGATAATGATTCTTTACAATTTTGATATATTTGGATGCCCCTGTGGATGTATTAAATGCACTAGAAATTTTAGTCCCTAAAACACTTCTGCTTTCGAGAAAAATTGAATATAAACATTAACCGGTGCTCCCGGTAAATTTTGATAAATTTCAAATAGCTCCTACGGCCGTACAATGGTAGCTGCGACTATGGAAATCTCAGAATATGTAGTTGTGATATATAATTTCAAAACGGGAATATCTAATCGGTCGTTTAGTCAAGATACATTGTTTTATAGCTTAATTAATATCTTGACCTTGAGAGGGAGCTATACAACATAAAGTGTTTATTATTTACAATTTCATAAATGTAGAGTCGATTTCAACCTCGACAACGATCACTGAATATTGTAGGATCGCATATTATTCCAATATGTTCATTTGAACCGAATTCATGACCCCATACCAAAACTTTTTATTACCTTTAAGGGTCATTAATCATAAGGACCGCTATTCATAATATGAAATCAGGGTCGCTATTCATAATACGAAATGAGGTTCATTACTCGTAAGGGTCGCTATTCATAAAACGAGAAGAGGGTAGCTATTCATAGTACGAAATGAGGTTCACTATTCACAATAGGAGTATTGGTATTGGTATTTATTTTCCCTATCACAATATTAAAAACAATACAAAGAAAATGCATGTACATAGTAAAATCAATAGTATAGTGAATTGCTGGATAACCCATTCAGCTTTGTTAGTATAACAAAACTGTTTTTTCCCGGGGTCTAGGAATTAAGATATCAACATTTATTATACAACATACAATTCAACATAAAATAATATAATTTTAAAAGAAAACAAAGTTTTGGTATGTGGTCATGAATTTGGTTCAAATGAACATATTGGAATAATATGCGATCCTACAATGTTCAGTGATCGTTGTCCCGGTTGAAATCGAGAATAAAGTTATGAAATTGTAAATAATAAACTCTTTATGTTGTATAGCTCCCTCTCAAGGTCAATATATTAGTTTAGCTATAAAACAATGTTTCTTGAAAAAAGATCGATCGATTGGCTATTCCCATTTCGAAATTATATATCACAACTGCATATTCTGAGATTGTCATGGTCGCAACTACTATAGTACGGCCGTAGGCACTATTTGAAATTCATCGAAATTTGCCGGGAGCACCCACCGGTAAACTTTTATATTCAATTTTTCTCGAAAGCAGAAGTGTTTTAGGGGCTAAATTTTCCAGTGCTTATAATAAATCCAGAGGGAAATCCAAATATATCAAAATTGTAAAGAATTACTATCCACCCGATTTTCAAAATTTCAAAAAAACTTTGAATTACCTACATACAAAACCTAAAACATATTAGAGAAGTAAAAAACACCCCCCCCCCATCCCAAGCATGTTCCATTACAGATCAGAGCAAAACTGATTTCTTAAATTTAGATTTTTGCAAAAAGTTTTTAAACTGTTGGATAGCTTAATAGTTAACGGTAGGTCATTGTGCTCACGTGATCCTTTATACACAAACATTTTACGGAAGCATTCATTTTCTTGTGATCGTAGGGAATATGAATAGTCAGCTATGTATTTTACGTAAATCAAAATTAATATATTTGTCAACAATATCAACACTTTTATGAGAAAAATATAGCACAGTATCATTCATAATACGAATTTAGGGTCGCTATTCATAATATGAAATGAGGGTCGCCAATCAAAATTGGAGAAGAGGGTCGCTATTCGCAACACGAAATGAGGGTCGCTACTCATAATATAAGGAGAGGGTCGTTATTCATAATACGAAATGAGGATCGCTATTCATAATAGGAGAAGAGGGTTGCTATTCATAATACGAAATTAGGGTCGCTATTCATGATAGGAGTAGAAGGTCACTATTCATAATACGAAATGAGGGTCGCTATTCATAATATGAAATGAGGGTCGAAATTCATAATAGGAGTAGATGGTCGCTATTCATAATACGAAATGATGGTCGCTACTCATAATAGGAGCAGAGAGTCTTTATTCATGATACTAAATGAGGGCCGCTATTCATAATACGAAATGAGGGTCGCTTATCATAATAGGAGCAGAGGATAGCTATTCATAATACGAAATGAGGGTCGGTATTCATAATAGGATTAGAGGGTCGCTTATAATACGGAATAAGTGAGGGTTGTAATTCATACAAATCAAATAGGCCTAAGCGATACACGACAAACGGACACCGCCAATACTGTGGCGTAGCTGTGGGGGGGGGGGGGGGGGGTGGGACACTTGGCCCTGAATATTTGTCTTTTTTTTTTTAATAGGTTCATTTTTGTATTTGATAATTTTATAGAGACATCCCACGCTCCTGTGGTGACGAAAAATTGAAATGGAACATAACACACATATAATCCTAAATATCATCCTTGTTGGAAATCTTGCCCCACCCCTGCCACGACTGATTTCATCCAGGCTACGCCATTAAGTAGACCAAGCAGGCCCATCATCATAGTTTAAGGACTGACTTTTCTTTTGAAGAAACTAGTAATTGTTTAATATACTTTATAATTATGTTTAGTTTAGGGTTAGGGGGCTCGAACACTTTCGGACCTTGGAAGGTTTTCGCGTCATGTAAAAGCGTACAAAAAGGTAATGCAATCCGAATATGTAACAAACATTTATTGTCTTTTTTCTGTTGAGGATGAGGGCGATGATGGTTGTGATGAGTAAGGAGGTCTGATAAGCTATATATTATATATAGTGCAACAACATTAAAGTAAAAAAAATGCCGTGAGAAATTTGTTTTTGTTTTTATTTTGGGATGGGATATCTAGCCCTCGTAGGAACAATGGGGTAGGATATAATGATAAATACATAACAAACACAGGAAGAAAAAAAATATTTGTAAACATAAATATGCATGCAGGTTCAGAAAACGTTAAACATTAATTAATTCGAGACATGATAAATTCAAAGCAAACACAGAAAATACATGTAATAGTAATTCAAGTCTATGTATACATGCTCCCAAAATACATTAACTTTAGGTAAATAATTTTGTTGAAAGATGGGTACTTAAGTGAACAATGTTCTGATATCAAAAACTTAATTTTCATAAAAAGTGAATTTAGCTTCTTTTGG
Organism: Strongylocentrotus purpuratus; assembly: GCF_000002235.5. NCBI lineage: Eukaryota > Metazoa > Echinodermata > Echinoidea > Camarodonta > Strongylocentrotidae > Strongylocentrotus > Strongylocentrotus purpuratus. The sequence continues at coordinate 8,165,451 of NW_022145615.1, forward strand.
AATAAAGCTCTTCATATATACAAACACAGCTTTTCTGTCCAGGCAGAAAGACACTTGGGCACGTATATAGCAATTTCAAGTACTTTGATTTGTTTTGAATAACAAAACGACTTATTCCTAATGGTTCCCGAGATTTCATTGAACCATCAGTAAGAGAAAGCTATTCCAGAGCAAAACACCACGAAATGTTTAAAATAAAAGTGATGATTTAAAAAAAAAGTATACACATCATGCTTAATAAACACAATATTAAGTATATGTATATTCAACAACTATCTTTGCATGGCTTTTTTGGTTGTCATGTGATTTTATGGCAAGCCATGCCAAATCGATTGAACAAGGCGACTCGACTGATGCAGGTAATGGCGTAACGTAATTACGCAATGAAATGACGCCTTGCATGCCTCGGGTTTCAGGCACTTGGGTGAAGGGATTGACTTGCTGTAGCATCGCCTTGATCACCCACGGAGAGGCTCATAGTGGTCGACGTTGGCATTTTTGCATTGCGCCTTATCCAGTGGATACCAAACGCCCCAGCAATGATGATGAAAACGGAGGATACACCAGCGAAGGCCAAGGCCCCGATGACGGACGGCCTCACTGTTGTGTCTGTTTGAAAAAAGAAAGAGGAAAGAAATATGACTTGATAGTCATAGATACTACCATATGAAAGCGACGTGACGAACCACTACTATATTATATACGGATTCAATGAATGTTTCCAACGTGACAATATAATTATTCTGGGAGTAACCCTGAACAGCAACCTTTGCTTTTGTTTTCCCTTATCTGTATACCGGTTTACCATGTTCTATCGCTTGTTTTTGTATTATTTTGTAATGTTTGTCTCGTTATGTATGTATTTTTTTGTATATTGTTATGTACGTTATTTGTATTTTGTTTGTTTATACTTGAATGTGGAAAATAAATGGGTACATTAATTAATTACTTAATTAAAATAAATCGTTATCAATACCAATATGTAAGGATGTATAGGTGTAACATAACATGGTTCGAGGTGGAACTGTAATTTATTATATGAAATTACTTTGCTCTTTAACATGTTTAAGGTGGACCTAGTAGAATGTAAGGCCAAGTTTAATTTCAAACGACGTTCGTCTTTGAAAAGGGAGTCCACGCTGATGTTAACTTACTTTTTAAAAGAATCAGAAGTAAAAAACGAGAGAAACCTGTGAGTGAAAGTTGCGATCAATCGATCAAATACGAATTGGCAACTCTATGACGTATTTTGCGAGATCCCATCCCTTTTGCTTCGTATTAAAACAAACTTTAACAAAAAAATAAGGAATTGTTATTTTCCCTCAAGAAGATTGACAATCGTACATGTACCCTAAATGAAATTATTGCAAATATGTTTCTAAACATTCTAACTATGGAAAAATCTATTCGGTCATCAATGATAATGAAAATCTGAGTTAACTTTATGAAATCTTACGTACAGAGCAAATGTAAGAACAACGTAAACATTTAACATATAACCGCCTTCGGCCGTAAGCGGTATGTCCCTTCCAAGAATCTGGCTGATCTGGAATGATTTGTGTAGATAAAGAGTATTTATTGCCACATAAACCTTTTTTTGAAACAGAAACCGTTGGGCTCATTTCAAAAGCTTATTTCAAGGAATATTTCAATTTATCAATAATATTTGATCTTGAAATCTTAACTCTTTAGAGTTAAGATACAATACTTGATCAAACAATTATATCATAGGAGGCACGATAAGGGCGTAGCTAGCTGATTTGGGGCATTTGAGGGGGCACTGAAAGGGCATGTCTTCCCCCTCCCTTTTAAAAAGATCAGAAAAGCGAGAAAAAAAGAAAAACAGGGACGAGGAATGAAGACTCCCGGAACACTTCCCGCACGCTTCGCCTAATCAGTAGCTTTATACATTCGTCTTTTATTTTCTGATGAATACCGGTGCCCCCATTGTTCACGTATCCCATCATAGGGTAGACTCACTCTACGCCTCTGCAGAAGGGGTAAAACCACCTAATACCCCCTTCACATACACGGATTTTTCTTACGAGTCCTTACGAATCGCACAAATTCACGGATCTATCACGGATCCTTACGATTTGGCCACTTTTACGACCAATTTAAGAGTTGTTACGAGTTATTACGAGCTATTTACGGTTTGTTACGGATTATTACGAGTTACTACGATATACTTACGGCAGAATTCCACGATTTGTTACGAGTAGTCACGGATAACTACGAGCAACTTACGTGTTAGTAACGACCTGTTAACGTGTTGTTACGAATAGTTACGAGTATTTACGAGTCCTTTCGATTTTTAACCAAAAAATAATAAATGAAAATGAAATATTCTAATTTGCAGCTTTTATACCTTTTCCCCAAAACGTAAACGATACGTAAGAATACTTAAAGTATACGTATATATTTGTAAAGTACTCGTTACTACACGTAAAGTGCTCGCAATAGCTCGTAACGATCCGTAAAGCCATTGTAACACGACCCGAACGAAAATCGTAAACAACACGTAAGCACTCATAATAATCCGTAAATAATCCGTAAGTAATCCGTAAAAAGTCCGTAAACAAATCATAAACCAACCGAAACAAATCGTTAAAGGCCCGGTCACACAGCCTTTCGCGTCTGTATCGCGGGTATAATTTCTTGATTTTTTTTTGCCCGCGGTTGCCCGTGGTGGAAAATGTGCAAAATTGGCTTACCCGCGGTTTACCCGTGGTATGCCCGCGGAACAGACGCCGGCGACTGTTCCGCGTCCTTATCGCGGGTGAAGCGCGGCGGTACCGCGGCCTACCACGCTTACACGCGGTACACACGCTAATGCACGTGATAACAACGCGGTACAGACGCGGAACAAACGTGCTATGACCGTGCTCCACCCGCGATTACCCGCTAAAATTTCGCGTCCAATTCCGCGTGTAACCACGTCTTAACCGCGGCCGTAGCACGTCCTAGCACGTCCGTTCCGCGTCTGTACCGCGTCTTTACCGCGTGTGTACCACGTGTACCGCCCGCGATTACCCGCGGTCTAAATTTTTGGGCAGCCCAAAACTTTTTCGCGCGGCCAACCGCGTGTGAATTTCTTACCGCGTGTAACGACGGGTAAAGTACGGCTGTATCGCGTCTTTATCGCGACCTCAAAGCGTCCAACAGCGTCTGCTTCACGGGCAGAAATTTTTGGCCGTGATTCGGCCGCGATACGCCCGTGGAGGGCTGTGTGACCGGGCCTTTAAGAAGTCTTTACGAGTCATTTACGGATTCTTGCAAGCAGTTAACGGATGGTAAAGTGTTGATGCGAGCGGTTTACGATACTTACGGATTGTTACGACCTATCTACGAGTTGTTTACGGACAAATAAATCCGTCGACAATCGTAAGAAGATTTTTGACATGTCAAAAAATTGCCTCTCCTTTCACGGATCCTTACGAGTGTCTGCGAGTTGTTGCGAGTTGTGACGAGCTATTTGCGGATACCAGTGAGTTATTTACGGATGCTTGCGATTGACTACGAGTTGGCGATTCGTAAGGACTCGTAAGGAAAATCCGTGTATTTGAAGGGGGTATAAGATAGGCATGGGATTGACAAGGTTAAGGAAAATAACTTACAACATTCGACACCGTTGGCCAGTACGCCGTTCGGACATATACCGTCAGTTGTGTATTGCTCGAAGCAATCGTAAAAGTTCCCTCCCGTTTGGCAAGACAGTTCACTAAATACCATGGGAAAGTTCTTTATCATTGGTACCTGGATTGCCTGGAACAAACAGGAGAATGGTTCTAGATATATTTATTCAAATTATTATTTAACGTCCTTTCTCATTATACACACACCCAAACATACACACTCACACAAACAAAACCCAATATAATTGTGTCAATTATGTCGTTCATCCTGCAAATTGTATCTTTATAATATACATATAGACCTACATGCATTTATGGGGCATATCAATTTATTGTACACCTTCTATTCAGGTATATTGAGACTGGTGCAAGCCCATTTAACAGCTGTAATTAATTGATATTTTTGTATTAACACCTCCCCCCCCCCCTACCCCTCAATGTACTGATCTCATTCATGAGCTGTTTCGGTGAAACCACCATACTAGGCTGACGTATTGCATTCAGCATACCCGGTCGCCACGTGGAGGACCAGCGACCTGAGGCAATACATTTTGCGACTGTTGATATGCAAGGTGCAAAATATATGTATATACATGTATATTTCACACACAAAAATGTCAGTAACAAAGGACAAAATGTATGTGTGTGTGTGGGGGGGGGGGGGGGTAGTCACACCCCAAATAATTATTAATTATGACTAATACACTGACTTTATAAATAAGATCCCACTGAAATAAGGTATTCAGCTTAAATTGGTATTCCTGTCAAGTTATTATCATTGTCATGTTGTTTTCATTTTATGATTCCATTACTATATGTGTTTATGTTACATTGGACTTGAATAATAGAGCAAATTAAATTAAAAAATATATAGGGCCTATATAACCTCCTTCTAGTGAGGCACTTGGACATACCTTGCCTCCATTGCTGTACCCTTGGTTGTTGCATATTAAGTTAGCAGCTTGCTCATCCATGTCACATATGCCTCCCGCTACAAGTATTTCCCGATTTCGATAATAACTTCTCCCTTCCTGAAGAAACAGCACTCGCCCACTCGTATTGCCAGGAGTCGTGGTTGGAGAGATGAGGAAGTCGTCACTCGAGATATAATGGTCGAAATCATTGAGTAATTCGTGGAATTTTGTGGTGGTGATACCTAAATGTGCATGAATTGAGAGAGAGAGAGAGAGAGAGAGAGAGATAGAGAAAGAGATATACCGAAGGAAAGAGACAAAATAAGCGAGGGGAAAGAGAGAAGGAGGGAGAGAGAGAGAGAGGGGGGGAAGGGATGGTGTGAATGTGTGATGTGGGACAGTCAATTGAGAGAGAGAGAGAGGGAGAGAGAGAGAGAGAGAGAGGGGGGCTAGGTGGTTGTTGAATTAAATGGCCATTGTAATAACAGTAGACAAAATATTAAAAAAGCGTAGACCATTTAACAATTCGAAAGAATTGCGCCACATTTGCGACACAGATTTTAATCTTCATAAATGTACAAAAAAGTTTCTAGAAATGAACATGAAGCATTCTTGATTCCTCAGCACGGAGAAAACAATTTGCAATTAATTACACGTTTGTAACCTACCTCCTCGTGCTTCATCCCTCCTCCCCCGCTTATATGTAATTTCAATACCAGGTATCTCTATACTCTACTGGGGCCTCGATTCAATGCTAATCTTTTAACAATGTATTCCCATTTGATGTAAACATGTGAGGACCTGACGCATTACGCATTACGAACTATGCCATTTTCCATTATGGATTACGTCACACGAATTACGCCATTAAGCCAGATGCGTTACGCCATTACGCCATGTGCATTACACAAAAGTACCATGGTAACCATGTTTTTTTGTCCAAATTACCATCCACCGTGGTACCATGATAACCATTGTTAACATACGGTGGATGGTAATTTGGACAAAAAAACAATGGTTACCATGGTACTTTTTTTGTTAGGGGCGCCTATGCAAAACACTTACCACAAGCTACACCGGCATATGTGCTGCAATAAGTTAGATCTTTCTTATACCTACAGGATAACAGGGATTGTTCAGTTCCATTGCAAGCAACATTATTTCCCTCTACAGGGAAGTTCTCGGGTGGTTCCATAGTTGGTACAGAGTCGGTACCGCTGTCATAATATGACCTGCTACCCTCCCACACCATGGCATAGCCGTCGGTAAATCCCAGCTGTCTGCATGTGACCAAAGCATCCAGTGCATCCCACTCTTGGTCACAAAGGTTCTTCCATTCGCCTGCCACGTTGACTTGGACCACCCCTTCTTTGTCCGAAGTTCCCCATACAAGCGAATGGGACCTTCAGCGGCAACTGCAAAAGAACGCATCAACATTAAACACACAACAACTATAAGGTCATCATAAGTTATTTTCATGTAGCTTGTCCATGTCGAGTTGGTTTGATAGGGCTTAAAAGTCAAAATTTAAAAGAACAGCGAACCCTTTATAGTCCCTCCAGAAAATAATCCAACCTGCCTTTCAAGTACAATCTTCTGTCAATATTGTACTGACTGTTATGGCAATCAAACCTTTGTAATAATTTGTATCGATTAAAAAGGAAAAAAAGAGAATGATGGCGAGATTTTAAAATAAATTGGACAAAAGAGGAAAGTTATGAATATTTGTATTAGAGAAAATGTATGCGAATCTCAAATCGCCCATTTGATCAGTGGACGTATTCAACTCTCCCGTTCTTTGAATGCTAGAATATCATTTACTTATGTTTTTTCTCTGATTTTAAGCATCTTGTTCCCTGGGGCAATTCTCAAATTATATTATGAACAGCATTGGTATTAGAAAAAAAAGATCCTGAAATTCTAGTCAGTTTGTATTTTGGAACCAATGAGAGATTTGTACGGTAGCCTAGTACATCATGCACATGACGTGATATTATCATTTCATCAATGTCTGCAAAACTAACACCAACCTGCCTCTGTTATGTTTCTGCTTTCTATTAGCAAAAGTGTTTACTATAATTACGGTTGGATTTTCAATTTGATCAACGACAACTATACGACATACAAAACAGTTGTACACATTCTAGTTCATAGCCAAATACACACAAATAACACAAACGCATTATGCAACACGTACCTGTACCCCAACACATTGCGAGAAAGATTACTGTTTGCAGCATGCTATATGTCGTTAACGCCATGTTGATGATCTAGCGTGCATTTACCAAACATTCTTACTTGTACGTTTATTATACGTGTCCTGACATTATAATATTGCAATACTGAACAATGCAATTGAGGAAACGTTCGACAAATACTATTTTTATCCAAATTCTATAGATTTTCCACGGTTGAATGATCTTAGTGGGTAGCGGTGATTATGTCAACTATCATGCATAGTGCTAGCTATACTGCGTGTTGTTTTCAATGGAGGTTAGGAGTTAGTGTATTTATCACGTGCAAATAGGGACTTTTAGATTTACACGACGAGAGCGTGGACTGGAGCGTGTGACATTTTGTTAAGGCACTGGGCCGTGCCCGGCAGTGCCTTATAAGTACGTCACATTATGTCACACGTGGCGGTCCACGTTCTCGTCATGTAAAAACTAAAAGTCCCTAATTTAGACGCTGCTATTGCCATTGGTACACATCCACGCTTCTCAGTCTTATATATTCTATTCGCTATTCATAAGGACCGCTATTCCTAAGGACCGCTATTCATAATGTGGAACTTCCCATACCTGCAGGTCCGATATTCATAATCGTAGAAGAGGGTCACTATTCATGAAGAAATAAGGTTCGTAAATCATAAGGACCGCTATTCTAATAAAAATGATCTTAAACTCAATAGTAAGAAAACTGAGGTTCTACATTTCACCAGCAAATTCAGGAAAAGTAACCAGATGGATGGCATAGAAATAGACAATATCCTTATCAAATGTGTCGATGCCGCTAGAAATCTTGGCGTGCAGCTAGACAAAAATCTTACAATGAAAGCTCAAGTCAATAATGTATGTAAAACCAGTTCGTTTGCTCTGCACAAAATTGGAAAAATCCGCCAATTCCTAACCAAAGAAGCTACTATGCAGCTGGTTCATGCCCTGGTTATATCTCGCATAGATTTTTGCAATAGTCTACTATATTCTCTTCCTGGTGTTCACACCAATAAATTACAAAGAATCCAAAACTCAGCAGCCAGACTAATCACTAGAACTAAACGCAGAGAACATATAACACCCATACTTAAACAATTGCACTGGCTGCCAGTTAAGTCCCGTATTAATTATTAGATCCTTTTACTGACATATAAATGCCTAAACGGTACAGCCCCGTCTTACCTGCAAGATCTCATTCTACAATATACCCCTAAAAGAAACTTAAGATCAAATAGTAAATCCCTCCTGGTAGCTCAAAGCACTCAAACAAAATATTATGGCACTCGCTCTTTCAGAAATTCTTCGGCCGAATAGTGGAACAGCTTGCCTGATACTGTCAAACAGGCAAGCACAACAGAATCATTTAAAACTCTGTTGAAGACCTATCTTTTTGTAAATTGTTAATTTTGTTCCAGCTGTTTAGTGACTTCTTTGGTTATAGTATCATGTACATATTTAATATTTAATTTAATCTTCATTTAATTTTCATGTTTTTTCAAGTTTAAATTTGTATTACCTGAATTTACAATGTATTACATGTAAGCTATGTAGGAATCGTGTATCATTATTGTTGTTTGTAATTAATTATTTTCATGTATCAGGCATAAATGTTCATTTCTATTCCGCCCTTTTCCTTCTTTTCTAAGCGCATAGGGACTTTCTTTGTGTGAGTGATATGCGCTATACAAATAACGTTCATTATTATTATTATTATTATTCATAACGTAAGATGAGGGTAGCTATTCATAATTCATGTTAAGGGTCATTAATCATAAGGACCGCTATTCATAATATGAAATCAGGGTCGCTATTCATAATACGACAAGAGGGTCGCTATTCATAATGCGAAATGAGGATCACTATTCATAATAGGAGTATTGGTATTGGTATTTATTTTCCATATCACAATATCAAAAACAATACAAAGAAAATGCATGCACATAGTAAAATTAATAGTTTAGTGAATGGCTGGATAACCCATTCAGCTGTGTTAGTATAACAAAACTGTTCTTTCCTGGGGTCCAGGAATTAAGATATCAACATTTATTATACAATATACAATACAACATAAAATAATATAATTTTAAAGGCTGAGATTGTCATGGTCGCAACTACTATAGTACGGCCGTAGGCGCTATTTGAAATTCATCAAAATTTACCGGGAGCACCGGTAAATTTTTATATTCAATTTTTCTCGAAAGCAGAAGTGTTTTAGGAGCTAAATTTTCTAGTGCTTATAATACATCCAGAGGGAATCCAAATATATCAAAATTGTAAAGAATCACTATCCACCCGATTTTCAAAATTTCTCAAAACTTTGAATTACCTACATTATAAAACCTAAAACATATTAGAGAAGTAAAAACACCCCCCCCCCCCCATCCCAAGCATGTTCCATTACAGACCAGAGCAAAACTGATTTTTTTTTTTTTTAAATTTAGATTTTTGCAAAAAGTTTTTAAACTGTTGGATAGCTTTATAGTTAACGGTAGGTCATTGTGCTCACGTGATCCTTTAAAAACAAACATTTTACGTAAGCATTCACTCTTTGGTTTGGGGAGTTTAATATTTTCTTGTGATCGTAGGGAATATGAATAGTCAGCTATGTATTTTACGTAAATCAAAATTAATATATTTGTCAACAATATCAACACTTTTATGAGAAAAATATAGCACAGCATCATCTGCATATAGATACAATTTACAAGTTTTTACTTGTTTCACCAGATCATTTATATAATAAATAGGGCCAAGTATGGAACATTGAGGAATTCCATAATCTATATCTAAAATATTTGATGTAGCAGAACCAATACAGGTACAAATCTTATGGTTATACAAGTAACTCTCGAACCAAGGTAATGTGTCCCTCGAAACATCAATGCTGAACAGTTTTTAAGCAAGTATTTGAACGTCCATAGTGTCAAACGCCTTTTTCGAATCGATAAACACATCACCAATATAAAGGCCTTCATCCAATGCTTGCAACCAATCATCGGTGACTTTCAATAAAGATGTTACAGTCGAATGCTTTTGCCTGAAACCCGATTGCAGGGCGCAGAGTACATAGTTTTCTTTCATATACGATTTCAGTTGATTGCATACTAATCTTTTCAGAATTTTTGAGACGGATGGCAAAGTGGATAGTGGTCTAAAATAAGAAGGATCATCTTTGTTTCCTGATTTAAATAATGATATCACTTTAATAGCAGTTTTAAATTGATGTGATAGTGGTGGTTATTTTACCTAACAGCTAAGGAAGCAATAAATGCTTGTTAGTAAGCAACCAGAAGACCAACGGCTTGAGGTCCTCTCCGAGGGACCTGGTAATGAGGATTAATGCCTTACCAAATAGCACTAGCGCATCGACTTGGTTTCGAACCCAGGTCACCAGATTACGAGACCACTGCTCTACCGACTGAGCTATCGCGCCTCCTCGAAATTAGTTAGGATAAACACAGTCTAGTAGTGATTTATTAAACAAATATGTTAGAGATGGAATTATAACAGGAGCCGACCGAGTAGGGGTCGCTAGTCATAATTCGAAATGAGGGCCGCCAATCAAAATAGGAGAAGAGGGTCACTTTTCATATTATGAGGAGAGGGTCACTATTCATAATACGAATTTAGGGTCGCTATTCATAATATGAAATGAGGATCGCCAATCAAAATTGGAGAAGAGGGTCGCTATTCGCAATACGAAATGAGGGTCGCTACTCATAATAGGAGTAGAGAGGCTTTATTCGTAACACGAAATGAGGGTCGCTATTCATAATATAAGGAGAGGGTCGTTATTCATAATACGAAATGAGGGTCGCTATTCATGATAGGAGAAGAGGGTTGCTATTCATAATACGAAATTAGGGTCGCTATTCATGATAGGAGTAGAAGGTCACTATTCATAATACGAAATGAGGGTCGCTATTCATAATAGGAGAAGAGAGTCGCTATTCATAATGTGAAATGAGGGTCGCTATTCATAATAGGAGTAGATGGTCGCTATTCATAATACGAAATGGGGGTCGCTACTCATAATAGGAGCAGAGAGTCTTTATTCATGATACGAAATGAGGGTCGCTATTCATAATACGAAATGAGGGTCGCTTATCATAATAGGAGCAGAGGATAGCTACTCATAATACGAAATGAGGGTCGCTATTCGTAATAGGAGAAGAGAGTCGCTATTCATAATATGAAATGAGGGTCGCTATTCATAATAGGAGTAGATGGTCGCTATTCATAATACGAAATGGGGGTCGCTACTCATAATAGGAGCAGGGAGTCTTTATTCATGATACGAAATGAGGGTCGCTATTCATAATACGAAATGAGGGTCGCTTATCATAATAGGAGCAGAGGATAGCTACTCATAATACGAAATGAGGGTCGCTATTCATAATAGGATTAGAGGGTCGCTTATAATACGGAATAAGTGAGGGTTGTAATTCATACAAATTAAATAGGCCTAAGCAATACACGACAAACGGACACCCCCAAGACTGTGGCGTAGCTGTGGGGGGGGGGGTGGGACACTTGGCCCTGAATATTTGTCTTTTTTTAAAAAATAGGTTCATTTTTATATTTGATAATTTTATAGAGACATCCCACGCTCCTGTGGTGACGAAAAATTGAAATGAAACATAACACACATATAATCCTAAATATCATCCTTGTTGGAAATCTTGCCCCACCCCTGCCACGACTGATTTCATCAAGGCTACGTCATTAAGTAGACCAAGCAGGCCCATCATCATAGTTTAAGGACTGATTTTGCTATTGAAGAAACTAGTAATTGTTTAATATACTTTATAATTATGTTTAGTTTAGGGGGGAAGGGGGCTCGAACACTTTCGGATCTTGGAGGGTTTTCGCGTCATGTAAAAGCGTACAAAAAGGTAATGCAATCCGAATATGTAACAAACATTTATTGTCTTTTTTCTGTTGAGGATGAGGGCGATGATGGTTGTGATGAGTAAGGAGGTCTGATAAGGAATATATAGTGCAACAACATTAAAGTAAAAAATGCCGTGAGAAATTTGTTTTTGTTTTTATTTTGGGATGGGATATCTAGCCCTCGTAGGAACAATGGGGTAGTATATAATGATAAATACAGAACAAACACAGGAAGAAAAAAAAATATTTGTAAACATAAATATGCATGCAGGTTCAGAAAAAGTTAAACATTAATTAATTCGAGACATGACAAATTCAAAGCAAACACAGAAAATACATGTAATAGTAATTCAAGTCTATGTATACATGCTCCCAAAATGCATTAACTTTAGGTAAATAATTTTGTTGAAAGATGGGTACTTAAGTGAACAATGTTCTGATATCAAAAACTTAATTTTCATAAAAAGTGAATTTAGCTCCTTTTGGAATTAAGCTCTTCATATAAACAAACACAGCTTTTCTGTCCAGGCAGAAAGACACTTGGGCACGTATATAGCAATTTCAAGTACTTTGATTTGTTTTGAATAACAAAACGACTTATTCCTAATGGTTCCCGAGATTTCACTGAACCATCAGTAAGAGAAAGCTATTCCAGAGCAAAACACCATGAAATGTTTAGAATAAAAGTGATGATTTAAAAAAAAAGTATACACATCATGCTTAATAAACACAATATTAAGTATATGTATATTCAACAACTATCTTTGCATGGCTTTTTTGGTTGTCATGTGATTTTATGGCAAGCCATGCCAAATCGATTGAACAAGGCGACTCGACTGATGCAGGTAATGGCGTAACTTAATTACGCAATGAAATGACGCCTTGCATGCCTCGGGTTTCAGGCACTTGGGTGAAGGGATTGACTTGCTGTAGCATCGCCTTGATCACCCACGGAGAGGCTCATAGTGGTCGACGTTGGCATTTTTGCATTGCGCCTTATCCAGTGGATACCAAACGCCCCAGCAATGATGATGAAAACGGAGGATACACCAGCGAAGGCCAAGGCCCCGATGACGGACGGCCTCACTGTTGTGTCTGTTTGAAAAAAAGAAAGAGGAAAGAAATATGACTTGATAGTCATAGATACTACCATATGAAAGCGACGTGACGAACCACTACTATATTATATACGGATTCAATGAATGTTTCCAACGTGACAATATAATTATTCTGGGAGTAACCCTGAACAGCAACCTTTGCTTTTGTTTTCCCTTATCTGTATACCGGTTTACCATGTTCTATCGCTTGTTTTTGTATTATTTTGTAATGTTTGTCTCGTTATGTATGTATTTCTTTGTATATTGTTATGTACGTTATTCGTATTTTGTTTGTTTATACTTGAATGTGGAAAATAAATGGGTACATTAATTAATTACTTAATTAAAATAAATCGTTATCAATACCAATATGTAAGGATGTATAGGTGTAACATAACATGGTTCGGGTTGGAACTGTAATTTATTATATGAAATTACTTTGCTCTTTAACATGTTTAAGGTGGACCTAGTAGAATGTAAGGCCAAGTTTAATTTCAAACGACGTTCGTCTTTGAAAAGGGAGTCCACGCTGATGTTAACTTACTTTTTAAAAGAATCAGAAGTGAAAAACGAGAGAAACCTGTGAGTGAAAGTTGCGATCAATCGATCAAATACGAATTGGCAACTCTATGACGTATTTTGCGAGATCCCATCCCTTTTGCAGGAGGCACGATAAGGGCATAGCTAGCTGATTTGGGGCATTTGAGGGGGCACTGAAAGGGCATGCCTTCACCCTCCCTTTTAAAAAGATCAGAAAAGCGAGAAGAAAAGAAAAACAGGGACGAGGAATGAAGACTCCCGGAACACTCCCCGCACGCTCCGCGTAATCAGTAGCTTTATACATTCGCCTTTTATTTTCTGATGAATGCCGGTGCCCCCATTGTTCACGTATCCCATCATAGGGTAGACTCACTCTACGCCTCTGCAGAAGGGGTTAAACCACCTAATACCCCCTTCACATACACGGATTTTTCTTACGAGTCCTTACGGATCGCACAAATTCACGGATCTACCACGGATCCTTACGATTTGGCCTCTTTTACGACCGATTTAAGAGTTGTTACGAGTTATTACGAGCTATTTACGGTTTGTTACGGATTATTACGAGTTACTACGATATACTTACGGCAGAATTCCACGATTTGTTACGAGTAGTCACGGATAACTACGAGCAACTTACGTGTTAGTAACGACCTGTTAACGTGTTGTTACGAATAGTTAGAGTATTTACGAGTCCTTTCGATTTTTAACCAAAAAATAACAAATGAAAATGAAATATTCTAATTTGCAGCTTTTATACCTTTTCCCAAAAACGTAAACGATACGTAAGAATACTTAAAGTATACGTATATATTTGTAAAGTACTCGTTACTACACGTAAATTGCTCGCAATAGCTCGTAACAATCCGTAAAGCCATTGTAACACGACCCGAATGAAGATTGTAAACAACATGTAAGCACTCATATTAATCCGTAAATAATCCGTAAGTAATCCGTAAAAAGTCCGTAAACAAATCATAAACCAACCGAAACAAATCGTTAAAGAAGTCTTTACGAGTCATTTACGGATTCTTGCGAGCAGTTAACGGATGGTAAAGTGTTGATGCGAGCGTTTTACGATACTTACGGATTGTTACGACCTATTCACGAGTTGTTGACAAATAAATCCGTCGACAATCGTAAGAAGATTTTTGACATGTCAAAAATAATTGCCTCTCCTTTCACGGATCCTTACGAGTGTCTGCGAGTTGTTGCGAGTTGTGACGAGCTATTTGCGGATACCAGCGAGTTATTTACGGATGCTTGCGATGGACTACGAGTTGGCGATCCGTAAGGACTCGTAAGGAAAATCCGTGTATGTGAAGGGGGTATAAGATAGGCATGGGTTTGACAAGGTTAAGGAAAATAACTTACAACACTCGACACCGTTGGCCAGTACGCCGTTCGGACATATACCGTCAGTTGTGTATTCCTCGTAGCAATCGTAAAAGTTAAATCCCGTTTTGCAAGACAGTTCACTAAATACCATGGGAAAGTTCTTTATCATTGGTACCTGGATTGCCTGGAACAAACAGGAGAATGGTTTTAAAGATATTTATTCACATTATTATTTAACGTCCTTTCTCATTATACACACACCCAAACATACACACTCACACAAACAAAACCCAATATAATTGTGTCAATTATGTCGTTCATCCTGCAAATTGTATCTTTATAATATACATATAGACCTACATGCGTTTATGGGGCATATCAATTTATTGTACACCTTTTATTCAGGTATATTGAGACTGGTGCAAGCCCATTTAACAGCTGTAATTAATTGATATTTTTGTATTAACACCTCCCCCCCCCCCCCCCCAACGTACTGATCTCATTCATGAGCTGTTTTGGTGAAACCACCATACTAGGCTGAGGTATTACATTCAGCATACCTGGTCGCCACGTGGATGACCAGTGACCTGAGGCAATACATTTTGCGACTGTTGATGTGCAAGGTGCAAAATATATGTATATACATGTATATTTCACACACAAAAATGTCAGTAACAAAGGACAAAATATGTGTGGGTGGAGGTGGGGGGGGGGGGATGGTCGTCACACCCCAAATAATTATAAATTATGACTACTACTGCCTTTACAAATAAGATCCCACTAAAATAAGGTATTCAGCTTAAATTGGTATTCCTGTCAAGTTATTATCATCATTAATATGTTGTTTTCATTCGTTGATACCATGTTATTCTACATTGAACTTGAATATTAAATAGAGCAAATGAATTAACAATATAACCTCCTTCTAGTGAAGCCCCTAAACATACCTTGCCTCCATTGCTGTACCCGTGGCTGTTGCATATTAAGCTAGCAGTTTGCTCGTCTATGTTACATATACCTCCCGCTACACGTATTTGCGTATAAATACTACTCCCTGCCTCAAGAAACAGCACTCGCCCACTCGTATTGTCAGGAGTCGTGGTTGGAGAGATGAGGAAGGTGTCACCCGAGATATAATAGTGGGAATGAGTTAGTAATTCGTGGAACTTTGTTGTGGTGATACCTAAATGTGCATGAGTTGAGAGAGAGAGAGAGAAAGAGATACAGAAGGAAGGAAAAAATAAGCGAAGGAGGGAAAGAGAGAAGGAGGGAGAGAGAGAGAGAGAGAGAGAATGGGGGGGGGGGGGTGGTAGGTGGTTGTTGAATGAATGGCCATTGTAATAACAGTTGACAAAAGAAAAGAAAAAGCGTAGACCATTTAGCAATTCGAAAGAATTGCGCCACAATTGCGACAGAGATTTTAATCTTCATAAATGTTTTAAAAAGTTTCTAGAAATGAAACATGAAACACTCTCGACTCCTCAGCAGGAAGAAAACAATTTGCAATATGTACACGTTTGTAACCTACTTTCTCGCGCTTCATCCCTCCTTCCCCGCTTATATGTAATTTCAATACCAGGTATCTCTATACACTACTGGGGCCTCGATTCAATGCTAATCTTTGAACAATGTATTCCCATTTGATGTAAACATGTGAAGACCTGACGCATTACGCATTACGAATTATGCCATTTTCCATTACGGATTATGCCACATGAATTACGCCATTACGCCATATACGTTACACCTTCACGCCATGGTAACCATGGTTTTCTGGTCCAAATTACCATCCACCATGGTTATCATGGTACCAAAACAATGAAATATATTGTTTGATGACCTAATGTATTTCATTGTTTTGGTACCATGATAACCATGGTTACCATGGTGGATTGTAATTTGCACAAAAAACATGGTTACCATGGTACTCCTTTGCAAGGGATTACACCATTACGCCATATGCAAAACACTTACCACAAGCTACACTGGCAAAGTTGCTGCAATAAGGTATATCTTTCTTGTACCTACAGGATAACAGGGATTGTTCAGTTCCATTGCAAGCAACATTATTTTTCTCTACAGGGAAGTTCTCGGGTGGTTCCATAGTTGGTACAGAGTCGGTACCGCTGTCATAATATGACCTGCTACCCTCCCACACCATGGCATAGCCGTCGGTAAATCCCAGCTGTCTGCATGTGACCAAAGCATCCAGTGCATCCCACTCTTGGTCACAAAGGTTCTTCCATTCGCCTGCCACGTTGACTTGGACCACCCCTTCTTTGTCCGAAGTTCCCCCATACAAGCGAATGGGACCTTCAGCGGCAACTGCATAGGAACGCAACAACACCAAACACACAACAACAATAAGGTCATCATAAGTTATGTTCATGTAGCTTGTCCATGTGGAGTTGGTTTGATAGGGCTAAAAGTCAAAATTTAAAAGAACATCGAACCCTTTATAGTCCCTCCAGAAAATAATCTAACCTGCCTTTAAATTACAATTTTTCTGTCAATATTGTACTGATTATTAGGACAATCAAACCTTTGTAATAATTTGTATCGATTAAAAAGGAAAAAAAGAGAATCATGGCGAGAGTTTGAAATAAATTGGACAAAAGAGGAAAGTTATGAATATTTGTATTAGAGAAAATGTATGCGAATCTCAAATCGCCCATTTGATCAGTGGACGTATTCAACTCTCCCGTTCTTTGGATGCTAGAATATCATTTACTTATGTTTTTTCTCTGATTTTAAGCATCTTGTCCCCTGGGGCAATTCTCAAATTATATTTTGAATAGCATTGGTCCTAGAAAGAAAAAAAGATCCTGAAATTCTAGTCAGTTTGTATTTTGGAACGAATGAGAGAGTTGTACGGTAGCCTAGTACATCATACACAGGACGTGGTATTACCATTTCAGCCGATTTATAATTTCCATTATAGAGGGCATGGGCTTATAGTCATTACGACATTCTAAAATTCATAATATTTTTTATTTTGATGCGATTTCTGCAAAACTAACACCGATCTGCCTCTCATATGTTTATGCTTACTATTAGCAGAACTATTTGCTATAATAATGGTTGGATTTCAATTTAATCAACGACAACTACTGTACGACATACAAAAACAATCACATTCTAGTTCATAGCCAAGCACACACAAATAACACAAACGCATCATGCAACACGTACCTGTACCCCAAAACATTGCGAGAAAGATTACTGTTTGCAGCATGCTATATGTCGTTAACGCCATGTTGGTGATCTAACATGCATTTACCAAACATTTTTACTTGTACGGTTATTATACGTGTCCTGACATTATAATATTGCAATACAATTGAGGAAACGTTCGACAAATACTATTCTCGATGGGTTGCGGTGATTACGTCAACTATCATGCATAGTGCTAGCTATACTGCGTGTTGTTTTCAATGGAGGTTAGGGTTTTTTGGGTTTTTATCACGTGCAAAGATGTCACCAGGCGCTACTATTGCCATTGGTACATATACATGTTTATCTTATACATTATTATATACATATATTTATATATGGCTGAATATACGTAAATAAACACACATTACAAAGGACAATCAAATCCAACAATCATTTGCCGATAATCGTATATCTCAGTCGCACCAACGAGAGCGACCCCAGTCCGACTACAGACCGAACCAAAAATATACATTACCCCAAATAGCAAAAAATCACTCGTTGTGGAGTCGGTGTGGAGGCGGTGTGAAGTCGGTGTGGAGTCGGTGTGAAGTCGGCGTGGAGTCTGCGTGGAGTCGGCGTGGAGTCGGTGTGAAGTCGGTTTGGCGGTGTGACTGAAGCATTATTCAAAACTGTCAGCCAGTTAAAAAAATCTTGACATTACTCTTATTTAATTACATTGCAAGGAAAACAATCTCTCCCAAGTTCGCAGTAGTTCCTTTCTGGTCATTCTCCCATGGAATCTGCCGTTTTGATAAAAGTAGTGATATCAGAGTAGTTCAAGTTCATTGACCTGCATAAGAATTGATTAGGTATTGCACAATCACTGGGTATCGTACATCATGTTTTTTCTGCATCTCGATTGGGTGATTTCTTGAGCTGTTACACGAACGTCTTTTGTCACTCTTTTTAATAATTGGTTGAGCTTTATTGGACCAAGCTACAACTTATGAGATTTCCAAGATATTTGATTTCTAAGTGGCTCACAATTTTTATTGAGACTGGCAGCAAAACTCTGTTGGTTTCATTTTCCTTTAAGAATAAAGCATGGATAAGAATAGCTTTAAGTTTCATACCAGGTGTTATGTCATAAACATTTTTTTAAAGTTCGCAGTTATTCAGAAAAAAGCCTGTGTATACATATTTGGTTAATATTCTGTTTTACTTACTTCACATATTTCATATTTGTTTGAACTTCCAATAAAGGATCCGGCCATTTCAGCCAATGAAACCGGTTACGAGCCTTATGACCTAGGCATTCAGGATGATATCTTTATCAAGGATGAATTTGGAAATCTGCGATACGGAAAAGTAAGTCAAATTCAAATTGTGCTTTCGATTCCAACCAATATATCGTGTGTTCACTCATGACTTTCATACTAGTTTCACAAAGGACATTAGTTTATGTTTAGGGTGTTATTATTCTTTTCTTTTGATCGGCTATCTAGTGAATAACAACGAGTGTAAAGTATTGTGTACCCCAAGAACCTGTGTACCCCAAGAACCTGTTTTAAATGTATTTATTTTAAAACCAAATTATTCATGATAACAAAATAGCATGTATATATATTGAGAGCACTATACATGCATTATCTTCATTTCATCCTTTGTGTGATAAAACAGAAACCCGCCAACAGGAATATCACGGTTGATGATATAAAGCGTTGGAATATACCCATTTGATGTAGTACCCGTATTCCGTTGAGGTGTCGTATTCAAGGGTTAACCCCTGTGCGAATTTACATCACGACAATAACATTATACACTAAGTCATCAATACAAATCTTGCCACTCTCCACCCAGGTGTAAATAAATATCTGGAAATGGGTTCGGGATATAATAATTGTAGGGCCTTCAAGAAGCTTAGAGCAGCATAGATTTTCATGAAGCTTCCCTGGGTAAACAAAACTATTGTCATTATCATTAGCGTTATTATAATCATCATCTCTATTATTATCATTATGATTATCATTATTATCATTATTATTATCGTTATTATCATTATTATTATCATTATTGTGAACAAAAATGTGGACACCTCCTCGTTTACCCTTGCATTTGTCTTCATCAACAGGTGTGGCCTGATTACCCCAATATCACCGTTAACGATTCCGTCGATTGGGATACAGGCGTTAGGGTAAGAACAATATAAAACCATGCCTTCTTAAGAATGCAGCTATGAGTGGCCGATTGTTACGTGAGGTTTCCTCTACCCGTTGTCCCTGGGTCCTTTGTTCCACAACAACAGATTACACAACACAAAGTGGTTAGATTTCAAGGGCTGATCTTCATTATTGAGCTTCGTTCTTCAACTCCAAATACTAGACTAACTCGTCCTGAGGACGGTCTGTACAATGTATCTAGATTCGGTCGATACACCCATCACACTCCCCCTCATAAATTAGCACTCATACCAGTAGGAGAAGTGCTATAAAAACATTTCTTTTTCAATGTTGTTTCAGCAACTGCTGTAAGAATACAAAAACCTGAAAGTATTTATAAGTATGAGGTCTTTGTAGATTTAGAAATCTGATATACAAGTCAGCTTGTAAAACTATACAGTACCAGCATGCAAATGGCATCACAGTGTTGTCTAGTGGTTTTTGTTCATACAATAAAATTGAGTATGAACAGCTATAAGTAAAAACATTAACCATTCTTTTATCATCCTGCTATATCATTTTCATCACTGACTTTTGCAAATATCAGAAGTCGTTTGTACTAAACATAAAACAAATACAATTCAAATCGCAGAGAAGTTCACCTTAAATGACCTATCAATATCAATATGTCTTCATGCTTCTTTGCAACTTTGAATCTAAACATATTTCTTTGCATAAAAATAATACTAAGCAAACTTCAGCAACATTAAACCTGTCTGAAAGATAATATAATATAGCCTTTACGTCAGTTGTAAAAACATGTTACTATTAATCTGAAGTTTTGCATTGTAGTGTAAAACCCTATCATCTGTGTTGGTTGAGTATCGAATATTTTCAAGAATAACTGTCTTTTACTATATCCATAACCAAAGATATGGTTAAACACCAAAATCCTTTTTTGTTCCAAAATTCTTTCTTTCAATATTTATCCTGCCTTGGATAAAACATATAAATCAATTTACTGTTTCTGTTTTCATATATAAACATGCACAGACAAAATGATAACTCACTAGTCTTTCTAGTTCCTTGTGTTTGTACCAAAAGGGTTTTAACACAATAATATTATCATGCATGTTCAAATTCGTCAACGAATACGATAAGCATATCACATACATATATACACTGGTTTACAGACATCTGGAAAGCAAACATAAGAAAAATACATTTTTCTGTGATTCCAATAAACAGTTTCAATGAGTCCAATCAGTCTATGTTCACAATGCTTTGTGATTATTAAAGAAACCATCAAAGTTAAAAGTTCTGGTTCCCTTTCTCACATAGAATTCCAATGAATTCACCAAAGTTCAACTGTTCAAGTATGATGCTTTACTGTAAGTGTTCAACTGTCCAAGAAATATCCTGGCACATGTAGAATGTCCAATTTGTATTCTTGGAGCAGCAAACTCCATAGCGTCAGTCTTTGGTTTTTGTTTTTCATTCTGTTGAGGAATGTCAGGGGATTATGATCAGTTAATACCCTCACTGGATGTTGAGATCCACTGACATACACGTCGAAACGTTCAAGTGCAAGTATCAAAGTCAATGTTTCTTTTTCCACAGTTTCTTTGAGAAGAATGATATGGGTCTGTCGATACCTTCAGCGTCTGCTTGAGTAAGAACTGCACCCACATCGCTCGCGTCTACCATCATGCTGAACGGCTGGTTGAAATCCAGAGCCATCAGTACCGGATTGGTAGATAAGAGGGCTTTCGCCTGGTTGAAAGCACTCTCGCGGTCGATTTCCTTTTCAAGATTTTTCAGTTTTGTTGGGTTTGCACGATATGGTGCCTGTTTGATTGGGGTCATATCTCCCACGCCTACATCATGCTTAACAACATCAGTTCGAGAGGGAACATCAGCAAATAACTGTGGATATGCACTCAACAGCTCTTTCACGTCGCTCCTCTCTTTCACAGATAAGTGTGTTAGTTTGTTATTGATGTGTGCTAGAACCTCTGAATTTTTCAATTTCACACATGGGTTCTCTCTCTCAATCTTGCACACTTCTTTCTCAACTTCACACTTTGAGTCACATTCAACAGCACTCAACACTGGTTGTGCTTTACTCTCGTCATCTCTTCGGATATATGGTTTAAGCATATTCACATGACACACACGTCTCTTCTTCTGCCTATCTGGAGTATTGACAACGTAGTCGACATCACCAACTCTCTGAGCAATAGTGTACGGCCCAGAAAATCTAGCCTGCAGAGAATGACCAACTATCGGCAGTAAGACCAAGACTTCATCTCCTACCACGAAATTCCTCTCTTTTGATTTCCTGTCATACCATGACTTCATCTTCTCCTGAGAATCTGACAAATTCTGTCTGGCAACCTCCCACGCCTTATGCATTCTCTCACGGAAAGTACTCACATACTCCAACACATTTGCTTGTGAATCATCACACAACAGTCTCTCTTTTAGCAACTTCAATGGTCCACGTACTGAGTGACCGTATACCAACTCAAAAGAACTGAAACCAAGCGACTCTTGTACAGCATCCCGCACAGCAAACAATAACAAGGGAACTCCCTCATCCCATTGTTTCTCTGACTCCATACAATAAGTTTTCAACATATTCTTCAAAGTCTGGTGGAATCTCTCCAGTGCTCCCTGGGACTCTGGGTGGTATGCACTCGAAACTACATGTTTTACGCCCAGTTCCTTCAACACCTGATTGAACACCCCAGACATGAAATTGACCCTTGATCAGATTGTACAGTTTTTGGTAGCCCTACAGTAGTGAAAAATTTCACTAACGCCTTTGTCACATTATTCGCTGTAATGCGCCGCAGTGGTATTGCTTCGGTATATCTCGTCGCAGCGCACATTATCGTCAATAAGTATTCATTACCTGCCTTAGTCTTTGGCAGAGGACCTACACAATCTACTATGATCCTAGAAAATGGCTCATCGAACGCCGGTATTGGCTTCAATGGTGCTGCCGGTATTTTCTGATTCGGTTTACCTACAACTTGACATGCATGGCAACTTCTGCAAAAATTTGCAACATCTTTTTGCACACCTGGCCAAAAGAAATGAGAAAGAATTTTCTCCTGGGTTTTGTGAACCCCTAAGTGACCTGCAAGTGGAGCTTCATGAGCAAGGCTAATTATGTCCTGCCTGTATGTAGAAGGGACTACAATTTGGTGGACTTCTTTCCACACCTCATCTGCAGGGACATCTGCTGGCCTCCACTTTCTCATTAGCACACCTGCTTTCTTGTAATAACAAACAGGCACAGTCAATGCCTCCTCCTCAGAAACAGCTCTCTCATTCAAAGAATTCAACTGAGGATCTGTCTGTTGCTCCTTTAGCAACTTACTCTTTTTCAAAGATAGTGGTTCAGATGTTTCACTATTTCCTACACTACGATCCTTTCTCGCACTCTCATCCACATTGGAATCAGACTCATCTTCAACCAAACGACAAAAGAAAGAATCTCCCAAGTCAACATCTACATCATTAGACTTCTTCTCCGACTCAACTTTCTTTGCCATTGAACGAGTTACAGCACATGCTGGGAACACAACAGGAAATTCTGCAACCAACTCATCTGTCTCAGAACTTTCACAAGGACTAGAACTTACTACTGGACATGATACGACTCTGTCACCAGCGAGATCATTACCTAATATGATAGATACCTCTTCCACAGGAAGTGATGGTCTAACTGCCATCTTCACCATACCAGAAACAAGGTCTGACTTCAAGTCTACCACATGAAGGGGTGCTTCCACAAAGCTGTCTCCAATGCCTTTGAGCAAAACACTAGCACCAACAGAAGAACTATCACAAAAGGGCAACGCACTTTCCAAAATCAAGGACTGAGAAGCACCAGTATCCCGCAAGACTTTCACTTTTCTTGCTACATCACTCTCTGCTACAGATACATATCCTACAGACACAAACGGTTCATACTCTTTCTGAATTTTTTCCATGTTCGCTGGTACAATTCTACTTTGTGAGTTTGACACGGTTTGTACGAATGCATTAGGATGTGCACTAGATTCCTGTTTCTTAGCCTGAAGTGAAGGACACTTTGACTTTATGTGCCCATACTGTTTGCAAGCATAGCACATTCTTTCCTCTGTTACCTGTCCTTGCTGGGACTGCGGTTTTATTTCATCCTTTTCTTGTGATGAACTAGTTTTCTGGCTTTTGCTCCAGTTACCATTTTTCTTAGGTTCTACACTCACTTTGTGTGAGATTTTGTGCGTGAGCACGTAATCATCTGCGATTCTTGCTGCTTCATCCAGCGAATCGACGCGCTGCTCCTCGAGATGTATACGTACATCTAGTCGCACGCTGCGCTTGAATTTCTCAAGTAGAAGAATTTCACGCAATTTATCATAATCATGATCTACATGGAGAGATGAGCTCCATCTGTCAAACAATTGCTCTTTTTGTTTTGAAAACTCCATATGAGTTTGCGATTCCTCCTTTCGCGCTTTGCGAAATCGCTGCCTGTACGCTTCGGGTACAAGTTCGTAAGCTTTTAGCACGCTCGATTTTACTTTATCGTAATCCGACACGTCAGCCATCGACATTGCTAAGTAGGCATCCCTAGCCTTACCGCTAAACTTACTCTGAATCAGGTGAGCCCACATTTCCCTAGGCCACCCCATGCTTTGAGCTAATTTCTCAAAGTGTGGAAAGTACTTTTCCACCCCTTCCTCTTCGAATGGAGGGACCATTCTGACATGCTTCGCAACGTCAAAATGCCTATCAGCATTTCTGCTTTCTTTTCTGTTTAGGGCAACAAGTTTCTCCCTCTCCAACTCTACTCTCGCCCTCTCTAATTCGAGCTCCTTTATCCTCACTTCATCAGAAACTGAAGACCTAGCCTGAGAATTTAATTCAGGAGACCGAGACCTAGACCCTGGAGGAGTCACACTGATACTGTCCGCCGCCTCTGAAGACAAAACCTCTTCAGAAACCAGAAACTCGACAATCCTGTTCAAAATGTCCGACTTCAGCATGTACCGCTTAATGCCAACAACCTCATAATGAGCTGCTACATCTAACAATTCAAGTTTAGTCAACGAGCTTAATCGCTCCGCAGACGGATCCCTAACAAACTCCCCCAAAGAGAACTCGCTAGCCATCATGCAAAAAACCTAGCCTCCTAAATATCCTAGAAAGAACTAGAGCCTGGCTGTTATAATCCCCAGCCAACCTTAAAACACCTAGATTCTACAATATCCGAGAAATCTAGACAACCTGACTGTTATAACCCTCAGTCAAACCCTGCAAATCCATGCAGAAACATGAGAAGACAACAATGTTTTTCTCACCACACACACCACGAATGTTCGAACCTGAAACGGCTACCCCAGCGGTGCCCGACGATATCATCTTAACGAACCGACATCGACAACACACACATAGTACACACCGAACAGTCCGCTCATAAGGAACGTGTACATGTATGTAACTCGTCGCACGCAATGTAATGCAACATGCCAGCGCTAATATGATCACAAAAATCACCTGAAAATCATACTTTTCACTTTATATACCTGGCCGAGCCCCCATTTGTTACGTGAGGTTTCCTCTACCCGTTGTCCCTGGGTCCTTTGTTCCACAACAACAGATTACACAACACAAAGTGGTTAGATTTCAAGGGCTGATCTTCATTATTGAGCTTCGTTCTTCAACTCCAAATACTAGACTAACTCGTCCTGAGGACGGTCTGTACAATGTATCTAGATTCGGTCGATACACCCATCACACCGATATAAAATCTATCACAAAGGCATTACTAAAATAAAGTGTTATGTGATACAGCCATTTTTATCGGATGAGTCCTTGTCAGAACTTGTCTTATATATCTTTACATTGTTCTTGTCTTGTCTGACCTGCTGAAGGAAATCCATTCCTAATTAATGCATCGTGAATTAAAAAAGTCTCCTGGAGGGGCAAGGGGAATGTTAACTACATTTCATTACCTTTAAACACTATTTTGGCCTTGGACTTGATCATCAAGAAGAGAAGTCGTGTACCAACTGCTGCAACCGACCCTCACTTTCCGACGTTTAATGTACTTTATTCCGTTCATATTTTACTAAATTCTAATTATAAAAATGATATTAAAAAAGACCCTTTTTGGGGGAGTAAACTTTCGTTTTTTTTTACGCAGCTCTACCGTGCTTACGCGGTGTTTCCCGACTACATGAAACAGGAAACAAGAGAGTGGTGGATCAACCAGATAACAAAGTTCAAGGATAGAGTTAACTTTGATGGTCTCTGGCTGGTAAGTTAGGCACATCCTTACTTGTCTTTACATCCCTTTCCTGATAGCAGTCAGAGTCAAATTGAATAAGTACCAATTTCAAAAATATACAATAATGCAACACGTTTGAAGTGACTCGGTAATATTGCCTTAGATTTTGAAACAAAATCCTGGATTTAGCTCATGCTGCAATCATAATTATAAACTGTAAGGTCAGTCAGGAATCTCATGACTTTTACAAGCCGATCGCCTGTCTAATTTTCAAGATACTTATGATTGGACATTTAGAATTTCACTTTTCGTTTTTTAACGGTTTTTAAAACACTACAGTCTTGGGGGAAATGAGTTTGATAGAACGTCATGATCATTTTGAAGCGCAATTTTGTAGGGCTTCCTTATTGCACCACAGACACTGATAACACGTAGGGCCATGCATCTCAGATTTAACGTTGTTAAACGATGCCTTAAATGGTATAGATGTCTTCAAAACTCCAGAGCTCTATTATCACTTTCAGTCTGTGAATTTCGGTATTTTTGATATTCCCTATTAAAGGATATTAATAAAAGTTTAACTGAAAAATATACACGTTTTTATATCAATCATGTTTTATTTTATACCTGTAGGGGCTGATATACATAATAATAATAATAATACATAACATTTATTAGGCGCTTAATACTGATGTTTCTAAGCGCACAGTGTTCTGATTACGTTGTTTTACTCGTCACATAGGCATAGTATGTTACATTATGTCTCATATATTTTAATACCTCTATAGATATAATGTATAGTCCCATAATTTGTAATCTTGTAAGTCATATTGCATTGTATGAATCAATCTAACGAGTGGATTTCCGCTATCACAAGAAGCGCTATCAAACGTGACCGCACGCACATCCGACGAGACCATTTTTTTTAGGCAGCAGGAAAGCACTTATTAATCAACAATAAAAATTGTCAAATGTACCTCTGAAAAAATAATACATGATCTACCGAGTAAATTATTTTAACATAATATATGTAGTTAAAGTGCCACTATTGAAACGTATATTATCGGGTTGCAAGAAACACACTATTTTTGGTGGAAAGTGGAAAAAGTTATATTACAACTTTATGTTTTTCCGTTGTTTAGGACATGAATGAACCTGCCAATTTTCTACACGGATCTGTTGATGGATGCAACGACAACCAGTATGACTTCCCGCCGTATGTTCCCCGTAAGTTTCGAGTGCCACCCTACGCGACGAAGCGCGCCACTACGGCTGTAAATTATCAAAAGAGTTTCCATGTGTCAATTTGTTTAGATGTTGCAAGTGGCCTATTCGATCGAATTGTGACTCACACCAAAAAAAATGCAAATGAAAGGAAAACAATACTCAGTATAGATGAGTTTATCAGTATAATTATATCAAAATCTATATCAGTTTGATCACATAATTATACAAATATTAAATAATGATCATAGAAGTATGTTTCATGACAGAAACTCTTTGTAATCACAGAGATTAGATAATTACATGTAGATAAGTCTGATGTCTTATAGTACTTTGATGTCGATGAAGATTGCGTTACTTTTTTTCTACCAGAAATCTCTTGGGGAGGTCCGATATATGATAAGACGATATGTATGAATTCCGTTCAGCATTACGATGAAGGCAGGGAGGAAACGCACTACAATATGCACAGTGTTTATGGGTGGAGTCAGACTATACCAACACTCACGTAAGAACCATGAAAACTTCTCAATTCTCGTCCAATTTTTTTAAAAATAATCTTATACGTTTGAAAATTCCCACTTATTATTTACAGAAAAGCCTTTAATAGTGACTTAGATAAACGGACAAAACCATACAACACAAAAGAAAGAATAGGATAAAAAAAAACACAGAAAAAACAAAGAAGAAAAGACAAAAAAACATTACAGATAACAAAATGTTCAATCTCTTCTTCAAATTAAGCATCGTAACATTAAAATGATAAAGAAAAAGCTTACATCGTTTGTGTAATAGTATTGGTATAAAGGAACCGTTCCAAATAATTATGAATTGAACATTATTGATATTTTACTACACGATAATCAAAGAGTACATGTTCTTACCGCAGATACTATATTGGAATACTATATTATTCATATCTTCGAGGAACAAAAATAATATTAAAAACAAACATTCATCAACGTTACTTCGTGTGATTTGTGAAAAACGATTTAGGTGGATCCTGTCCATCTGTTCCGTTCTGTCTCTCCCGCTATCTCTCTCTCTCTCTCTCTCTCTCTCTCGTAATTATCTTTATATAACTTAATTCGTTTTTTTCTTCTATCTCTATCATTTTATTCGATCCTTTTTACTTTCTCCCCCCCCCCCCCCCTCTCGTCAATATACCTCCTTTCTCTTGTTTTGTCTTTCTTTTTCACCCTCCCATCCCATTACAATTCATTTTTCTCTTCCCGTCTCTCCCTTTATCTCTCTCTTTCTCTCTCTCTCTCTCTCTCTTTCTCCCCTTTATCTTCCTTTATCTCCAACCCCTCTCTCTCTCGTTCTCTTCATCTCCAACTCGCCTCTCCTCTCCTCCTGTCAGTGCTGTTCAGAATTTGACTGAAGAGAGGAGCCTGGTAGTCACCCGATCCACGGTGCCTAGCAGCGGCATGTACTCTGGCCACTGGCTGGGAGACAATGGCTCCAACTGGCCCCAACTAAGATACTCCATAATTGGTATTTTTTTGTTAAATTGACTCTTTCTTTACCATGGATCGAGTTCGTAGACCGCCACATCGTTTGGGGGTGTATGGTAGATGTACGTCTGGCAAAAAATCGACGGTGGCAGTCTACTAGTATAAGTCAAGTAAATAAGGCATAGGGTTGAAAAAACTTCCCAAATCATACTCGATTATCAGTTTATCGTCTTGATAAGTAGAATTAAATCCCGGTGACCGGCGTGCATTAAGCCACGAAAAAATACTCATGCCCCAAAGATCAATGTAAAAAAGATCAACCTTTTCATAGATCATGTACATCGAGATTCATGGCATTTAATGCAGCCATCTAAACCTGATCGGAGGTGTGCAAAGGTGAGCGTGAAAACTTAAATAAAGTAGAACAAATTCACGTTAGTCAAAGTAAGGAAAATAGAAAATGAAGTCACGAGAGGCAAAGAGATGAAAATGAAACACATTTCTGTCCATTAAACTCTGTTCATATTTGCATGCTCTCTCTCTCTCTCTCTCTCTCTCTCTCTCTCTCTCTCTCTCCTTCCCTCACTCCCTCCCTTTAAAATGTAGGAACGTTGGAGTTCAATCTCTTTGGTATCCCTCACGTGAGTACATCACTAATTAATTTTCATTGTGTTTGAAATACAAAAAAGCCTAGTCGCTATCATTAAACAAATGTAATTATCTATTCATTTATTAAGTTTGATCTCCTTCTTTCCTTACTTTCCGCCATAACTCTTTGTCTCCTTTTATTTTTTCTCGGATTTCAAACCTATAGTTCCGTTTCCTCTGATTATGTATATGTTTATACCTTTTTTTAAATACAATATTGTTCATTATCTCCCCTCAATTTCAACACCATCTTGTGCTCTCGTCACTTTTCCGTCTGTTTACGTGCCGTTTTGAAAATACATCTTTTTCTCTTAATTTATTATGATAGATTTTCTCACTTTCTTGTCTTGTTTCGTGTCAGGTTGGGGCTGATATATGCGGCTTTTTCAACGATAGCCCAGAAGATCTCTGTCGCAGATGGCATCAAGTGGGGGCGTTCTACCCGTACGCCAGAAATCACAATGGGATCAGATACCAGGTAGCACATACATTATTTTCCCCAAACAATCGTTTTCATTGAAAATCAAAAGTATAAAACATTTTATTTTGGTCTCTAGGGTTCATGTTCTTCATGGTAATAGCCTTTCCCCTGCATTGGAGATTACTGCTAATATTGATGTTAGGATTTATCTTTGTTTTCTCACTCTCTCTCTCTCTCTCTCTTTCTCATTGTATTCACTTCAAATAACTCCGTATCTATACACGAAACAAAACCTTCATTTATCTCATAATCATATTTTCCCATTTTTCAATAACTAATGCTATCTATTTCGTTTTGAAAATGTTACGACTCGAACAGCCTCAGGATCCTGCGTTCTATGGGAGGGAATTTGCCGAACACGTCCGAGATATACTCCACATCAGATACCGAATGCTTCCCTACCTGTACACTCTGTTCTACTATGCCCACACACAGGGCTCCACGGTCGTCCGATCACTGATGCATGAGTAAGTACACGCCTGTGATATATGACATTTGCTCCTACGACAATAGGCTATTTTTGTAATGTAACCAAATTGAATGCTAACGTCCTTGATGCAAATTATTGTATTCACGTGATAGTGAACTGCATACATAACGTGTTGTTAGGTAGGAGAAGTCATAGTGTGTGTCCTATCTACCAACAATAAATGCAGGCAAATCGCATTATGACTATTGATATTAAATTATTCATAACACTTGTTAACAGGTGAATGAAATCATTTTTAATAAGGCACATAATAGCAAAGATTTATGCATTAAGAAAATGATCAAGTGCTATAGGTTTTTTTCGTCAAAGTTATAGGATCACGTAGGGGCGGTGGAGCGATTTCCAAAGTGTGTGTGTGTGGGGGGGGGGGTGGAGGCAACTACAAAAAAGTGCGCTTGCTGAAAAAGAACGCCTACAAAGGGAAATCTGAGAGCAAAACTATACAAGTTTTTAGACATCGGTATATAACCATACATTGTGGTTACATTATCAGGGGTAATTTAAATATTTTCTTCTCAGGAAATTGCTCTTAGTCGCTTTAAATTAAGGGCACGTTTAAATATATAAGGCAAAGGTGAAACTTGCAAGTACAAAGGGTAATTATCAGAGGTGAAAACGGTGTACTTCTTATAGCTGAAAAGGAGCACTTATCAGAGATGAAAAAAGGCACGTATGAGAATGGGAAATGGGCATTTCCCGACAGAAAAGGGGCACCTATCAGATTTTAATAGGACCGTTTATCACAGGTGGAAGGGTGGCTTTTATGAGAAGGGGGGGGGGGGGTAACTCTTATTAAAAAGGAAAAGGGGCACGTATTAAAGTAAACGGGACACTTATCAGAGATGAAAAGGGGTAATTATGAGAAGGAAAAGGGGAAGGGGCACTTATCAGAATGAAATAGAGTATTTATTTAAAAAAAAGAAAAGGGACACGTGTCAAAATAAAAGGGGCAGCTATCAAAAGTAAAAAGGGTCACTTACTAAAAAATAGGAAGGGGCACTTTTAACATAGTTGTAGGGGCACTTGTGAAAGTAAAAGGGACACTTTCCTATGTATAAAGGGGCACTTTCGGAGAAATTGAAAAAGTGGGGGCCAATGTGCCCCCCCCCCCGTTCCCCGGTAGCGCCGCCTCTAGTGTAAGGGTTGCAACTGTGTTTTATGTGAGGACTATAGGGTTAGGATTATGGTTAGGTATACTGTTAGGTCCTGGGTTGATGTTAAAAATTCGGGTTGTGCAGCGTTGAACAATCGTCGTAACAATTTCTACATTACGATTATCTATTATATATATTTTTTTTCATAATGTTTTTGTATATATAGTTTGTATTGTTTTAATCCGGAGCCCTCAAGGACAGCACTTTTGTTTAACTGAAGAGACAATCATGTTTGATTAAAACTAGAAAACAAGGAACATAATTTCGTTCAAATATTTTCTCGTGTCGTAGGTTCACACACGATAGCCAGACATGGGGAATAGACAGACAATTTATGTGGGGACCAGCTCTTCTCATCTCGCCCGTCCTCGAAGAGGTATACAACAGTTATTCATTTATATTATGTACACTACTGTCACTGATTGTGTTACTTAACTATTATTATTGACTATTTCTACTACTACTACTACTACTACTACTACTACTACTACTACTACTACTACTACTACTACTACTACTTCTACTAGTAGTACTACTACTACTACTACTACTACTACTACTACTACTACTACTACTACTTCTACTACTACTACTACTACTACTACTACTACTACTACTACTACTACTACTACTACTTCTTAATACTGCTAATGATGCTGGTGGATACGGAACCGGACTGTGGATTACATGGTTCGTGGTTCGAGTCCCGCTGCGACACTGATGACATTTGGCAAGACATTATCTCGTTCTCATACGGCTACTAGTACTACTAATAATATTACTACTGATATCACTTTTGCAACCAATAATCTTATGATTATTCCTCTCGGGATTTTTTCTTGCTTGATTTTGTTTTAGGATTTTCCCTACTAACTGTTGTGTAAGAAGTAAAACTACAGCTGTAGATATGCAGTGTAAGCAAGACATGTGTTCATCACTTTAAAACGAGGTCATTCTGTTGTATTTATACGAGTGTACATGGTAATAATTGTTTTGTGTTCCCTTTTAAAAATTTGTCCACATGATTTTTCCTTCTCTAACATTTTACCAACAGAACACACTAGTCGTAAGGGCATACTTTCCTCTAGCTCGTTGGTACGATTACTACGAGGTTAGTATTTTTTAAGGGGAAATTGACACGGAAGTAACGATCAAACCAGTTGTATGAAAAAGATATTCCCCTGCGTGGCATCTCTCACATTAAAAAAAGTTTAAATTAGTTTTATATCATAGATAGACAGTTTTTAACTTTAATAGCAATTTTCTTGTAAACCTGGGTCCTGTCTTATAAAGAGTTGATACTAATCACACCTTTTTTGCGATTGGTATCAATCGCAACCGTGTTCTTTAGAGATAGGGAACTGCAAACTTGCGATTGATAAGAGGATTTGCGATTGATTTGGATCAATCCCAACTCGTTAAAAAACGGAGCGCCGGTCGCAAAATAAATCAACTTTAGCTTCAGAGAAATCAAACCAAGGACAATTCATTACCGTATTGTCTATATTCCATAAAAATCATGTTAATAATACGTAACAGGTCATTGCAATTCCAAGAAGATTATGATTTTTCCTGTATCGTAGAAATAATAGCGAGTTATAAATCGATTACTGGAAGCATAGTTTAACTTAGTTCTCCGCGACGTGTATCCAGTTCCCACTGGCTTCTTTAGACCGCCTGAATATTACGCATTAGGCCATTGAAAGGTTCGTACACTACAATTGTTTATGATAAGAGGCTACTGAAATTGACTTTAAATAAAGGATGATTTCTCAAAAGACGTTGCTATCATGTTTGTACTTGACCATTAGTTGCTTTCATGATACATCTTGTAATGACATTACATGTAGAATCAATCCTCGAATCAATCATTAAATAATTGTATATTCATCTTTAGTTTCATCGGATATGCTCCTTTCTACTACTAAAACAAGAAAGATAAATTATACCACTTACATATTCATTAATTTATCTTATTATTCGTTCATTTAATAATTAATTTATTCATTAGATTTATACATCTATTGATTTATTGATAAATTAATTCATGTATTTATTTAATTCATTCATTTACTAATATTTTTAAAATATTTGTCACTAATTTATCTATTTATTTATTTATTTATTATTTTTTCTAATATTTTTTATTCTTGCATTAATTCAATAAAACTAATCTTTTTGCATAATTAGAAACTTATATATATATATATGTATTGATCTTTATTATAGGGTTTGGAAATGCCGGAGGAATCTTTGACTGTAGGGGGCGGCATAGATCTCGAGGCACCTCTTGAATATCTTCCTCTTCACATCCGAGGCGGTCACATCATACCGACCCAGCAGCCACACAACTCCACCAAGTTCAGGTAGTGATGCAAGAGTCACAGGGAGGGAGAGAGGGAGGGAGAGAGGGAGAGAGAGAGAGAGAGAGAGATAGAAAGAGAGAGAGAGAGAGGGAGAGAGAAAGAGAGAGAGAGAGAGAGAGAGAGAGAAGGGGATGGGGAGTGGAAGAGATATAGTGTGTGTGTGCGTGGTTTACTTGGGTGAGATAGACAGGTAGAGAGGGGTAGGGAGAGGGAATAGGGGAGTAGGGGAGTAGGGAGAGACAGAGAGGGAGAGAGGGATGGAAGAGAGGGAGAGAAAGAGAAAGAGGGGGATGGTGAAGAAAGGGTATAGGGCGGGGAAAGAGAGATAGAGAAAGCACTTTAAA
The DNA here is from genome assembly GCF_000002235.5 of Strongylocentrotus purpuratus. Lineage (NCBI taxonomy): Eukaryota > Metazoa > Echinodermata > Echinoidea > Camarodonta > Strongylocentrotidae > Strongylocentrotus > Strongylocentrotus purpuratus. The sequence continues at coordinate 8,199,852 of NW_022145615.1, forward strand.
TGTTTTACGTTTAATAAATACTCATCATTTTCGCTTCAAGAAGAACATCACATCCTACCAAGGTATTTTTAGTATTTGTGATTTCACTTTTCAAAAAGAGTGAAAAGATTAACTGAAACATAATTTTGATTTCATTTCTAACTCCAACTTTGTCTATATCTATTTATCTACCTGTCCATGGTCCATGATCTATCTATATATCTATCGATTTCTTCCCTCTCCTTCCCCTCTACCACTTTATTTCGATGTTTCGTTTCACCCCACTCTCTTTGTCTCCTTTTCACTCTTCCATGGTTCCTATCACCCCTGATCACATGAAGTCGTCTAAACCCGTTTGGTCTGATCGTGCCTCTTGACGGATCCATGCAAGCTTCAGGCGATCTCTTCTGGGACGACGGAGATTCCATTGGTACGATAAGTAGCTCGGAATTCTAGACTCTTTGTACGGCTAAAGCCGACGAGACCGACAGTCCATGAGACCGACAAGTCATGAGACCGTCAACCCAGGAAACGGACAGCCAATAAGACAAACGGCCCACGAGTTCGACAGTCTGCGAGACCAAACGTCCATGAAATCAACAACCAATAAGACAACAATCTGTCGGGCGGATATCTCACAAGACCGACAACCCCACGAGACCAAGAGGCCAAAAGACCGACACCCGATAAGACTAACAGACCGCGAGACCGAAAGCTCCCGAGACAGCCGTCGCAATAGACCGACAGTCCAATAGACTGACAGCCCTTTAGATGAAACAAACATTAAGACCGAAAGCCCACGAGATCAACAAACACGAAACTGACAGGACTAACTTCGTACAGACTCTATTCTTTATTCAGTTAGATTAAAGGAAGGTTTTTAAATGAAACGTTTTTTGTTTGGTCTTCCTTCAAATGAGACCCAAATGGAAGTTATCTCACTGTTCATTGTTTTATTGTTCTGATATCCATTATACAAAAGTATCAATACGACCTTTTAATTAGGGCCGTTAGTTTTGTTTTGACCCGATAAAAATGTGTTCAACGAATAATACACCGAAATCGAAAAAGAAAGCAAGCGTTATTTTGCTAGAAGATTTTTTTTGTTATGATTCACTACAAGAATTTGTGGAGTCGTTTTTACAATATGATGGTTATTAAGATATGATGGTTATTAAAATATGATGTCTTCATTAATAGTTTTCCCCTATAATATGAAGAGTGTGCTATAAATCTACGATCGTGATTAATTTTCTTGGTAGCGATGTAGACATCGATTATTTGATTTTTTTCCCTGAACATTCTTTCAGGTTTCTTCCTGTTCACAATTATGGATTGGTATAAATGACAAAACATAATGTAATACTCCACCCCAATCTCGTATTTTTTTCTCAAAATATAATCGATGCAAGTGGTTAAGCTTTTTATGTGAATGTGGACTTATCGGAATTTAATTTACAACAAGAAAACCCGGAACTTTTGAGTTTGGATAAATAAATGATTATATTTTTCTTTATTGTATTACTCGTGGTAATTGCAACCAATCTTGTCGATTTAAATTTTACATGTCGTTGTTTTGCTTGCCATTTTGGTCTTTATAGGAACAGTCGAGAGTGGAGAGTACTATCTGATGCGGTACATCTTTTCAAGTGTGAGTAAAAATAAAAGTAAAAGTATATCGTTTGGGTTTGGGTAATAATGATATTGCTAATAATAAATACAATAATAGTAATAAGCATAATAATAATAATAATATTAATAATACAAATAATATTGATAACTATAATGATAATGATGATAATACTAATCATAATCATAATAATTATCATCATCATATTCTAAAGGCAATTTATATTCTTAACACCACAATATTGGTAAACGAATGGAGCACCAAAATACTAAATACCTTGGACCTGGTCATTTTGTATATTCTTTGTATATTTGCTTGTACCATGTTGTTGTGTTTAAATACTTGTTGTCATGCTTTATATTTTTTTTAGAAAATGGAGATGTGGACATAAATTAAATTCAATTAAATTACTAGTAAGATATTTTGAGGGCTCTCCATTGATACAAATTCTTTTCGAGTTTGTTCGATGGACGTTAAGTTTTAGGTCGAGATAAATGTACGTCTTTAATATATTATTAGCTAACGAATTGAACTAACAATTATCGTATTTTCCTCATTCTAATTGTTTATAAGTGAAGGTATGATTGGGATATATAAGTATCCAAAATTGAAGGCAAAATTGTAAACGTTCAAGATTCAATATCGATTAAAAATAATTGGTTTTGGAACATTTCTCTTCTCTCCTGAAGCATATTCTGACCTCCTCATTTGTGCATGTGCCAGCGAGTCACCCAAGTACAATGTTGGATAACCTGAATATGGACGATATCACTATATATGGACTGGAGAGGGCGCCTTCCATAGTCAAGTTTAACGGAGCCCAACTTGGGGCCGACAACTTCGAATTCAATGAAGAAACAAAGGTAGACATAATCATTGATACTAATCATTTTAGTCATTTATATTGCGCGGAAGTATAAGGTTCTAGGACAATTACCCCCTGGGTAATCAACCCTCGGCCAATCACCAGCGGGACAATTACCCCCAGAAAATTACTCCCCGAGAATAATCACCCTCGAGGACAATTACCCCTCAGGAAAATTAAACATCAAGGAAAACTCAAAAAGTTAGCTCCAGGATATATAATTATGTGAAGCTGCTAACTGAAAAAAGGTTCACTTCAGTAAATGCGTTATATGCCCACTGATACACACTGTAATCAGTTGAGGAGCACACGCTAACCGTGATTTGTAGTGCAACACACACAAACCATATGGTGGCCCTAAAGGGACATCGCGAATCACAAACTTTGTTGTGATGACTTATGCGACAAATCGCATATTTTGTCGCAAATTTCGTCGTGAATTATACGCGACATAATATGCATCTTGGCTCATATTTTGTAACGAATTTGTTGATTGCTTTAGTTATCTTCTTTCTCCTATATGTGTTAAGCTGCTAAAGTAAAAACGCCGCTAATTAATGTATAACCTGCTGCTAGAGTGTAGCCTGCCACAAAAATATATCCTGCTGTTAAAGTGTAAGCAGCCGTTAAAGGGCAGCCTAGTGATGCTCAAGTTAAACTGTAACCAGCTGCTAAAGAGTAACCCTCCTTTTAAAGCGTAGCCTCCTGTTAAAGTTTTGGGGTGCCATTCAGGTGTATGCCAATCCTTGTACATAGCACTTAACAGGAATAGGATCACAGATCTGTGCTTGTCAATTTTCTTGTATGCCAGTATACTGTACAATTATATTGGTGCTAATAATGTAACACGTATACAGAATCAACCGTATTACAGTTATTTCCCACTGAAAGCTGATGACCCTTACAAACAAAGATAAAAACAGGCTCCAAAATAGCAAAATATTGATGTAAGAATTCATATTGAAAGCGGTATTTATTTCCTTTTCATGAATTGTACTAAGAATATAACTGTGATTAGTAACTGTGATGCATAGATTGCAGGACACTAGTCAGTTCATCATCACGCCTCCGCGCGAGCCGATAACACGTACGATACGGCCGCAATGCCCGTTCGCTGAAGTGAACATCTTTTTCAGACACTTAGGCGTCGGGTTAAGCTATGGTCACATCACCTAAAAGTAGCCTGCTCGGCGGCCGGGCGGCGAGTTTTGAGCCGATTTCGCCAAGGCACCGAGCGGCGGCATACCAGACACCGCTTGTTTTTAGGTCATCGCTCGGGTGCTGCTGAAGTTTTAGCGCGGAGTTAAAATTCGGGCGGCGCCTGCTCACTTTTACTCGCCGCCCAAAGTACGCTCGGTGCCCGGGCGGTTGCCGTCCGGGCACCGACCTAATCGAGCGTTCGCCGTCGAGCGATTTAGGTCAAAAATCGAAGCCGCTAGGTCAAAGGCTGCTGAGCGTTCGCCGCCCGGTCGCCGCCCGTCACTGGGCAGCGAGTTCAAAATCGGTCAGCATCCTTTGACCTAGCGCCTTTGATTTTTTACCTAAATCGCTCGACGGTGAACGCTCGATTAGATCGGTGTCCGGGCGGCGAACACCCGGGCACCGAGCGTATGTTGGCGCCCTGCCGATCACCGGCCGGCTGCCAGGCAATTTCCTTAAAATTAGCGGGTGGCCGGTGGGAGACCGCTCGGGTATAGGTGGGTCGTCTTTCGGTCACTGCCGGGACGCCGCCCGGAGAAGCTCTCCGATTTCGCCCAGTTTTGACCTAAAATCGACCGGCGACCGACGGAAAATCGACAGCCTGCTCGACTTCTCCAATAAACCGTTGAGCGATGCCTAAATTCCAGCGGCGACCGAGCAGACTACTAATCAGTCGGTCGCTGCTCTAATTTGTGACTATAGCTTAACACTTAAGCGGAGTTTTTATGCTCATATCGAGGTTTTACTATAATATCAGTGACAGTGTGAATATTATGATTGCCGTCTAATGTAACAATGAAACGACATGCATTACGTATACACTATTAATATGGTACTGCTACTGATATTATTACTAATACTACTACTACTACTACTACTACTACTACTTCAACTACTTCTACTACTACTACTACTACTACTACTACTACTACTACTACTACTTCTACTACTACTACTTCTACTACTTCTACTACTACTACTACTACTACTACTATTACAACTACTACTGTCTTCTACTACTACTACTATCACTACCCCTGCTGTTGTTAGAGAACAATAAACCCTTTTCGAATGACTCTTGGATTAGCTCCTGCCAGCAAGAAGAACATAACAGCCAATTGTTGTCGATTAAATGGCAGTACAGGCTTTCTTTCGGGCATCCTACATGATGAGCTATACATGCATTGTACATATACATGGTGAATGTTCATTTTTAATTTTATATTTTTATACTTCAATTTCCAGGTTCTTTCTGTGGCGTCTTTGGAACATCCAATGACGAGTGTCTTCACTTTGGCAATCGAGTTAGCTGAGACTGTCTAGAGAAATGAGAATAATTCTTCTGTTTGGAAAACGACCATTAATCATGGGACTATCATGGACTTGACTGGAAATTAATTCTTACATACTCCAACGAAATCGACACTGAATGCCGGACCCGTATTGAATTCAATATTTCAAGTTTTATATATTAGTATTTTTCTTAGGACGTACATAAGTAAATTAGCTCAAGTCTAATGCAGATTACAAGAAAGTGTTTCACCTAAGTAAAGGCTCGTTTAGATGTGACGCCGTAAAGAGCCGCAAAAAAGGAAAGAAAACAAAACGCGAAGGTATTTTGTAATCGTGTACATAAAAGGCAACTGCGCGCGAAACCGGTCACGGTATTGCCGCGTGACGAGTCTTAAGCCAAGTTGTAACGCTAAAATTAAGTTAAAATTTCATTAGAAAATCCATTGCTTGATTTGTGTATAGACAGTATTCCTACAATTTGTGCAAAAAGAAGTCATAACTTACAAGGGAAAGTGATACGTAATTTGTGTTTAATCGTTGATTCACTCAGAAAAGGTATAAGTAAATTTTGTTTGATCCCTTCTGGAATGACATTCTTCACATGGAGAACAAAAAACAAAACAATCACTTTAGGCTGTATACAGTTTATACATAGCGTAGGATTGCTAGACTTTGCTCTATCGGCCAAAGTGAATTCATGCCTGTTTAATACGCACTTTTTAAATTTCATATTCGGTGCACCCGATTCACGAAGTTTACATTCATTAAGTGACAATTTATTTGAAACGCAGTAATAGTTGCTGAACTTACATCGCTCATTATGTTATTTTATGAGTGATTAAATAATATTCAATACGTGATTGGAATATGAATAGGAAGATAATATACCCCGTAGTAGTGTTATTAATTACAAATGGCTTTTGCATTCAATATTTTTATAATTGCAGAGTATATAGAAAATATGTTTGTAATCGACCAAGCAATAAAAGTATTTTCAAATGCACACAAATAACAAAGGTAAACCAATGAGCCTTACAAGCTGTACAGCTGTACCATGCATACATAGAAGCTTAAAATAGGAACTTTAGAAGAATAAAACATCTAACAATCTTATCAATATGTTTATGCAAAAACATGATTCTTTCTAAAGGAAGTTTCGATTTTACACTGCTCCACAAGATTTTACTGTCCGCGCCAGAATATGAATGATTACATTTTTAGATTGGGTAAATCTTCCCCACTGTGATTCCATTACATTCCATGTATTTGCCATGACTAAACCATTATCATGTGCACATATTAGCAAATCTCAGATCAAATAAATGCTTATGATTAAATACCATTGTTCAAATAAACCCTCTCTTAGAATAATGATTATTTTGTGAGAGTAATGCATTTTGAAGTATAGATGTGCCAACGGCGTGTGATGTATGAAACCAAGGGAACAAGGACGAGATACTTCCGCTGTTTTCCTAGTCACAGGCTTTTCATGAAATAGAGAGAACATCTTCCTTTTCTTTCGTAGGTGAGGGAGTTTGCCAGACATTGATTACTTCAAATACGAGTGTCCATATGAGGTAATGACCATTTTTTATTCAGCTTTTCATCTTTTTTCTGTTGAAAATAAATTAAAAATATTAAATCCAATCCAATCCCGATCCTAAATTTTCAAGAGTGACACTATTTAGTCGCCTTTCGGGCGCTCATGAGACTAAAGCAGTGACAATGCCGTAAACCGTGTCCATGATTCATCTGGAAAAGACTGGGGTATTCCCCCCCCCCCCCCCCCTCCCACTCCGGGGTTCGGTGAAACCGCATTCGTGTTCCCAAAATCTTCGGTAAAGGGTACTTTTCACGCAACAAAGTCCGGCCCGCAATACACAAAACTCCGGCCCGTATTGCCATCGGAGATAGGGGTGTTTTCAAAGGGAGGGAACATGCATACGCGTATCCTAAATAACACTGAGTGTGGGGAGGGGGTATTGGCCGGTTGTAAGCGACGTAGAATAAGTAGCAAGTCACATGCGCGGAAGTACTACGAAAGACCTTTAGGTGCACTGGATAGAAGCAGCGAATTCTCTATCACCTACAAGTTCATCTAAATTTGGTCCAAATGGATTTTTGCATGCCATGTTCAAACGAATATCGCTCAGTGAAGCATGTATGGACTAATGTCATCAATGCATCGTGTGAAACCACATTACTTCTAGTTCATGAAAAGCAAGGAATCATATTCCTACAGCTCTTAATTTGTTTGACAATACCCATTTTTTTTTTTTGGGGGGGGGGTTTCTTTTTGTTTCTTCTTAGACGCACTGTATATTAGTCTTGAAATAGAAACGGTAAAATAATATTCATCAATTCCATAATAAAACTGATGTATGCAATATGACACAGAAAGATTATCCGTGTGGTATATAAAAGACTGTTTAGGGATACTATCCGAATTCGTCAGAAATCACGTGTACTTGCAGACCATTAGATGGAAACTACGAAGAGATAAGTAGATAGAACTAATCAGAGTTCAAAAGCAATACATCGTGGATGCCCAGCAATCAAAACAAATAAACAACAAATTAAACGAAAAAAAAAAAGAGTAAAAGACAAAAAAGCAATAACAACAACAACAACAGAAACAAAAAACCATCAAGGCATACAATTAAAGCATATATTCAGCGCTGAAAAAAAGGAAGCAATTAAACAGAGCTGAAGAGTTAGTTACCTGACAGGGCTTCGAGATGCCCAGAAAAAGACCCCCCCCCCAAAAAAAAAACAAAAAAACAAAACAAAACAAAACAAAACAAAACAAAACAAACTTATCCATTGACATATTTGACTGGGTTTTCAGTGCTAACGACGATTCACGATGATGTTCTCTCAAACTATTCAGTCTTTGGTTTCTTAGAAAACTTACAAACTCTGGAACGTACCAGCATGCAACACTTAACAACAATATAAACAAAGAAGATCACAACAACTGAAATGAAGGAAACGACATCTATAAGGTAGTACTGGAAGATACTCAAGGTGTGTACAGGTATCTCAAGATTGTCCGTGCCATGTTTGATTGCGTGATCAATCCAAAATGCTGCCCTCTCAGCTGGTCTCATTGGTCGATCTTGGAAAGTGGATGACATCCGTTTTGCTGTATTCGAATAGGTTGCGTTCGTCGTAACATCATGCAGCGCGTCATACAGATTTTCTTCAGTTAGAAAACCTTTGTCCAATTTCAAGCCCAAACCGTGGTGCACGATTCTTGGTGCAACGTCATACTGGTCACCATAGATAGGCATTACAACTACTGGAACACCGTGATAGATGGCTTCATAATAACTATTATGACCTCCATGGAAGAAGAGAGCTCTTGTTTGGGGATGGCCTAGGATGTCGTTCTGGGGCAACCAGGGTAATATCTTGATATTTGCAGGAATCGGAAATGGAGGTGGGGTCTTCAGAAGCCAAATTACTCTTTGGGGCAATCTGTCGAACGCTTCTGCAAAAATTCTAATCACATGGAGATTAGAGTCGTCTAGGATAAGGAAAGATCCAAATGAACAGATGATGATTCCGTCATCGCCTGACCCTTGGATAAAGTCCTCTATGTTTGCAGGTAGTTTTTCTGCTGCCCTTGTTGTAAGACCACCAACCGGTATGACGTTCGGGGCGAGAGCGCATGGGAACTCTCCGACAAAATCGCTATTGACTAACCACAGTTTAGAGTTCGTCAGAAGCTCCAATGGATCTGGTATGCCAAACCTCAATGTCAACTCGTTATATGGAGCATAAAAGTATGGACCTAAAATTGTTATAAGTGTGTAAACCAGCGAGTTTATGACTCGTTCCTTGAAGTTCATCTTGTTGGAGTAAGATGTCATCATGCTTGGTATATACCCTGGGTGAAAAACTGATCCCTGACTTGATGTCACCAGGCAGGTATTAGGGTATGGAAAAATCACAAAGTATGGTAGATCAAGCAACTCGCCGACCATTGCACCGCACACCCACGTTGAGTCGAACAAGACTACTGAGAAATTGGCAGCCCGAAGACGTCCAATTAAGGCTTCGTCCTCCAGTAAAGCCCTGCAGTCATTTAGTCGAGCCTCTTGCAACACGGAATGTATGGACAGTTGAAGTTTAAAGTCACTTGCCGATACGAGTTTACTCAAGTTGGCGAACATGTCGTGAACTGCTTGCGTCGGAATTGGATGCTTGAAGACTTCCCAATTAAACATGTGACCATACCGGCTGCTTCTGGCATGATTCTCAAACGCACTACCGAGGAGAAAGGTGACGTTGTAGCCCCGGTGAATGAGCTGTTCCCCAATGGCCGCTGATAAGTAGAAATGACTCCCTTTCCCAATCATCGGGTTTACTAGTACGTTATTTGCCGTAGTGTAGCTGATGACAAACATGACAATGAATAAACTACCCAGGAGTACACTTCGTGGCTGCGCCATGCGATCATCCATGCTGTCGTGATTCTGTGGGAAAAATGAATAATACAAATCGACTTTTAATGACCTATCCTGGTTTGAAATTATTTGTTTTCTATAAAAAAAATATTACCATTGAAACAAGAAATCGTGAGGTGTGGCGATATACGCATTTGTCAAAGGATTGTGCTTGAGGTATTTAAAGAGGAAGTCAACTTGTGGTAAAGGTGTAGAATTAATCGTGAGCTTCCTTTTTTGTCGTTGTTATTTCCGGTGAATGAATGTTATTCTTGAATGTACCATGAAGAGGCTTCATCCCTAAATAATCATATTATCAAAAGACAGTAAGAAACAGCTGACAATTTTGGATCAAATGTTCATGCGACATGCAAGTACGCACATTGTTTAGTGTACTGTTTTTAAATCTAAACAAATGGTAAGAGAGGAACAAATTTCACCTTTTACACAAATATTCTGACTTTCCTTTGGATTTTCCTGGATTTTCCCGGATACTATCGTCTTTCGATTCTCAGATACCTTCCCTCTCTTTTCCCCACTCTCGTTGTTTGTTTTTTGTCCTCTTTCTCTCACTATAGTTGATTGGCTTTATTTAATAATTCATCACGTTTAACACTTAAAACATTACACGTTTCCATGAAGTTTTTAAAAAAGCTGAGGACGATCTCTTCACATATAAATTAAAATAACCACATATACAGTTCGGGGTTACAGGTTGACTTAGCGTATGATAATTAAAAACTTAAACAAATTAATCCAATATGTTTCCACCAGAAAAAGCAAAAACAATTACTGTTAAGCTACATATAACTACGTTGATGGAGAACATAGTTTCTGCAGGTTGGAATGTGAAAAAGATGACAAGACAAGCTCTCCGAATGTATCATCCCAGCATCAGTGACATCACATGGCTAATGTAGACTCCACGTGTAATGTCTAGTATTATCTAATGTTCATTTGATATTGAAAGTAAATCATCTGATGACTTCCCCACCCGTTAAAGTCATTGTCTATTCCATGCAGCAGTATAGTAATCAACCTTGACTTCCGCCAATGCCTACTGATGATTATCGCCCTACTATTGTACATGTATAGTAAAGTTGAAACGTTTTAACGAGACTGGTATTAACTATACACGGGGGATTATAATGTGTTATTGTACGGTCATATTTAGAGGTAGTAACTCTGGCTCCATAGGTCTGGTTATCTTTCTCAACTTCACACCGATATTGAAATCAGAGTGTACTCGTCAGCTTGGAAGCATATCACAGTTGAAATGGCCACCGAAAGGGACCGTTCTTCAAATCCCATCATATTTTTGGGGAAAAGAGATTTTGAATACAACAAAAAAAGAGATCCAAAATCATTTGTGTGTGAAATCATAAGTATCCCTTTCTGGGTGAATTGCATATTATTTTCAGCAAGCCTCTGAGTATTTTTCTCTTTCTATCTACCTAACGATATTCATTTATCCTCAATGATAAACGTTTGTTAATCGCTTTCAGACAGTTTCTTGCACAATACAGTAATTAAACATGGCAAGTATCAACTTTATAATCAAGCATCCAGAACATATCAACCCTGTTTGGTTCTACACAGATTTACACAGTGCGCTTTATAGTAGACACGTACATGTTTAATTGTATAATGAAGGATGATACTGACTCACCCTATTCGGGAACATAACGTGTACAAATCGGCAGATCTAGACTCAATACAGGTGGGCGAACAACTGAAGCACTACCAGAAAGAATCGAGCATCACACATATGGTATTCATATTACTCATGCAGCACTGCCGAACTTATTATAATAACACAGCTATTCATATTTACTCTGCACAATACATCCTTTCACGCTCTGATGGGCAATTTCAAAGCAATCCGCATTATAAGGTAGCTATTTACCTATTCAGAGCGATATGGATTATTAATGCTTGGAGCAATTTCTTTTTTTTTATTTTTTAGAAATGAATGCGCCCATAGTTTGGATAATCCATCCATATTTAAGAGCAGAGTCTCTTTTATATGATACCGAATTTATCATGATATTTCGAACCATGAATGCCTATTATTACCTAAGGGGGGACCCTTAATTTTTTAATTTTGTTTTGACATGGGGTGTTGTAAAAAAAAAAAATCGGTGTCAACATGTTCAGGGGACCTCCCTGCACAACTTACAGATGGACTACCTTGAAAATGTGCTGACAAAAATAATACTGGCGGCCCCTTTATCAAAATGGTCGCCATGTATAACAAGTGTTAAACTATTTCGAAGATTATTTTTTCAACAGAACCCCATGGCATAGTAATCAACCTTGACTTCCGACAAGGCCTACTGTGGACTATCGCCCTACTATTGTACAGTAAAGTTGGAAAGTTTTAACGAGACTGGTATTAACTATACACGGGGGAAGGGGGTTATAATGTGCTATATTGTACGGGCATATTGGAGGTAGTAACTCTGGCTCTAGGTCTGGCTATCTTTCTCAACTTCACACCGATATCAAACGCAGCGTTTATCTGTCAGCACTCGGATTTGAGTGCATGTATTCACCTTTGTCTTCCTTCTTCTTGTTTTGAATGGTGCTAATATACATGCACACAAAGCGGCATTTGTCCTCTCCTTTTTTTGGGGGGGGGGGGGTGGGGTAGGGAGGGTAAGAGTAAACAAATTGTTTTGTTAAAGTCCTATCTTGTCAATGATTATAGTTGATTGCATAGTGATTCATACATTGTTATACCTCACTATTTTGTATTCTTACAATTTCTGTAAAGTCACATGGATTGGAAAAGAAGACATTCGGGTTTAGTTATCAAGTTCATCTTTTTCTTTTCCCGGCATCCATATGACTCTCTTCCAAATGTACTCTTGTTTTGTATTCACAGATTTGTTGTTGTTGTCTTTACCGAATAAATAATAATAACGATACTAATAATAATTAAACAAAATGTATAGGGCTCTTCAGTAAGTTTACATTTTGACATGAGCTAAAATGGCAATTTTGGGTGGCTAGGCTAGGGCTATCTTCTTCTTTAAAAACATTAAAATATTATAGTGAGATGAAAAATAAAATATATCGAGAAGATGCTATCTTCTACTGTCAGAGAATGCAGTTTCAAAAAAAATGAATGATATATCTTTCTTAGTTACCGTTGCTATTATAATAATATGCCTAGCAACTGATATATAATATGTTTTCAGAAACGAAATTAGGATATCGGTCAATAATAATAATAATCTTTTAAAGTCCACTCCAAATGTTATTAAGTTAAACCGAAAATTGAAATTCTTTTAGCCAAACTGATCGTGAGCCCGGCAGCCAATGAACAGCGCCAGATCGACGTTGCTCTATCCCTTAATTTTGAACACCAAACGAGGTAGCAGCAACTCCCGTCTTTTAATGTCTTTTGGTATAACGCGGTCGGGGTTCGAACCCACGACCTCCCAGTTGTGAGGCGGACGCTCTATTAACTGAGCCAACACACTGGTAATACATATGATAAGACCCGATTCAAAGTGACAGACTTGATTAGCAGACTAAAACAAAGTGCATGGTGCGGTTCAGAGCTTTCACCATACCCCTACCTCCCATTAAATGCCCCCTCTCAATTGAAAGCAAGATCGATTTTGTGATGGGGGCAATTTGTTGTGAAGGGTATGGTGTGTGTTGAAAAGTGATGCAGGCTGTCGGTTGATTGATACATAAAATGAGATCTGGATCCAGGTGAAAGTCTTGATTTTCAGTCTGAATCATGAAGAGAATGGATGATAGGGTTCAGAAAATTCGCACCCTACCCCCTTTTGTGCCCCCTTCCTTTTTCTCTTTCTCCCTCTCTCTCTCTCTCTCTCTCTCTCAATAATACCTAAAATAAGACCTGATTCAAAGTGACAGAAATGATTAGCAGACTGAAACATAGTGCATGGTGTGGTTCAGAACATTCACCATACCCCCTACCTCCCATTAAATACCCCTCTCAATTAAAAGCAAGGTACATTTTGAGAAGGGGGCAATTTGGCAACATCCAAACCAAACATGATTTTTTAATGAGTTGAGAATAAATCGGAAGCAAAGTTCAGAACGTGAAAAGTGATGTAGGCTGTTGGTTGAGTGATGCATAGAATAAGATCTGGATCCAAATGAAAGTATTCTTTTTCAGTCTGGATCATAAAGAGAATGGATGATGAGGTTCACGATTTCGCACCCTTCCCCTTCTGTGATCACCCCCCTCTTTCTTTCTCTTTCTCTCTCCTGGAACAAAATGTGTGCAAAGTAATATTTGTAAATTATATTGCAATTTAAAAGTTAAAAGTGTAATTAAAATGTAATGCATAGAAACATGTTTGTCAATGTCTTTCATTTTCCTCCCCTGGTTCCGAAAAGGACCTAAATCCTTTGTTTTGTATAATAAATTCATTAACCTGCCATGTGTAAGATAATAAGACACCTGGATTTAAATGATAGACTGGTATCACTTTCTAAAACCTAGATGCTTGAATGTTGGAATAAGAACTTGCACCCGCATCCTCCTCCTATTGTCTATTCTGCGGTGGGCTTGGGGTCCAGCTCCATGGTTATTTCGAACGTATCGATACTTGGGCAATCATCACCTCATATCCAGACAGCAAGGTGCTAGAATCACTTCATATCCGAGTAGCGGCTAGCTGTTTGAATACATCTTAAATCCAATTATAAATATCTTGATAACCAGACAGGCGATCGGCTTGTAAAATTCACGGGGTTGCTGACTGACCTAAACATTTATAATTATTATTGCAACATGAGCTAAATCAAGGATTTTGTTACAGAATCCGAGACAGAGAAACATAATCCTTTTAAAAGGATTGGGTAACTTTGCCTTAGATTCTAAATGGAATCCTGGATTTAGCTCATGCTGCAATCATAATTACAAACCCCCCCCCCCCCAAAGGACAATTACCCCAAGGACAATTCCCCCCCCCTGAAAAATACCACCCGAGGAAAACTACTCCCGAGGACAATTACACCGAGGAAAATTCCCCACCGAGGACAACTACCCCCCAAGGACAACTACCCCCGAGGACAATTTCCCCCGAGGACAATAACCCCCGAGGATAATTACCCCCGAGGACAATTACCCCCTTCGAGGACAACTACCCCCGAGGACAATTACCCCAGAGGACAACTACCCCCACAGGACAACTACCCCGAGGACAATTACCCCCCGAGGACAATTACCCCCCGAGGACAATTACCCCTCGAGGACAATTACCCCCTCGAGGACGACTACCCCCGAGGACAATTACCCCAGAGGACAACTACCCCCCGAGGACAGCTACCCACTGAGAATAATTACCCCCGAGGATAATTACCCCATCGAGGACAACTACCCCCGAGGATAATTACCCCCGAGGACAACTACCCCCTCAGGACAACTACCCCGCAAAACAACTACCCTAGAGGACAACTACCCCCTCAGGACAACTACCCCCGAGGACAATTATCCCCCAAGGACAATTACCCCATCGAGGACAACTACCCCCGATGATTATTACCCCCGAGGACAATTACCCCCTCCAGGACAACTACCCCCGAGGATAATTGCCCCAGAGGACAACTACCCCCCCCCCCGAGGACAACTACCCCCGAGGATAATTACCCCCGAGGACAATTACCCCATCGAGGACAACTACCCCCGAGGATAATTACCCCCGAGGACAACTACCCCCTCAGGAAAACTACCCCCGCAGGACAACTACCCCAGAGGACAACTACCCCCCGAGGACAATTACCCCCGAGGACAATTACCCTATCAAGGACAACTACCCCCGAGGATAATTACCCCCGAGGACAACTACCCCCTCAGGACAACTACCCCCGCAGGACAACTACCCCCTCAGGACAATTACCCCCGAGGACAATTACCCCATCGAGGACAACTACCCCTGAGGACAATTACCCCCTCGAGGACAACTACCCCACGAGGACAACTACCCTCGAGGACAATTACCCCCCGAGGAAAACTACCCCCCGAGGACAACTTCCCCGAGGACAATTACCCCCCCCCCCCCGAGGATAATTACCCCAGAGGACAATTACTCCCGAGGACAATTACCTCCTCGAGGACAACTACCCCCGAGGACAATTACCCCAGAGGACAACTACCCCTTCAGGACAACTACCCCCGCAGCACAACTACCCCTGAGGACAATTACCCAAGAGGACAACTATACCCCACGAGGACAATTAACCTCGAGGACAGCTACCCCTGTTGGAAAATCAGGATTCAATAGCGTGGAATGCACTTTCAAAGATCACCCTTGACGCTAATTTAGAAATAGATTTTTCTAAAGCCTTTGATCGTGTCAACCACAATATAGTGATTCGCAAAGTATTCACGTATGGTGTCAATGAAGCAGTTCTTCAGACCGCGACCAGCTTCTTAACTGATCGCACCCAGGCTGTTAGAGTTGGCTCTTGTATCTCCGAGGAAAGGCATTTGACGTGCGGAGTTCCGCAGGGAACAAAACTAGGCCCGTTGATGTTCCTAGCTCTGGTGAATGATGCCGCACATGATATCGAGCATCATTGGAAATATGTTGACGACCTAAGCCTTCTCGAGATTCGCACGACATCGGCACCACCGAAACTACAGGACCATCTTGACGAATTAGAAAATTGGAGTAAAGACAATGACATGAAATTCAATACCACCAAGAGCAATGCCATGTCTGTCAACTTCACGAAACGTACCATCAACACTCCTTGTTTGCGTCTCAATGATGAGCCTCTGAAAACAACGGAATCCCAGAAAATACTGGGCGTGCACTTACAATCCAATCTCAAGTGGGACAAACAAGTTGGTGATATGGTATCAAGAGCGGGAAAGCGAGTATTTATGATAAGTCGTCTTCGAAAGGCATCCATCCCAAGTTGTGACTTAGTCAACATCTACTCATCCTACATACGTCCTATTTTGGAGTATTCATCTCCCCTTTGGTCCCCAAGCATCACTGCAAATCAGTACAATGATATTGAGAAAATCCAGAAACGTGTCTGCCGCATCATTATGAAGGACCAGTATGTTTCTTACGACCATGCTCTAGAGCACCTCTCCATCTGTCGTATGTCGGAGCGTCATGAACAACTACTGGATTCCTTTGCTCGAAGTCTGTTGAAATCTCCCCGGCATCGTGATCTTCTCCCTCCCTTACGTAGCGATATGTCCTCTCGTCGCCTACGCTCTTCACATCTTCTCAATACCCCTTCTGTCGGACTACCCGGTATTATTCTTCAACGATACCTACTATTGTTAGACTGCTTAATTCACCTTGAATCTTTGAACTAAAACTAACAATGATCGAGTCAACAAAAAAATGTATTTGATTATATTCCAACATGCATTTTCATCTACTGATTGCTACTTTCGTATCTCTTCTTCTATGTGCAATATCAATTAATAACAGAACTTGAGAATTTGTCAATCGATGTGAAGTAGCCTATTTACTTGTTAATATTTAACTTTGTCGATGTCAGCATTACATCTTTATCATTACTATATTTAATTCGTTCAAGGTTTCTTCACTTTATACTCTCTGATGTAATATTAAGTTGCCAATTTCGCTGAATTCAGGACCATCACCTTGTTAATATTTATCTTTGTCGATGTCAACATTACATCTTCATCATCACTACATTTAATTCATTTAAGGTTTTTTCACTTTCACAAATTTGCCAATTTCGCTTAATTCAGGAACATCACCTTGTTTAACCAATATTGAAACTTAGCTTTAATATTTTATTTTTTATCGTATTTTATCTGTATAAACATCTAAATATTATCCCACCTACGTATCACTGTTGCAATAAACTTGTAAATTGTTAATTATCAACTTTCTATCTCATGTAAAACCAATGACAATCTTATATCATCAATGAAATTGTAAATCGTACTTAAATATACACAATATTTGTTAAGTGTTCTATATATTTTAATGTGTTATCAATGCAATGTTATGCCATGTACTTTTTACTCTGTAAATTGAACAATTTCAGCTTTTAGCTGCATGTCCAATGATTTTTATCTCAATAAACCAATACAATACAATACAATTTAGGTAATTGTCCAGCGCTTCTTAAAATGCATAGAGCAGCATTATTTTTACCTTTTGTTAGTCACGGTTCCCTCTTAAGAAGTTTCTCCCAAATCCCAAAGTCTTCACAGACTATTTTTTGTTCGCATGACTCTGGCACTCGGCAAGTACAATATACACACGTATGGACACATTTAAGAATAAAAAGGGAGAAGACATTTTTAAAATGGTAAAAAAGTTAGTTTGTAATCAACACACTAGAAAATATAGGATTTTCCGGCCAAATTCGCGAGTTTGTCATTCGAATTCATTTACTTTGCATTTAAGATAGCGCAGATCAGCTTTGCCATGCCAATTATCATTCAATTTTTCCGATTTTGTATGTAATTTAGGTTTTTGGTCGAAGGATTTCATAGATCTGTCATTCAATTTAGAAACTGCTCAACTAGCATTCAAATTAATCGTCACTTGTCGAGGCGTCATTTTTATCATTCAAATTAACACCTGTCATTCGTATTCGAATTATGTTTATTCAAGTTATGAATGTTAGGGGGAAGAAATGCAACACACATTTACAGTTTTTTTTAAAAATGCAATTAAATACATGATTTGCCATTGGGGTCTTTTCTGTTATGCAATTTATTAATTTTGAGGAAAAACCATATGTTTGTAGTCAGACATTAGGTAAAGAAGGGGTGAAATCAAGGGAAATGGCATCTTTGAATGGACATGTTAATATACCCCGGAAAAGTAGGGATACAAAAACACCTACCCCAGTCACAATATTATACCCTTCCATCATAATGAAATTGTGATAAATTTATGATGAAACACAAGACAAACAACTTCCTTACATGAAAATTTACACAAATATTGAGACTATCAAGTCCGTAGATGTAAGTCTTTTTTTTAAGCAATCAAATTTAAAGGCTGATGAATATCTGATAAATCTAAAAGCTTATAAAGATTATAAATGCAAGAAAATGAAATAGGATGAAATACACATGAAAAACGATCTTGAAAGAAAAAGAACGAGCTATAAAATGATATAGAAATGTATATTGACCATTAATTTTAGTGCACAAAGTGCTAATTTGAATGCTACAAATGAATTAGAATGCTAAAAGTACACCGTCGCGATGTCAGAAAATCGTGTTGCGCTAAATCAAATGACCAAATAGCGGAAGAAGCACTTTGTTCATTAATTTGAATGAAACATACATAGATTCTAACGAAAACTTCATAGATTTGAAATCTAGAAAAAGGAATATAAACCCGAGATATACCCGACAGCACTAAAACCGTCGAATTTGAACGCAAGACAAATTAATTTTACTGACAAACTCGCGAATTTGGCCGGGAAATCCTATATTTAAATAACAATAATAATAATTCGTCCGTATAAAAATAGCGTATTTGAGGACCGCAGGCCCTCTCAATGCGCTTTAATACCGAGATATATTATATATTACCCCGGTTATTATTACTCGCACACAATGTATGCACATTATCCACTCCCTGGGGAGCATTCCAGCCAGTCTCCATTTTACAAGCGCCACTTGCTAATCAAACCACATTTACTTTCGCATCCTACCGGGTACCCATTTAACACCTGGGTGGAGAGTGGCAAATGTAGATCAATGTCTGTATACGCGCACCTTGCCGCCGAACGTACATGAATAAAAAATGAGATATTCGATCATTACCTTGATACACGAATATGATGATATTCGGGCCTCTCGTTGCCCTCATTTATCATTTTTTTTCAATGTAATGAGTGTGGTAACAATGTAATCACGAAATAAAAGATAGAATATATATTCGGGCACCTTACTGTCAAAATATTGTCAACGAGCGAAGAAGAAAGACACTATATTATCTTTAAAATGATGATGAATTACCAGAGAGCGGATATTTATTTTCTTTTGACACGGCACCGTACATTTAAACTTGAAGGCAATTTCTATTCTAAAAAAATTACCGTACAAGAAACCATATTACACTTCAGCATGACAACAGAAATATATAAAGATAACGAGAAGAAAACCTTAATTTTTTATCACGGATGAGGGCCCAGTATAGATACAAAGAAAATACACGATCAGCTGATTAAAAATGTTACAGAGGATGCATAAATGAAATCTTACATCCTAATTTTATTTGTTGTGTCATTTGTTGGTGAGAAAAGCTGTAATGCGTACTCATCTGCGCACAATGCCTTGTTTAATTAAACACGGAATGTATTGACAATTCAAGTTTGACGTCACTAACCGATATCAGTTTACTCAAGTTGGTGGACATGTCGTGGACTGCTTGCGTCGGAATTGGATGCTTGACGACTTCCCAATTAAACATGTGACCATAGCGGCTGCTTCTGGCATGATTCTCAAACGCACTACCGAGGAGAAAGGTGACGTTGTAGCCCCGGTGAATGAGCTGTTCTCCAATGGCCGCTGATAGGTAAAAATGGCTCCCTTTCCCAATCATCGGGTTTATCAATATTTTCTCAGCTACCCCATAGCCGCTGATGAAAATCACAAGAAAAAATCCACCGGAAAAGATGACCCTTCTCAAGCAACAAGCCGTCATATTTTGTTTGAGGTAAAGCAAACACTGTATTGGAAGAAGATAAAACATATAATCGTCATGGTTTCATATAATATTAAGACACAAACGTTTTACAGCAGTATGAAAACACGATAAGGGGAAGGAGGATGTGGAGGATGAGGAGGAACGTTCACATATTCAGGTATTAGGGTATGGAAATTTTGCAATAGACAAGTTCGTAATTACCACATGGTACATATGACCCCGAATATCCACATGGAAAAGTCCCCCTTTGTCCATCTTAGAGGCGCTTACTTTAGTCATTTTTGTTTGTCCTCTTGAGAAGAAAACTTCTACCTGCATATTCAAAATTAACTTGCCTTCCCTTATAAAAAGGAACCATAGTAACCATGGTAAAACCATGGTAAAACCATGGTACCACCATGGTACCTTGTACTCGTCTCTAACCATGGTTCTACCATGGAAGAACCATGGTATTACCACGGTTATATGACAAATACCATGCTATACCATGGTACTTCCGAATGTGTACATGGTACATTGTGGTACTTAATTGGCAGTTGTATGTTTCTTACCTTGGTTCAGTACCATGACTGTATTGTTATAGCATGGTACATGTATTGTTCTCCTTTTCTTTGCAGTAATTCACATATCCATTAAGAGGAAACAAATATGTTGTGTTTGTTTTGTGTGTCTGATTGATTTTGTTTCTGCGTTCAAATAACAAATAAGAGGTTATACATGTTGACATAAGTATTACATAGATAATAATGCCTAATAATATTATACAATAACCATATTTAGTATACAGTTAATGTGCAGGTATGAATCGTTCGGTAGGAATCGTTTGCAATTTTTTTAAACCAAAAAAAATAAAAAATTACAGAACGCATGAAATCATTTTACCGGTCGCATGAAATCAAATTGTAACAAAACATCTAAGAATAATACATTTTTAAAAACAATTAAGAATCATAAGGAACAAGATAGAAAAAATAATGAAGAAAAAAATACAATTGTTTAAAAAAAATAATAGTTAGAGGAATCATAAAAAAAATATGAAAAACTGACAATTAAAAAAGTAGGCCTACAGCTAGGAATCTGTCTAAAATTTGTTATATTAAGAAATACATTAATGTAGTTTAAGACTTGTGCAATTTTTATTACGGGAAAACAGGAGTGGAAAATTCAACTTTCATTTGGCCATTAATCAATAGTGTGTAAATGTAGAAATTGTGCAACAGCTTGAAATATCATAAAGAAGGTCTGCACATGTCGAGATTATATACCTACAACCCCAACCCGCACAGCTACAGGTATACACACAACAGTCCTTGCAGCCGATGTGTGCATCCCCGCATTTATGAATGATTTTGGCAATGTGCTGACGGATCGCTGTATCATACTGTATACATTGCAGTACATGCAGCTAGCTAGTAGGCATATACGTGCACTATTCACAATCCAGCTTCATGCCTCATGTGTTCTTGGTCTTTTTTATCTGCAAAATCATGAATTCTGTTTTCCCCGGCTAATCTACAACAGTATGGGTAAGTTTAAGAATCATCTACTTTATTTACAATATGCACATAGATCTAGTCAATGTCTAGTTTTGTATGACATTGTCAACTGGGACTTAAAACACCGAGACCTTCGACAGGATAACAGTTAAGATTGAACATGTATGATCCCATGTACGCAATTTGTTGTAGTATCGTGATGGGTTTATGAGGCATATCATTCAAAGCAAAGTTTGTCCATTTACATACACATTGTCATTAACTATACTGTTAGTATACAGTATAGTGTCATCGTTCGCAGGATTGAAATGTTTTATTCTTTTTAGAAGAAAAAATAGAATACTGCCTAAAAATCCAGCAAATTAACGAATAAAGCTAATTGATGTCTGTCTCTCCTCTGTGACTGCATGTGTGATTTAATGTTGACAGTTGTTGATATTCATATTTGATTTTGTTATAGACTCTAATTCAAAATTGTCTTTTTTAAATTACAGATATGCAACATGACAAATGAGTAGTTTCCATATCGACGTCGTTCTTTATCATCATCTTGACCAATACATCATCGCCACCATCATCATGATTTCGTCGTTGACCTCCGTTTTGGCGTTTGCATTTTGAAGTTTAATGGGAACTCTAATATTGAATAGGACATTGGCATTATCGACTTTTGTTCTGTCTTTGAACACCGTCGATGTCGAACTTTGATCGAAGGTAAGAACCTCCTGTTTACCTTCTTCGTCTTCGATTTGCGTTTCGTCGTTTGCAAGTCTGATCCTGACTTCGGATAATGATGAATTTATCGACTTTCGATCACCGTCGACGTCGAACTCTACCAAGCTTCACCATCGCCATACATGGACTTCACATCCGATCGACATTTCCGACTCTTGGCTTTCATTCATCATTCATTTTTTAACTGTATTATGATTACCGACGTCATTTATGATCTACCATAGCGAGTAGGCTTAGCTACCAATTGTTTCTTCAAACTAAATTCGAGTAGGACATCGTCGACGAATGTCGCACCTCCGCTGGAAGGACAGTTTGTAAAAACTTTACTTATAATATTGCTGTGTGCTGAAAGTGTTTAGTGTCATGTATAATGTAACAAGCGGCAGTCTTTCGCTATAGAAATAGAAAAAGTCTCCCACTCAACCCCCCTCCCCATTTAATACTAAAATGTTGGTGTCAATCAGTGCAACATGCAAAATCACACAATTATTCTGCAATACAATAACTCACCAAAACACGAACGCTGACCAATTAACTCTAGCCCACCAAGTCTTGCCGCTTACAATAGTGAATGGAGTACTCTCACCCTTGCATTTACTATACGAACGATATCTGAAGATGAAAATGTGTCTTCATTCCAACTCCCTGGTCTCCCTATGGCACGGCACTCTGTCAAACCATGGACCTATTACGGATGGACATTCATTGTGATTGTCTCAGTCAATGTCGTCTCAATAACATTCCGTACATGTTTCTTCCCTTTGGTCTCATCATGGTCGCCGGAAAAAAGCCGGGACAGAATCAAGATTCTACAAGTGATTTTACACATGTTAATCTACATGCGCAGAAGAGAATTACTTCCCTAAATCATGGAAAATAGATGTGCAGTTCGGAAATTGTTGTTCCGTGTACTGTACCTTCTTTTTTTTTTTTTGAAAAACATGTTGATATTACCAGATAGAGGTTATTTTTGGATTTTTGGGTTGTGATTTAAAATCCCGTTTCCCCCTATTTCCTCATAATATTCCAGAGTTACAACGCACAGGGCTAATACAGATCATGGCCTTCTAATTGTTTTATAAGGTCATAGGTGTGTGCGAAAGTTTGCGAATCAGTAATAATACATTTCATATCACCAAAATCGTCTGCCTTTCAACTTTGCTGCTCCCCATTGGGGATGCTTCTATTTAAGACACACCATCCAAACAAAACCCAAGAGAGGGAAACTGCTCCTTTGTCAATGACCGAAAAAACTTACGCAGTCGTTACTGTTGAAACAGCTGAATGTTCTCATTAAGATGCACATAATCAGAAGGCGGCGACTATGATTGGATCAAAGAAAGAATCACGTTGAATGTCCATCCGTATTAAGTCCATGGTCAAACGCATGCACATACCCTGGGATTTTTTTTTTTTTTTTTTTTTTTGGGGGGGGGGGGCATATTAGACGTATGCGTACAAATCATGGTTGACCGGGTCAATACCTCCTCAGTAGTTGACCAGCGAGGCTTAAAGCTATGGTCACAACCCCCCAAAAGTAGCCTGGTCGGCGGCCGGGCGACGAGTTTTTAGCCAATTACGCCCAGACAACGAGGGGCGGCCGCCCGGGCATTGCTTGTTTTTAGGGCATCGCTTGGTCGACGCTTAAGTTTGAGCGCGGATTTAAAATTCGGCGGCGCCTGCTCACTATCCACTCGCCGCCCTAAATACGTTCGGTGCCCTTGCCCTCGCCGCCCAGGCACCGACCTAATCGAGCGTTCGCCGTTGAGCGATATAGGTCAAAAGTCAGAGCTGCTAGGTCAAGGGTGACGAGCGGTCGCCGCCCGGACGCCCCCCGGTCGCTGCTGGGAGATCAGTCGGTCACGGGGCGACGAGTTAAAAATCGGTCGGCAGCCTTAGACCTAGCGGCTTCGATTTTTTGACCTAAATCGCTGGACGGTGCATGCTCGTCTAGGTTGATGCCCGGGCGGCGATCGCCCGGGCAATTTCTTGCATATCAGTCGGTGGCCGTTTGGAAACCGCTCGGGAATCGGTGGGTCATCAGTCGGTCACACCGGGACGCCGTTCGGAGAAGCTTCCGATTTCGCCAGTTTTGACCTAAAATCGACCGGCGACCGACGGGAAACCGACAAGGCACCGCCCAGGCATCGCTGGGGCTCTACAGCCTACTCTACTTCTCCAAAAACCATTGGGCGATGCCTAAATTCCGGTCGGTCGCCGCTCTGAGTTGATACCATAGCTTTAGCATACAGAGTTTTCAAGCTAGTGACTACATGTATATTTATTACGATTCGACTGGACTAGGCGTATAATTATAGGATTTCCCGGCCAAATTCGCGAGTTTGCATTTAAGTTAGCGCAGATCGGCTTTGCCATGCCAATTATCATTCAATTTTCCCGTTTTGGTATTTAAATTAGGATCTTGGTCGAAGGGTTTCATAGATCTGTCATTTAATTTAGAAACTGCTCAACTAGCATTCAAATTAATCGTCACTTGTCACACACGTTTACAGTTTTAAAAAAATGCAATTAAATGCATGATTTGCCATTAGGGTCTTTTCTGTTATTCCATTTATTAATTTTGAGGACAATGCATATGGGTGTAGTTAGTCATTAGGTAAAGAAGGGGCGCAATCAAGGGATATTGCATTTTTGCAAGGACATGTTCATATACCCCGGAAAAGTGGGGATACAAAAATACCTACCCGATTCTCAATAGTGTACTCTTCCTCCATAATGAAATTGTGATAAATTTATGACGAAACACAAAAAACAAACAACTTCCTTACATGAAAATTTACAAAAATATTGAAACCATCAAGTCCGTAGATGTATGCCGTTTTTTTCTTCTTAACAATCAAACTTAAATGATGATGAATATCAGACAAATATAATAAGTGTAAGTGTATAAATGCCATAAAATAAAATGATGAAATACGCGTGAACAAAAAAATCTTGAAAAAAAGAGCTATAAAAACTGTGTAAGAAACGAGAACTATATATTGACCATCAATTTAAGTGCATAAAGTACTAATTTGAATGCAACGAATGATTTAGAATGCTAGCAGTACACCGTCGCGATGTCAGAAAATCGTGTCGTGCCAAATCAAACGACCAAATAGCGAAAGAAGCACTTTGTTCATTAATCTGAATGAAACATACATAGATTCTAACGAAAACTTCATAGATTTGAAATCTACGAAAAGGAACATAAACCCGAGATAAACCCGACAGCACTAAAACCGTCGAATTTGAACGCAAGACAAATTAATTGTAATGACAAACTCGCGAATTTGGCCGGGAAATCCTATATTTGCTTTTGTTCTCTGGGCTAATAATTTAATTATAAACACGTTCTTCAAAGAGTTTGTTTGGGTGAGGAGGATTAAGTAAGTTCATTTTAATAACCGGTATTGTAGGTAATATTGTTTCGACCTTGAACAAATATTCTTATTAAACAAAAAGATGAGTCCAATTCAGTTTTAATGAAATTCTCTCTAGTTATATTGATCATGCTCGGAGAAATCCGCTCAATTGATTTGAGGTTAATTTATTTAAAATACTCTCGGAAGCGTAAACTTTCCATAAATATATCTGATTTCCCTAACATCATCCGTGATAGCCACATAATTTTCAATAAAGTTCCACACGCTTTTGTAATTATTTTCAAGAAGCATTTCGACCCCTTGATATTGTTGTGCTAAAGAAAATGTGTAAAGATCAATCATCCGTTCGTAAACACCCAAAGAAAAAGAATTACCACGGTATGTACAGGAGGGGCTTCAGAATGATTGCGTTCGCATTAATCCGAATAGAGGTACAGTTTCTATTCATTTATAGAATCCATTGTCATGGACAATAAGCCCCGCCGTCCTTTAGTCCTGTAGAAGTTTTTCGGACCTGGAAAAGTTGATAAGTACAAGGTTTTTTTGTTGATTTGTGTTCTAGATGGGTATTGAAGTAAATTCAGCTTGGTTGCCAGCTTGACAACCTTGGGCAACTGTTTTAATAGCCATATTAGCATAATCCTCTAATTAGCATATGTGCAATTTGTAACAATGTTGCTAATCTCAATCCAGGAAGCCTGAAAACATGGGTAACACGACTTTTCAAGGGTTTGATATGACAAGGAATTCATTTATTATACCAATTCTTATTTTTAAGTAATAAAATTGTCTTAAATAGCATAATTAGCATAATATGTACAATATTTAGACTTCATTGTCATTGTTTATCTATAAAGCCTAAAAATGGTGCAATGCAACATTGTAAATGACCTTTTAAAAGATTACACATCAATTCATTAGAAGATATTTCATGTAGATGTCGTATAATTAGCCTAATTAGCACATACGCTAGGTGTGCAATATGTAATAATGTTGCTAATCTCAATCCAGGCAGCCTGAAAGCATGGATAATACGACTCTTCAAGGGTTTTCTATGACGAGGAATTAATGTATAACACCATTTTTTTTATTCCAAGTAATGTAATTGTCTTAAATATCACAATGAGCATAATGAGCTAATAAGCATGTGTACAATATAATATGGACTTCATTGTCATTGTTTATCTATAAAGCCTAAAAATGGTGCAATGCAACACTGTAAATTACTTTTGAAAGACTAGTCATTAATTCATGAAAAGATATTCCATGTAGATGTAGTACAATTAGCCTAAATAGCAGATATGTGCAATATGTAATAATGATGCTAATCTTAATTCAGGAAGCCTGAAAACATGGATAATATGACTTTTCCAAGAACTCTGCCACAAGCTTGAGCAGCGTCGGGCTTGTACTCTGGCTTTGGTAAAACATAGACGAATCATAGTTCGCACTGTTGTATTCAACTTCCCTGGCCTATGTACGTACCTGTCTCACCACATTATCAATTCCATCATTATCATCTGCTTTAACCATCTTCAGTGTGTTTCCGACGGTCTCTCTAAATACAATTACTGAAGCCCAACCTTCAATGCGTACACATTTCATGAGGTTCGACAACATTGCCTTGCAACCAAAATAACCACTACATTGGAGTCCCAAATAATTGACATTCTACATATATGCTAATTAGGATTATTAGCACAATAATTACATATTAAGCCAATTGCATTACTTAGAAATAAAGAATGGTGTCACAACTACATCTACTTGGAATATCTTCTAATGAATTGATGTGTAATCTTTCAAAAGGTCATTTACAATGTTGCATTGCACCATTTTTAGGCTTTATAGATAAACAATGGCAATAAAGTCCATTTATCGTACATATGCTAATTAGCTCATCATGCTATTTAAGACAATTGCATTACTCAAAAATAAATACTGGTGTCATAAACGAATTCCTCGTCATAAAAAATCCTTGAAAAGTCACATTATCTATGTTTTCAGGCTTCCTGGATTAAGATTAGCAACATTATTGCATACTGTACATATATGCTAATTAGATGATTATGCTAATTAGGCTAATTATACTACATATACATAGAATATCTTCTAATTAATTCTTGATTAATCTTTCAAAAGTTATTTACAATGTTGCATTGCACCATTTTTAGGCTTTATAGATAAACAATGACACTGAAGTCTATATATTGTACATATTATGCTAATTATGCTATTTAAGACAATTGTATTACTTAAAAATAAAAATTGGTGTCATAAATGAATTCCTTGTCATATGAAACCCTTGAAAAGTCGTATTACCCATGTTTTCAGGCTTCCTGGATTGAGATTCGCAACATTATTACAAATTGCACATATGCTAATTAGAGGATTATGCTAATATGGCTATTAAAAAAGTTGCCCAAGGTTGGCAAGCTGGCAACCAAGCTGAATTTACTTCAATACCCATCTAGAACACAAATCAACAAAAAAACCTTGTACTTTTCCAGGTCATGTACATGGTATATGGTACCGTCTACTGGACTACTTCTCAGTGCAGTCGAGGAGATAGTAGATTATTATACGGATCTCAATGAATGAGGTGGGAATGGGAAGGGCTGGATTGGGGTGGGGCGAAGAGGAAGGGGTGAATTCATCTAGGATGAAGCAACTGATATATAATGTGTTCTCAAAAAAACGAAATTAGGGTAGCGGTCAATAATACATAAAATAAGACCTGATTCAAAGTGACAGACATGATTAGCTGACTAAACCAAAGTGCATGGTGCGGTTCAAAGCTTTCACCATACCCCCTACCTCCCATTAAATGCCCCCTCTCAATTGAAAGCAAGATCAATTTTGTGATGGGGGCAATATGTTGTGAAGGGTGTGGTGCGTGTTGAAAAGAGGTGCACGATGTCGGTTGAGTGATACATAAAACAAGATCTAGATCCAGGTAAAAGTCATGAGTTTCAGTCTGAAGCATGAAGAGAATTATTTATTTATTTATTAAAGCATCTTTATACAGGATAATATGTTCAGCATTCTCTTTTTCAACATGGTCTTGTTAAAGGTAATACACAATTTTGATATAGGGTCATGAATTTGGTTCAAATGAACATATTGGAAGCATATGCGATCCTACAATATTTAGTGATCGTTGTCGCGGTTGAAATCGAGTCTAAAGTTATGAAATTATAAATAATTAACTCTTTATGCTATATAGCTCCCTCTCAGGGTCAAGATATTAATTAAGCTATAAAACAATGTTTCTTGACTAAAATCGACCGACTAGCTATTCCCGTTTGGAAATTATATATCAAAACTACATATTCAGAGATTTTCAAGGTCGCAGCTACTATTGTACGGCCGTAGGCGCTATTTGAAATTTATCAAAATTTACCGGGAGCACCGGTGAATTTTAGCATGAGCTAAATCCAGGATTTTGTTACAGAATCAGAAACAAAGATACCCAATGCCTTTTTAGGGATTGGGTAAATTTGCCTTATATTCTTAAAATAAACCTGGATTTAGCTAATGCTACAATCATAATTATAAACCTTGAGGAATTAAAACCAAAAATTGCATATTCTATATGGTCAACATTTGGTCGGCAGAAATCCTGTCATGGATTCAAAAAGATAAGAAAAGTACATATTCTATATGGTCAACATTTGATATTGTTATCATGAAACATAAGAGAAAGATACGCAGGAAGGCTATCTTTATCATTCCCTTAGCTCTTTGCATACAAAGCGGAATATTAACTTGGTGCAAATCTGAACCTATGTAGTGGGGTCGCTAGATGCGGAGGGGTAATTATTGCAAGGAGTTACTACACAGCCGTATCAGGACAATCACCGCGCCCCGCCCCCCCCCCCGAAGGACAACCACCTCCCCCCCCCCCCCCGAGGACAATTACATCGCGGAAAATTTCCCCCTAGGACAATAATTACCCCCCCCCCCCGGAAAATTACCCTGTTCATTAACGGTACTATCCCATTTGCAGGTCAAAATAATGAAAAGGGTAAATTACAACGACGTTTGAAAGACAATCAATTATTTAGAACTTCCCTCAAAACGAAAGGGTTTGAAAAAGCTTTTCTTGTGGGAAAATAACGACCATTAGTTGTCGAATCGACATACTCGACATAAGTGATTTCAATCACCTAAGTTATATTCTGATTTTCAAACCCTTGTACCGAATGGTCGTACATTTTCTGCTGCACAAAGATTCAATCAGTTTAATGTTGGCCAGTACAAGTCGTGGGCTATTTTTTTTTTTTTAGCGGATGTTTCTGCATTTATTGATAAATCAAATATAAAACATTCAAATAACAATAATAGAATATAATATAATTGATTTACATCAAGAGTGACAACTTAATACACACAAAATAAAATATTTTTAAAAAATGCATAATTGAAAGCTTGAAAGTATGGAGGTAAGTAAAATTATCAAGATGCAGAGGCCAACTATCATAAGCAAGGAAGCTTAAGTCGATAGCAGCCGGGAAGGGGGGGGGGGGGTTACATGGCGCTGTTTTAGGAGAATGTAGGGGAATAGAGAGTCACATATAAAGATTTTGTTCAGAAAGTATCTGAATAAAAAGTGGAAAGAAATTAATAAAAGAAAAAAGAAGAAATTGATGATGTAGACACATGTGCTCATGTACGTGTTAAGATGGTCACAAATCAGAGCTGCGACCGACCGATCAGTAGCTCGGTCGCTGCTGGAATTAGGCATCGCCCAGGCACCGAGCGTATTTTGGGCGGCGAGTGAAAAGTGAGCAGGCGCCGCCCAAATTTTAACTCCGCGCTAAAACTTCAGCGGCGACCGAGCGATGCCCTAAAAACGAGCGGTGCCTGGGCGGCCGCCGCTCGGTGGCCGGGCAGCCGCCGGGCAGAATTGGTTAAAAACTCGGCGCTCAGCCGCCGAGCAGGCTTCTTTTTGGTAATGTGACCATAGCATTACAGCTCATTTTACGTTATTAACAAAGAAAAAAATATGTCAATCAGTCACTCGATAGTGTCTGACAGGGAAGTCTACAAATTCTTAAAGCTTTCTTTTGAAGTTTATAAAGGGGTTCTAGGTTAGTTGTCCCCACACCGGCCTAGGTGATATTACAGTAATGTAAATAATGCAAAATTAAACAATTATACTACATAAAAAAATCCTTTTTCAGGCAGACAGTACACGTAATTTACAAACATCACCAATGATTTTAGATATTTTGTTAGTTATATACAATCGATGATCCTGAAAAGATAACGTGTCATCCAAAAGGATACCAAGGAATTTAACAGAAGAGCACACGCTCAAATTTATATTGTTTATGAATATTTGTACATCATTAATATTGCAAGGATTAGTTTTTTATGAAAATAAAGTACAATTGTTTTGTCATAATTTATAAACAATTAATAGCATTAAACCATTCAGCAACCTCTACTAATTCTTTCTTTACTTCCGACGTTTATTTATCAAAAAAATTATGAGATACAATCAGGTTTATGTCGTCAGCAAATAAGACAAAATGAAAAAAAGATGAAGCAGAACAAAGGTCATTCATGTAAATTAAAAATAGGAGAGGACCCAGCATGGAGACCTGTGGGACTCCATACTGGATCCTCTCTCTGTCAGAAATAAAGCTGTTGTATGATGTGAATTGAATACGATCACTTTAATAAATAGTCCCTGAACCATTCCCAAGCAATTCCACGTATACCAAAATACTGTAATTTAGTGAGGAGAATATCGTGGTTAATGACATCGAAAGCTTTTGACAAATCAAGAAACATGCCTAACGTATGCAATTTTAATTTAATTTATTGAGAATGTGATCATAAAGGTCAATTAGAGCATGTCCACATGATGATTTTGTTTCTAAAACCATATTGAGAAACATTCAGAAAATTATTTGTATTAATATGATTAAAGAGCCTATTTTAAATTAATTTCTCCAGTATCTTAGAAAGACAGGGGAGTAATGATATTGGTAGATAATTAAAGAATATGTGGGGATCACCCTTTTTTAAATATGGGTATGATATTTCCTTTAAAATTCTTGGGGACTTTTCCTGACAAGAAGGAGAGGTTACATATAAAAACAATAGATTTAACAATAAAATGTATAACATGTTTAATAATGTATTGACCTATTCCTTCAAAATATGTGCTCTTAGTATAATTGAGCATTTTGACATTATTCAAAATTTCTGTTTCATTGGTAGGATGAAAAAATATTGATTTGCTATAAGGATCTCGTAATAATGAACTAAAATTGGACTTAGTATTTTGAATATGTTCATATTTTAGATTTGTAGCAATATTAGAATAATAAGATTTAAATTCATTTACAATCAGTTGACGATCAGTTAAATTGTTCTTACCCTTAAGAAAATAATTAGGATATTGACATTTTCCTTTTTCATTATTACAATCCCAAGTTTTAGAAATATTATATCTATTCTTCTGTAATAAATCACAACAATATATTTTTCTTACAGACTGTAACATTTAGTTTAATTTATTTCTACATTTTTAAAATCTACATTCACTGCTGTCGTTTCTTTTCTGACAAAATGTATTATACAATCTATACTTTGTGTTAATCTTCTTCTTTTTTTTTTACCAGTGAAGAGGTTATCCAAGGTTTTCGTGGCAGTTTTCTTTTCTTCACTTTACGAACATCAAAGTTATGATCATACACAGTTTTAAATGTGTTTAAAATGAATTATAGGCTTCATCTACATCACACAAAAAATAATTCATTCCATTCTAAAACAGATAAATCCCTCTGAAATGAACCTAAACTTAAAGGATCCGTTTTCCTTATATGAAAAAGTGAAGATATTCTATGACAATGACTAATAGAGAGGTTGGTTATTCATACTATAATACGTTTTACATATGAAGGATACCCAGCAATTTTCCGAACTAATCAATTTTTGATTTTATATAACAATTACAAGCCTTGGAACAAATCAGCATGCAACATTTAAATACAATATAAAAAAAGAAGAACACAACAAC
This sequence comes from Strongylocentrotus purpuratus, assembly GCF_000002235.5. NCBI lineage: Eukaryota > Metazoa > Echinodermata > Echinoidea > Camarodonta > Strongylocentrotidae > Strongylocentrotus > Strongylocentrotus purpuratus. Next base: position 8,232,587 of record NW_022145615.1, read on the forward strand.
TAAAATGAAAGAAATTACATCTATAAGGTAATACTGAAAGGGGTTTAAGGTGTGTACAGGTATCTCAAGATTGTTCGTGCCATGTTTAATTGCGTGATCAATCCAAAATGCTGCCCTCTCAGCTGGTCTCATTGGTCGATCTTGGAAAGCGGATGACATCCGTTTTGCTGTTTTCGTATAGGTTGCGTTGGTCGTAACTTCATGCAGCGCGTCATACAGATTTTCTGCATTCATAAAACCTTTGTCCAATTTCAAGCCCAAACCGTGGTGCACGATTCTTGTTGCAACGTCATTCTGGTCACCAAATATAGGCATTACAACTACTGGAACACCGTGATAGATGGCTTCATAATAACTATTTTGACCTCCATGGAAAAAGAGAGCTCTTGTTTGGGGATGGCCTAGGATATCGTTCTGGGGCAACCAGGGTAAGATCTTGATGTTTGCAGGAATCGGAAATGGAGGTGGGGTCTTCAGAAGCCAGATGACTCTTTGTGGCAATCTATCGAACGCTTCTGCAAATATCCTAATCACATGGAGATTAGAATCGTCTAGGATAAGGAAAGTTCCAAATGCACAGATGATGATTCCGTCGTCGCCTGACCCTTGGATAAAGTCCTCTATGTCTGCAGGAAGTTCTTCTGCTGCCCTTGTTGTAAGACCCCCAACCTGTATGACGTTCGGGGCGAAAGCGCATGGGAACTCTCCGACAAAATCGCTATTGACTAACCACAGTTTAGAGTTTGTCAGAAGCTCCAATGGATCTGGTATGCCAAACCTCAATGTCAACTCTTTGTATGGAGCAACTAAGTTTGGACCTAAAATTTTTTCTAAAAGTGTGTAAACCAACGAGTTTATGACTCGTTCCTTGAAGTTCATCTTGTTAGAGTAAGATGTCATCATGCTTGGTATATACGCTGGGTGAAAAGATGATCCCTCAATTGATGTTACATGGCAGGAATAAGGGAATATAAAAAACACAAAGTATGGTAGATCAAGCAACTCGCCGACCATTGCACCGCACACCCACGTATAGTCGAACAATACTGCTGAGAAATTGGCAGCCCGAAGACGTCCAATTAAGGCTTCGTCCTCCAGTAAAGCCCTGCAGTCATTTAGTCGAGCCTCTTGCAACACAGATTGTACTGGCAACTCATATGTGACGTCTCTTGCCGAATCGGATATCAGTTTACTCAAGTTAGCGAACATGTCGTGGACTGCTTGCGTCGGAATTGGATGCTTAAAGACTTCCCAATGAAACATGTGACCATACCGGCTGCTTCTGGCATGATTCTCAAACGCACTACCGAGGAGAAAGGTGACGTTGTAGCCCCGGTGAATGAGCTGTTCCCCGATTGCTGCTGATGTGTAGAAATGGCTCCCTTTCCCAATCATTGGGTTTACTAGTATGTTATTTGCCGAAGTGTAGCTGATGACAAACATGACAATGATTAAACTACCCAGGAGTACATTTCGTGGCTGCGCCATCGGATCATCTAGGCTGTTGTGATTCTGTGGAAAAAAATGAATAATACAAAACAATTTTTAATGACCTATCCTGGTGTGTAATTATATTTTCTATCAAAAAAAATATTATCATTGAAACAAGAATTTTTGATGTGTGGCGATGTACGTATTTCTCAAAGGATTGTGATTGAGGTATTTAAAGAGGAAGCCCCTGGTGGACGAGCTGTTCCCCAATGGCCGCTGATAGGTAGAAATTGCTCCCTTTCCCAATCATCGGGTTTATCAGTATGTCCTCAGCTATCCCATAGCTCCTGATGAAAATCGCAAGAATAAATCCACCAGACATAATGACCCTTCTCAAGCATCAAGCCGTCATATTTTGTTTGAGGTAAAGCAAACACTGTATAGGAAGAGGATAAAACATATAGTTGTCATGGTTTTATATAATATTAAGACTGAAACGTTAGACAGCAGCATGAAAGAAAGATAAGAAGGAAAAGAAGAAGAAGGGAAAGGAGGATGATAAGGATTAGGGGAGGAACGTTCACGTATTCAGATGTTTAGGTATGACAATTTTGCAATAGACCGGTTTGTAATTACCACATGGTACACTCTAAAAACTGAAATGTTAAATGTCAATTTAAAAGGGCCGAGGAGTGACCACTCTTTCAAAATGTCAGATTGTTTCTTTTAACCTGCTAGATTCAACCTTTATAGTGTTGGATCCAGCACGTTTCAAAGTGTTAATCTACCATTTTGAAAGAGTGGTCACTCCTCGGCCCTTTTAAATGGTGATTTAACATTTCAGTTTTTAGAGTGTTACAAATGACACCAAATATCCACATGGAGAAGTCCCACTTTGTCCATTTTAGAGGCGCGTACTTAAATCCTTTTTTGTTTGTCCTCTTGAGAAGAAAACTTCTACCTGCATTCTATTAAATGTACTGTTGCATGGTACATAAATGAATAATGATTACATAAATTACTGATGGAAAGATATTCAAGATTAACTTGGCTTAAAAAAAAGAAAAGCATCAACTTATTTAAGCAATTTGCGTTCTGGTAATTGTAGTAAAAAGGATAGTAGCCGAGGAATGAAATGCCTAATCAGGCGCGTAGCCAAGGGGCGGTGGGGGCGGTCGCCCCCAAAACAAGACAAAAAAAAACGCCGGCCAAAAAAACAAAGAGAGAGAAGAGAAATAAATTTCAAAAAAGAGGGAGAAGAGAAAAGAAGGAAATAAAAGAGATAAAAGATAAGAAAAAAAGGGAGAGAAGAGAAAGGAATCAGCCATTGAAAAACTTTATGAAATTCAGAAAAGGATTAAGAGCCGAGAACAGTAAAACGAATCGTCTTCTTTCTCTAATAATATAATGAAATGTCCAAGCTACCCCGTTCTGCGCGGGAGGGGACGGATAATGATTTCAGACAAGCATTAAGAGTCGAGAACGGTACAGCGAATCATAATCTTTTTCTAATAATTTGATGACACGTCAAAGCTTTTGCGCCCTCACGCGGGAAGGGGGAACCTGAGTTCAGACAAGAATTAAAAATCGTTAACGGTACAAAAAATCGTCTCCTTTCTCTAATAAGTTTTTCTTCTTCTTCTTCTTCGAGATAATCTGCCTCCTTCAATACTGAAGATCCTTGCAGATGCCGTATTATACTCGGCCTGGTTGGGGTATGCAGGTGGACCATTACACCGGGGTTTCCCCCTACTCTTATACGAATAGTGCAATGGGTTCTTAACGTGCAAGGGTTGTGACTCTCCTGTACACGGGGCCTCCATTTAACGTCCTATCCGAGGGACGGAGTGTTTTCCACTTGACATAACCTGCATCTATGAACAAGGGAAGGGGCACGTTAACACACAACGCAGGCTTCAGTCATCCGCCTGGGTGGGAGTCGAACCCGGGATCTTTGGTTCGACAGGCAGACGCTTTACCGACTGAGCCAACTCGCCTCCTCTGAGCCAACGTCAAGGCTTCCGCGCTTCGCTTCGCGTGAGGGGACGGATAATGATTTCAGACAAGCATTAAGAGTCGAGAACGGTACAGCGAATCATAATCTTTTTCTAATAATTTGATGACACGTCAAAGCTTTTGCGCCCTCACGCGGGAAGGGGGAAACTGAGTTCAGACAAGAATTAAAAATCGTTAACGGTACAAAAAATCGTCTCCTTTCTCTAATAAGTTTTTCTTCTTCTTCTTCTTCTTCGAGATAATCTGCCTCCTTCAATACTGAAGATCATTGCAGATGCCGTATTATACTCGGCCTGGTTGGGGTATGCAGGTGGACCATTACACCGGGGTTTCCCCCTACTCTTATACGAATAGTGCAATGGGTTCTTAACGTGCAAGGGTTGTGACTCTCCTGTACACGGGGCCTCCATTTAACGTCCTATCCGAGGGACGGAGTGTTTTCCACTTGACATAACCTGCATCTATGAACAAGGGAAGGGGCACGTTAACACACAACGCAGGCTTCAGTCATCCGCCTGGGTGGGAGTCGAACCCGGGATCTTTGGTTCGACAGGCAGACGCTTTACCGACTGAGCCAACTCGCCTCCTCTGAGCCAACGTCAAGGCTTCCGCGCTTCGCTTCGCGTGAGGGGACGGATAATGATTTCAGACAAGCATTAAGAGTCGAGAACGGTACAGCGAATCATAATCTTTTTCTAATAATTTGATGACACGTCAAAGCTTTTGCGCCCTCACGCGGGAAGGGGGAAACTGAGTTCAGACAAGAATTAAAAATCGTTAACGGTACAAAAAATCGTCTCCTTTCTCTAATAAGTTTTTCTTCTTCTTCTTCTTCTTCGAGATAATCTGCCTCCTTCAATACTGAAGATCATTGCAGATGCCGTATTATACTCGGCCTGGTTGGGGTATGCAGGTGGACCATTACACCGGGGTTTCCCCCTACTCTTATACGAATAGTGCAATGGGTTCTTAACGTGCAAGGGTTGTGACTCTCCTGTACACGGGGCCTCCATTTAACGTCCTATCCGAGGGACGGAGTGTTTTCCACTTGACATAACCTGCATCTATTAACAAGGGAAGGGGCACGTTAACACACAACGCAGCCTTCAGTCATCCGCCTGGGTGGGAGTCGAACCCGGGATCTTTGGTTCGACAGGCAGACGCTTTACCGACTGAGCCAACTCGCCTCCTCTGAGCCAACGTCAAGGCTTCCGCGCTTCGCTTCGCGTGAGGGGACGGATAATGATTTCAGACAAGCATTAAGAGTCGAGAACGGTACAGCGAATCATAATCTTTTTCTAATAATTTGATGACACGTCAAAGCTTTTGCGCCCTCACGCGGGAAGGGGGAAACTGAGTTCAGACAAGAATTAAAAATCGTTAACGGTACAAAAAATCGTCTCCTTTCTCTAATAAGTTTTTCTTCTTCTTCTTCTTCTTCGAGATAATCTGCCTCCTTCAATACTGAAGATCCTTGCAGATGCCGTATTATACTCGGCCTGGTTGGGGTATGCAGGTGGACCATTACACCGGGGTTTCCCCCCTACTCTTATACGAATAGTGCAATGGGTTCTTAACGTGCAAGGGTTGTGACTCTCCTGTACACGGGGCCTCCATTTAACGTCCTATCCGAGGGACGGAGTGTTTTCCACTTGACATAACCTGCATCTATGAACAAGGGAAGGGGCACGTTAACACACAACGCAGGCTTCAGTCATCCGCCTGGGTGGGAGTCGAACCCGGGATCTTTGGTTCGACAGGCAGACGCTTTACCGACTGAGCCAACTCGCCTCCTCTGAGCCAACGTCAAGGCTTCCGCGCTTCGCTTCGCGTGAGGGGACGGATAATGATTTCAGACAAGCATTAAGAGTCGAGAACGGTACAGCAAATCATAATCTTTTTCTAATAATTTGATGACACGTCAAAGCTTTTGCGCCCTCACGCGGGAAGGGGGAACCTGAGTTCAGACAAGAATTAAAAATCGTTAACGGTACAAAAAATCGTCTTCTTTCTCTAATAAGTTTTTCTTCTTCTTCTTCTTCTTCGAGATAATCTGCCTCCTACAATACTGAAGATCCTTGCAGATGCCGTATTATACTCGGCCTAGTTGGGGTATGCAGGTGGACCATTACACCGGGGTTTCCCCCTACTCTTATACGAATAGTGCAATGGGTTCTTAACGTGCAAGGGTTGTGACTCTCCTGTGCACGGGGCCTCCATTTAACGTCCTATCCGAGGGACGGAGTGTTTTCCACTTGACATAACCTACATCTATGAACAAGGGAAGGGGCACGTTAACACACAACGCAGGCTTCAGTCATCCGCCTGGGTGGGAGTCGAACCCGGGATCTTTGGTTCGACAGGCAGACGCTTTACCGACTGAGCCAACTCGCCTCCTCTGAGCCAACGTCAAGGCTTCCGCGCTTCGCGCGTGAGGAACCCCCCCCCCTCCCTGCACCCACCCGCCTAGGGAGCGCACTCCGCGTGCTCACTACCGCCCCCTAAAATAAAATCCTAGCTACACTCTTAAAATGTTGGGTAAATTTAGTTGGGTAATTGTTGGTTGGTTAAAAAAATTCGTTATTCTGGGCTATTATTACCCATTTAAGCATTTAAGTGTTTTAACCAATATTGGGCAATTATTTTTACTTAATTATTGGGCGGATATTTACCAACAGTATTGGTAAATGAGGGTTGGGAACCAGTTGCCCCGTAGTTGTGTAATTTTGCCACATTTCCTTTGCGAGTTGGGTAAATTTTGTTGGGCAACTGATGGTTGGGTAGAAATTCGCCTAGAAATTTACCAACATTATTTTGCAAATTAGGATTGAGTAATTTTTGCCTGTAGTTGTGTAATTTTGGCACATTCCCACTGCGAGTTGGGTAAATTTCGTTGGGCAACTGATGGTTGGTCGAGAAATCGTTTCCAAAGTTGGGTAATTTTTATCCCAATCTATTTCAGGGCATTATATTTACCCAATTATTATACATTTAGCAACAACATCGTTCCAAGGAGTTGAGAGCAATTTACCAAGTAGTTGGGTAATTGTTAGATGCTGAGGAATATTACTCATCACCACTTACCCAATTTGACTTTGCTCAAATTTTGTTTGCTCATATTTGGGTAATAATTGACCACCGCCTCTTACCCAATTTTACTTTGCTCAAATTTTTGTTTGCTCATATATTGGGTAATAAATGACCACCGCCTCTTACCCAATTTCACTTTGCTCAAATTTTTGTTTGCTCATATATTGAGTAATAATTGACCACCGCCTCTTACCCAATTTTACCTTGCTCAAATTTTTGTTTGCTCATAATTATGCTGAGTAATAATTACCCATCACCACTTACCCAATTTTACTTTGCTCAAATTTTTGTTTGCTCATATATTGGGTAATAAATGACCACCGCCTCTTACCCAATTTCACTTTGCTCAAATTTTTGTTTGCTCATATATTGGGTAATAAATGACCACCGCCTGTAACCCAATTTTACTTTGCCCAAATTTTTGTTTGCTCTTATGCTGAGTAATAATTACCCATCACCACTTACCCAATTTTACTTTGCTCAAATTTTTGTTTGCTCATATATTGGGTAATAAATGACCACCGCCTCTTACCCAATTTCACTTTGCTCAAATTTTTGTTTGCTCATATATTGGGTAATAAATGACCACCGCCTCTTACCCAATTTTACTTTGCCCAAATTTTTGTTTGCTCATATGCTGAGTAATAATTACCCATCACCACTTACCCAATTTTACTTTGCTCAAATTGTGTTTGCGCATAATTGGGTAATAATTGACCACCGCCTCTTACCCAATTTTACTTTGCTCAAATTTGTGTTTGCTCATATATTGGGTAATAAATGACCACCGCCTCTTACCCAATTTATTTTGCCCATATTTTTGTTTGCTCATATGCTGAGTAATATTTACCCATCACCACTTACCCGATTTTACTTTGCTCAAATTTTTGTTTGCTCATAATTGGGTAATAATTGACCACCGCCCCTTACCCAATTTATTTTGCCCATATTTTTGTTTGCTCATATGCTGAGTAATAATTACCCATCACCACTTACCGAATTTTACTTTGCTCAATTTTTGTTTGCTCATAATTGGGTAATAATTGACCACCGCCCCTTACCCAATTTATTTTGCCCATATTTTTGTTTGCTCATATGCTGAGTAATAATTACCCATCACCACTTACCGAATTTTACTTTGCTCAATTTTTGTTTGCTCATACATTGGGTACTGATTTGACCAACGCCTGTTACCCAATTTCACTTTGCGCCTTTTTTTGTTTGCTTATATAGGGTAGTAATTGACCACCGACTTTTACCAAATATATTTAGCTCAATTTTCTTTAGCTCACAATATGCTGTGTAAATATTGCTATGAAAAATTGAAATTATCTCTCCTGTAATTGTAACCATTTACTTCTATTTTAAAATTATAATAACAGAGTGTTGAAGCGACGATGAATTTGTGCGAGTTTGATGCTGAAAGAGTCCAAGATTTATCTTTTGTGAAAACTGAGCCATCTTAACCATGTAGGCCTATAGAGTTAATCTACGTAAGTAATGATCATGGAACGTACACACTATCATCGTCAATTACGCGCATGCGTAAATGGCAGTGGAAACCTTCAATGGGGACTAGACTTACGTTTAACCAGACTTGGGTAAAGTTTGCCTGGTATTGGTCTTGGGGTAGCGCGCACATGGCCTGGTCGCTCGCGATCAGCATGCCATGCGCAGTACTATTTCTATTTACTCGTATACTAGCCGGCGCGGCCGTCCCGGCCCGGGAGCTCGAGCTATATGATACACCAACGTAACTAGCAGCCTGTACGTACGTCGTACGTACATACGCATCATATCGGAGTCTTGCATGCTAGAGCCTGAAGGTCTAAAAATGGAGCTCGACAACTGCTGCGGAGATAGTTCAAGTGAAGATGGGTTCATAGACCCTCTCACCAAAATCGTTCAAAGGTGGGGATGTCCGTCAGTGTTAAAGATACTAGAAGGTACGTTCACATCTTATTGAGATTAGAAGTTTAGAACATGATCAACAGGTACTTGCTGTAGACTTGTTCCCATATCCATAACACATGGGCAACATGTAGACTAGTTCTATATGCCTCAGCAATGGTTAATGAATACGCTTCAATTCAATTGGTCTATTAAACTTTGCCTCAAATTTGCTCTTTTAATGCATGTGTTACTAATCCAAACTAATATTTGATTGATATAGATATCAAATTCAAATTGTACTGTTTCCATGAATTTTAGATCACAAATGAATATTTAAAAATATTTTGTTCAAGATTTTACAAAACCCAAAGCCAGGCCAAAACCCGGATTTCTGTGCTGTTTCCTGCTACAATACATACATAACACAATACCCTCCATTTTCTATGGATCATGGGTTGTATGGGGTCCAATCACAGAACTCTTAAATACGTATTTAAGAGTTCTGTGGGTCCAATACATTGGACCACATACTTGTAGGTGTGTACCCAGATAGTATTACAGTACGTGGGACTGGTGTAATTTTGAACAATTATCTCTGTTATCTGAAATTGGTATTACTATACTAGATCTAGTCTAGGTCTAGATCTAGATCTAGGCCTACTTATATTTAATAATCAACACTGAACTGAATGATTCATCAGAAAATTGAAGTTGTCAAATAATGTACAATTTTATGAACATTATTTTGTGGAAGATCATCTTATGATCTTTCATTTTCCTGTAGATCTAGAAGTCTAGATTTCAAAAAGTGAGACAATTTGTCTTGCCCATTGCCATGTTAAGGATTTTGCCCTTTCATTTTCTACAGGACTTTAAAATCCAAACACTCTAAAAAAATGTTGGGCAAGTGCCCAATTTTTACCCAACATGAGGGCACTTATGTGTCCGACTAACTATTGGGTAAATTAAAGATTTTGCATGATTTACCCAGTGTTGGATGAAAAGAAAATACTCAACTTTTAACCAACAAAATTTACCCCAATAGGAAATTCACCCAATTCTCACCATAATGTGTAGTATATTCGACACTAGTTGGGCAAATTATTTCATCAGTAACTACATGGTTGATAGAAAATAACCCAATTATTGGACAAAAATGACCAACTTTAATTTGCCCAAAAATATTACCCAATTATTTCATCGGTAACTACATGGTTGGTAGAAAATAACCCAATTGTTGGACAAAATTTGCCCAACGTCAGTTTTACCAAGTAACACCTACCCAACTTATTTCTGACCTTTTATTAGGTAACTTCATACAGTAAATGGTTGGGAGAAATTATTTGACAAAAACGCGCCAAACTTTGATTTGCCCAGTAACATCTGCCTAACTTTGTTTTACAGAGCATAGACTCTACATCCTCTTGGTTTTAAATGGGGCTATTAATTATGTGCTATTGCGATATTCCTTGTCACAACTAAAAGGCAGTTGACCCACATTTTAGCCCATATTAATAGCCTAATTCAAAACCAAGAGGCTGTGGTGGTTTTCGAAATTGCAGTGACCTCGCTGTAGTACACGAATGGGCACAATTTTTAACATGGGTACATTTTTTCTCATTTAAAAAAATCTTTTTCTGAAAATAATTTTTAAATATGGAAAAATTACAGATGCTTAAGCCACCAAATTATGCCGACAAAATTGTACACTATTTTACTACATGTCCAGATTTCAATGAAATCATTAGAACCGATGGACGGATTACCATCCAAACTTGGGACATGTACATGTATCTTGCAAGTTGCAAAGCCAACGAACTGATTCGATTTTGGGATGGAGGTGCACATGGAGGAAGGACATTCGTTAGTACAGGATTAACTGTCCTATTTTGCTTCATATCAGTGAAATGTTCCAGCACATGCATTTTTTTTAATGTTTCACACCACTGAACAATAAGCTGTACAAAAGAATTATTAAACACCACAAATTATCTTTTCTAGGATAAACAATTGTCAGTTGCCTCTATTCAAGGTAACACACTATAATTTATATATGGTTGTATGGTACTGTAAGTGGCCTGTGAAAGGCTTGAGTGCTAGACTTTTTGAGAAACCCTGGTCAGATAAAGCTAGGTTATTTGTCATACTAAAGCTGAGAAACATGGCTACTAATGCAGACAATATCATGGCAGCCGCAAAAGGTTGAAAAAAACAATTAACGGTATGGCAGTTTAAAGTTGAAGTAATAGGCATGACAGTGCACATGGAGAAGACACATATGATTATCAATGAATTAGTAATGTTAATTAACCAATCAGCATACATTGACCTCTATGCTAACTCTCAAATCATTCTGATTCATTTGGTAAGTTGAATGACTTTCTTTGAAATCAAATTCATTGCTGATGCAACTAATCTTTATACTTTAAATAGGCCCCAACATTGTTAAAAATTAGGCACAATTTGACTAAACTAATGTGATTACTAGTATGACTTTAGAAAAGGTTTCCATTCTTAATTTGATTGTGTGGATGTTAGTAACATCACCTGAAAATAAATAGCAATTAGTTGATACAATTCGCTAGTATGATCTAAAAGTAAGTTTTCTATACGAAGACCAAATTTTCGAGAAAATCGCATTTGAAAATTCAGATTTTCATAGACCCTTGTGGAATAAGAAAACATTGATTATGCGATTTATTCAAAATGGAAGATATTTTAGCTGGAACATGAGCAAATGTTTACAGCTTATCATTATCTAAAACATATACTTTTGTTTAATTTGCGCAACCATACGTGTGTTTGTGGTATTATATGAAAACAATCAGTTTATGCTGCACTAAGCCTTATTTATCAATCTCTCCCTCTTCTTCTCCAGAAAATGAAGTTGATGTGGAAACCCTTCCCCTTCTAAGTGAAAGTATAATCACATCCTTCATACCCAAGATTGGACCTCGATTGAAGTTTCTCGCTGGGTGGCGTGCAGAGGTAGGCCCTAGATGTGGCACAATATCTCACTATGGATAGTTACAGATGCTTTCAGTGTCTTGATTTAATTAGGGGGGATATTTCTTGCCTATTCCATCATTTAAAATACACACATACAACAACCAGGGGAAAAAATGTAAGTATAACATGCATGCAAGGGGCATGTAGACTAACATTTCGTACATTATCGGGATATAGAAAACATCTCATTTCAAAGCACGCTGCACGGATAAAGACGTCAAGCACAACTACAAAAGCAGTTCCAGATCACCAAAGTGAAACCTGTTATGAAGGATCTGTTCTACATGTAGGAAAGAATAACAACACTGAAGGGAATTTGGAACAACTGCACCAGGAAAAGGCATTGTTTGTTGGAGAAAGCAGTGAGCAGGAAGATGTCTCTTTTGAAACGCAAACAGAGAGACTACCTGATATTGCAGCAAAGTTTGTAGCAGAACTCAGGGCAAGGACTAATGTGCCTGCTTCACACACCAACAAGGTCATTCAAACCGCACAAGATTTGGTTATTTCTGTGTTACAAACTGTGCAACAGGATGTGATGGATATCTTAAGTGAGCCACAATATGCAGCTAACAGTGAGCTGAGATCTGATATACAAGATGTATTCGAGAATTCAAAGAATCCATTTTCAGAGCTCATGTCAGATACTCAACAGAAAAAATATTTCTCTGAGAAAGGTGATTTCATTCAGCCTTGTGAGGTGTTGTTGGGAACTTGCTTAAAACCAAAAATTGATCAAAAGACAGGTGATCCACTGCAAAGCACACAAAAAGAAACCTTTCAATATATACCACTAGCTGACACTATTAAACAATACTTAGAGCGACCAGGAGTAATGAACGCCATACTGTCTCAAAAAGGATCAAAAGATAATGATGTTTTGTATTCATTCAAAGATGGTCACTATTATAAAAGGCAGGAAGCTACTGCTAGACAAGACTGTGAATTCTTAGTGCCTCTGTTGTTGTACAATGATGAGTTTGAGACAGCCAATCCGCTTGGGTCAAAACGCGGCAAACACAAGGTAAGTGCCTTTTATACAAGTGTGTTATCCCTTCCCAGGAAATACCAGGCTAGGCTGGAAAATATCATGCTCACAGCTATGATCACATCTCCGCTTTTGAGTAAATATGGCATCTCAGAAGTTTTGAAGGTAATCAAGGATGATCTGCAGCAGATGTGGACTGATGGACTCACTATCAAGTGCAAAGAGTTTGAGGGTAGGGTCAAACCCTACTTATTCCAAGTTGTAGGGGACAATCTTGGCATTCATGCCATGCTGGGATGTACAACCTGTTTCCGTGCCAACTATTACTGTAGATTCTGTAGAGGGCATCGCTCGTTGCTTCAGAAACAGCCAAAAGAGGATGCCCAATATCTCCGTGATGAAATAAACTATGATACAGATCTTCAAAAGCCCTTGTCAGAATCTGGCTTGAAGCATGCAACAGTTTTGAATGAATTGCCTTACTACCATTCCACCCAAAACTTATGTCCAGATGTAATGCATGATTTTACAGAGGGAGTCTTGCCCCTGGAAATGCACCTTGTTTTGAGTAAACTTGTTCAGAAGGGTTTCATAACACTGGATGAGGTGAACAGTAGAATATCCTCATTCAATTTTGGCTTTGTGGACCGCAAAAACAGACCAAGCCCAATCAGGCAGGCATCACTGAAGAATCCATATTCTGCCAGTGGACAGACATCAGCACAGATGACGTGCCTTGCATACAACATCCCTCTCATGATAGGAGACAAGATTGATGAGATGTGTGATGAGTGGGAACTCTTACTGTCAATCATTGACATCTTCAAAATCATTATGAGTCCCAGTATCAGTAAGTCTGCCATCTATGTCCTGAAGGCAATGATTGATGATCACCACAGGCTCTTCATGCAGCTCTTCCCTGAAGCTAGTCTAACTCCGAAGCAGCACTTTCTTGTGCATTACCCACGTGCACTGAAACACCTTGGGCCACTGACCCAGTATTCAGCATTGCGTTTTGAAGCAATGCACAGACCTTTCAAGCAGATTGCCAGTGTATCTTGCAACTACCAAAACATTGTCAAAACATTGGCTAACAGATACCAAATGGCACGGTGCTACAGGTCAGTATCAAATCAGTCACTGGATAGCCAAGATATCAATGTGTCACAGCAAGCTGCAGCAATGCTTGGTGATCTACTTGATGATGAGGCACTTTGCAAAAAAATTAACTGTGGAAGGGGAACCGAAGTTACAGTTGCTGGGAAAGTGGACATTCATGGATATGAGTTCCGGGCAGGTGTTGATGTACTTCTATATTGGACTGATGATGATGGACCCACGTTTGGACGTGTTCAGCATATTGTAGTGGTGCAAGAAAAGTTGTATCTGCACCTTCGGCTGTATCAGACCTTGTACTTCAACAGACATGTTGAAGCATTTGCAGTACAGGTGGGCAGAGAGGAAGCACAAGCTGCTGTTGAATGGTGTGACCTGTTTGATCACAGGCCAGTCAATGCTGTCCAGTCCTATAGTGGAAGAGGGCGCTGCTTGTATATTGTGGTGCACCATTCATTCATCTAGGAACAAGAAGGTACGTGTAGGCAACACGTTGCAAGCAAGTGATATATTTTTACAACTAGACATTACAGGTGCACTTGCAAATTTTGTCTTAGAGAACAGAACCAAAACAAAGCAAAAGAAAGAAACTGTTATTCCAATTACAATTATATCTATGAATCAGTTCTTAGTGTATCATTCTACATATTTTGATTGAAAAAATAGCTAAGAAGCTAACCTTGATCGATCTGTACTGACTTGCTAACAAATTTTGATTATTCCAATGAAAATTTTACAGTAAATATCTGGTTTGAATTTTTTAACTCGTTATTAACTTCATTGTTTCTGTATCTGAAAATGTGTCTGTTATATTTGCATTCATTCATATTATGTTGTAATTTCTTAAATGTACCATGACTCATGCCAAGTTTTTCTAGCATATGTACTTCATTGAGGCCCCGGAAATGTGCTATTTTTTACCAATGCATGTTCCTGCCTAAAGTGAAAGTTCCTAACTGGATATTATTATATTATAGATGTACTGAAGAAGCTTCGGCTCATGAGTGACCACTTTTCAATTATGGGTTTGCTTTAAACAGGACAAGGGTACAGAAACAGTGAGAATGATTTTCCCCTTCAAGGAATAAACTTGATACTAAAGTCTAACCTGGGGCTGTTTGTGTCATTAATAATGTAAAGAATAATCAGTCATTTACATGTACATTGAAAGTTCAATTATTTTTCATTTATTTATTGTAGTATCATGCTGCAAATCAACAAAGCATGGAACAAGCATCAACGTCGACAAGAAGCCCATCAGTGTTCTCCTTAGATGACTGCTCAGATCTCTCTTGTGTAACAGGAAGTGAGTGGAGTCCCAGACAAAGCCCTTCCCAGCCCAGTTTGGATACGCCACTTTACGACTCCCCAGAATCCAAGAGTCCTGATCAACATCCTCCCCTGAAACGGGTCAAGAAAGTGCATTTCGTAAGTTTATGTATATAGTGGGCTGATACAATTGAAGAGTGGGCATGTCGAGTCACCATCATTCATCAGTTTTTATGCCTCCCACACATAAGGGTGCCGGAGGCATTATGTCTTGGAGTTATCTGTCTGTCAGTATTTCTGACAAGCAGCAGGGCTCAAAGGTGAAAGGTCAGTTCAAAGGTTATTCAAGTTTTTACTAAAAATACCATTTTATTTCTACATCTGCAGAATGGCTAGTGATATGATTTGGTAGGTACATTTTGGTATGAATGAATAAAGGAATGTTATGGAAAATGTTTGGTTGGGGTTATGGGTTTTAAGCTAGTCTAAGGTCAGTTTCAAGGTTTCATTGAAATTTTTTATCAGAACAAAGTTTGCAAGGAATGCCCAGTGAGTGATTTATGATGGGCTTATTGTAGGAGGTCGGACAGCCAGAGATATACCCACCGTCTGCATGCTGTCACATTTCACTTGTTTATTCTGAATTTACTGATCTTTAAAAAAAAAATCCTTTATCTGTTGCAGAACATTGCTTGTATATTGAGAGAGACCACCATGGGAAGAGCAGCATTAAGGAACATCAATGCTACAAATCTCTGCAGCAAAAGGGACCGGCATACTGTTGTGGATATGTTGACTCAGTACCTGATACGGGAGTATGGTACCAAGCCAAGCTCATTTGTGAAGGCATCAATGGCCCATGCCCTTGTGACAAGCTTTCCTTTCTTAAAAGATCCAGAATCTCCACTTGGCTATGTAAGTCCTGTCCATGAATTGCTTTCCTTAATATATGTGACCTCAGGTATGGCTCAGATCACCACTTTTTTCTGGACTGATTTATGGATTGATTCTTACCACAGCGGGCATTTATTACTTGGAGGTGCCTTAATTCTTAGGTTGTCCATCCATACCTCCATCTGTCCCTACCCCACAGACCCCATTTACAAGAAAGTGAAATTTTATGAGAAGTTTCTGTTTGAGCCAGAAGCAATAAGCTACTTTAAGGTCTAAATCAAATAAATTATGTGTTTATGCAATAACTTTTGGAATACTGGATCATATTATTTTGTGTAACTTGCTATGAAGCTTCCTCAATTTTTTTATTCTTGTATTTATTATATTGGAGATGCTCAATCAATTGCATGTTGTATCACATTATCACAAGCATTATAAGAGCATCTCTGGCAATAGTAAATTTGACAGTAGACAGGCCTGAAAAGCTTACAAATAATGAAAAGCTAATATGGCATCAATCACTAAATCGTGCAATATTTTTGTTTATTTTTACCACTTGTTTATAAGTTATATTATCCAGTAATGACACATCTCTTAATATTTAGACTTTTGTCTGCATGCCATTGAGTAATGGATATTCACAGAATTATCCATCATTCACTTTGTTTTTGCAATGACCTGATGACATTGCTGGAATATAACAGTGTGCAGTTAGAAATAGGTACTTAAGAGGACAAACCTTGTTATTGCAAACACTGACATATGTAACAAAATATGTAAATGTACAGTTTACACTGGAATTTTATTGTGCTTTTATTTGATTATTATTAATGTTTAACAAATGTTGTTGAGCATTACTGTTTTTGAAGTTGAATTATGAAGGAATTTTAATTTATTTGAGCAGGAGGCCTGGTACTGCGTGGGGGCCAAGGGACGGCCAGCAACAGGCTACCTGGAGGAGCATCTGAGGTATGTCAGAAAAAAGGAGAAGTCCCTGAGGGTACCAGTAGCTGAAGACGAGGCAGAGTCTCAAAAGCAAGGTATTCTGGCTACTTTTTCATATAGTTAAAGTTATGAGTTATTCAGATCCGGCTGATGAAGTCATGCTGTGCCATAACAAACTGGTGGGGCATGAGCAATGTCAACTAAAACCCCCCTTCCAATACAATCATCAAAAACTTGTTGATACATGCTAATTGTTGATTGTTCTGTTGCATTATATCCAGGAGATACTGATCTTGAGTCTGTGAACGATGATAACATCACGACAATGGAAGAATGGCTGCGTAACAACAAGGAGCCAGAGGACATGGTGAAGGACTACATGAAACAAACAGCAACAAAAAGACATGACTGGATCAAGAGAAGTGACTGTTGTGTGAAGAACATTCTTACCACATATCCCAGACTTCTCGATGCTGGAATGGTATGTGGACCTTGATTTTTCTTCTGCATGTGACAAGAAAGGACATTAAATTAAACTAGAGTCGCATGTTTTGAGAAGTAACTTTTTTGTTTTTTGGTTGCATGGGCAGGTTTACTTTAGCAGTCTCCTTAAAGGGATCGTTTAACAATCTGAGATACACGGTCCTCCAGAAATCGTGCATCCCTATTGAACCGATAATTGTTAGTGTGTACCATTCAAATCCTTGCAAAATGGTAAAGAGAAGATGCAAATGAAAGATATCCTACCTTTAATCTGGCTTCTATAACTATCCTAACAATTACAGATTGAAGGAGATTTTGCAGAATTGTTCCCAGAGAAAGCAAACGCACTGTACCAGAAGTGGCCCACATTCTGTAACAAAGTAGTGGACTTCACCGAGAAAACTGGCAACTGGAGAAGTGCAAGAGCCGAATTCGAAAACATTCATGACCCTGGGAAACTCAGTCTTGGTATGTGGTGTCAGAACACACATTTGACAGTATTAGTGAAAATGACTTGAGAGAAAGTCAAAAGAATTTATTTCAATTACACTATATGATGTTTATTTTTGTGGCCAGGACCAAACATTGAGTCTAATATCCCCCCTGTAAGGAATTGAACTGAAATAAATAAAAGTGCTCTGAAACATATAATACATGTACAACATATGATAAAAACATGATTCCATGACAAAGGTTAAGCATACTTTTACTTGCTTGTTTTGTTTGTTTGCTTTTTGGGGTGGGGATGGTGGTTTAAAGCTCATTGGGAAGGCTATGCTGAAGTTTGTGCAATTTTGATTTTCTTTACTCAGAAAGCTGAGCTCCAAATTACTGACTGACATTTACGTTGAGTGATTTTACCCATATTTGTAGAAAATAATTGTTGTATTCGACCGTTATTTTTAATTTGCTGTATATAACTGTACATTTTGTAAGATGTTCCATAATTGACCTGTTTGCTGTTGCACCTTTTCTTCATATGTAATTGGGACTTAATTACTTAACTCTTTCATTGTTTCCCTCTTTTTAGAGGAAAAGAGCAATCTTGGATTCTACATGCATGCTCCCAGTCTTGTTCCGAGGAAGGAAAGATTCCAAGAGAGGAACGTACACCACTGCAGAAACATTGTCGTCCTTCATTGACGTTCAACCAGTAAGTATATGTGCTGGGGAGGTGGTAAAGTAATGACATGTAAGGCATATATTTTGGTTTGTGTTTAAAATCTTGCCATAGTAATCATATTTCATTACAAACAAATTCAATAGTTAATTTGTTAAGAGTTTCAAACCTAGGACAACTGATGAAATTGAGGTTGAAATGCAATACCTATGTTCTTACCAGATAAGGCATTGCCATAACATTTTATTTGTGTAAAACTTGAAAAGCAACCATTTTCAAGTTCCTAGTAATGGGCACGCTGGTCCCCAAGGAGGCCCTGCAGGGGCAACACTAGGCGCTTTAATCTTAATAAGTCAGTTCGTCATTATCTGTGGTACAACTACAAATGGCCTCAGATTTGTCATCACATCGCATTTCACTCATGAATGCAAGCAAGTCCTTTAACCTGCAAATGACATGTGAAAAATGCATGCTTATATTAACAGGCTGTATATGCCTTCCAGCTTAGTTGATGTAATGCTCTGAACGTGACCAGTTTGGGTACAGTTGACCTTTGCCGCAGGGATATGTAAGAATACCCAGTAATGTTTTGATGGGACAGGGATGAACATGCATAAACAAATTTGGGTGTCCTGTAGGTGATTGTGGATTCATAAGCAGAAGCATTCGACAAGCATCAAATATATATATATCAATCCATATAATTACAAATGATTTCTTCTTGATTTCTCTTTGGACTACAGGAGGTTCTCGACATCCAGACTTATGTTGATAACATTGATGAAGCAGTCAGGTCACAGCCATTTGTTGTTGTGCGTGGGAACATTCTCACACCAATACAGGCGTACGTCGTAGTAGAGAGGAGGATACTTCCTGCTGCAACACTGCTTAAAGCAGTCGACTTGTGCTTTAAGGCACTTTATGTGATGGATATCGAATATCAGCCGCAAAGCTGTTCTGTTTGGAAATTTCTCCAGATTGTGGTGTTCCAGTTTACCGATGGGGAGCATCTTACACCAAAGCTGCGGGAGGTCCGAGCCTTCATGAACATGCCATAAGCCATCATGATGTGTTCACGCCAAGGATGATTACTGGTGATATATTTCCTACAGATGAAACTGACACATCATCGTTTAGCACATTTTGGCTACTTGAACCAGTTTATTTTGGGAGAAAAAAAACTGGAAAAAAGTATTATTTTGGACAAAATAACCTTAAAGACAAACTGTTATGAGTTGGATTCAGCACATTATTTTACATAATTTAGACATGTTTGTGTAAGACTGAAGATTTGAGGGTGGGGTGAGGATCGCTGAATAATATAAAAAAAAGAGTGAATTTATACACAGCAGAAGTCTTTGTGTACATTTTAAAAATGATAAAGGCCTAATTGTTTTATCCCAATCATTGCTTAACATCCCCACCTTGAAAGTTTAAGAAAACAAATGAATATATGCCAAGTATAAATACAAAACATATTATTGGCTATAAATCTTTTGCACTGGCGTATACAAATGCTTATCGTGTTTGGTCTTAATCCCAAGAGTACTGTTTCATAACTCGTACATCAAAATGATATATTTCTTCATAAAACATGAGCTATGATATTTTCTGCGTTTAAAACAGCAAGTGGGGTATATGATTGTAAATTACATATACCATTAATTTTCATGTAATGTGTATCGTCCATTGACCCTACGCTGAACTCTCTGCTGAATGGACTGCATGCATTAATTTACATCGCGCAAAGCAGAAGTAGAGAAGTCAACATTTTCATCTACATTTTGCAAAATTGTATTGATATTATTGATAATATCAATAAAATCAATCAAACTGAGTATAGCAGGTAGGGTCAATTGATTTTTGTTGTCTTTAATCTAATCAAAAAGTTATAGTAGGCAGTGTGTATCCTTGTTATTTGATCAGTACCTGTTCACCATCACAGATAGCCAAACTTTCATGTGGTACTTCTGCACATGTCAAATAATCTAGAGGGATTTGAATTTATTTCCTCTTTTTTTTTCACTTCAAAAAAATGTGTGCATGTGTAACACTCTAAGGCAGAGTATTGGTGTGTCAGGATAAATGAACACTATGCCACACCCACAAAATATATATGATGCACATATTCATGTATGAAATCAGAGTACATGGGATACATACAGTGTACATCAAAGTTGGCATGCTGCACCAAACAGGGGCTATATTTGCATTTACTTTTTTTAAAAGGTTGTATTTTTTTCACCAAAAATTGTAATGTTGTAGTTGATGTCAACAAGTTTTGTTTTTACGTTTCTGATGAAAACAACAACATGTGTTTACTGTGTATGTTATTTGTGTTTCAGTTAAGCAATTATTACCCTTTAGATGAGAAAAAGAGTTGAGCAAATAGATGTTATGGAAAAAATGTTGAGCAATGATTATCCAACAGACGAATTAAAAAGTTGGGCAAATGGATATTGTGGAGAAATAGTTGAGCAATTATTACCCAATAGATGGTTGTTTTGATAGTTGGGCAAATGGATATTGTGGAGAAATAGTTGAGCAATTATTACCCAATAGATGGGTGTTTTGATAGTTGGGCAAATGGATATTGTGGAGAAATAGTTGAGCAATTATTACCCAATAGATGGGTGTTTTGAGAGTTGGGCAAATGGATATTGTGGAGAAATAGTTGAGCAATTATTACCCAATAGATGGGTGTTTTGAGAGTTGGGCAAATGGATATTGTGGAGAAATAGTTGAGCAATTATTACCCAATAGATGGGTGTTTTGAGAGTTGGGCAAATGGATATTGCGGAGAAATTGTTGAGCAATTATTACCCAATAGATGGGTGTTTTGAGAGTTGGGCAAATGGATATTGCGGAGAAATTGTTGAGCAATTATTACCCAATAGATGGGTGTTTTGAGAGTTGGGCAACTGGATATTGCGAAGAAATTGTTGAGCAATTATTACCCAATAGATGGGTGTTTTGAGAGTTGGGCAAATGGATATTGTGGAGAAATAGTTGAGCAATTATTACCCAATAGATGGGTGTTTTGATAGTTGGGCAAATGGATATTGTGGAGAAATAGTTGAGCAATTATTACCCAATAGATGGGTGTTTTGATAGTTGGGCAAATGGATATTGTGGAGAAATTGTTGAGCAATTATTACTCAATATATGGGTGTTTTGAGAGTTGGGCAAATGGATGTTGCAGAGAAATTGTTGAGCAATTATTACCCAATAGATGGGTGTTTTGATAGTTGGGCAGACTGGGAGTTGGGTAAAAACTGGTTGGGCATTTAATTAACCAACATTAAACTTACTCAAAAGTTGGGCAAATAGAAGGTTGGGCAATATCTAACTGGGTAAAATTGGTTGGGCAAGAAATTACCCAACTGAAAATATAACCAACTGTTAGGCAATTGTAGAGTTGGGTAAAATATGATGGGTCACCAACTGATGGGCAATTTGATTTGCCCAACCACATAGCAAACTGATTACCCAACATCAGTTGGGCAGATTTTAACCAATAGTTGTGTGGACCGTATGTTGCTCAGTGTTGGTTAAAAGTTGGGCATTTTTTTGCCCAACTATTTTAAGTGTGTACGCGCTTGTGCTTCATTACCACACACACCTGGGAACACTCCAGCAAAGTATAGAGAGTCAATGCTAATGCGTATTGCTAGCACTGCATACACGCTGTGAGGCAGGGACCTAGAAGTCTATACACAAATATACACACCACACAATATCGCATAGACTCTACACAATCAGTCGATGCAGCTGTAAGCAAAGTTTGACACTAGACTTACAATTTTGATTTTCAAATTATTCTTTTTAACATCAGTAAGTTGAAAAAATGTATTTTACTCCTATTTAGGTGTCATAAATTGTCACTAAAGTACCGATTTTGAGTGAAATCAGTTGAGTTTTGTACAGTGGTGTTTGAAATGATGAGAATCAAAAGCACAGCTTTTACTACACAGCCAGGATAGTGATGCTCCTATGTGTGCCTGGGAAGGGAGCATCCATAAATTTACATTTTACATTTACTTGATAAACATCTTCACGTAGTTCGCCACGTTATCAAGAAAGTGGCGACGCCCATGTCGTGCTGAGAAACTGGTTTCCTGTAGAGGTATTGGCGTAACTAAGCACAACGGTGGCAACTGCAGTATGTGATTCACTTATAGTTATACCCCAATACCCAATTAAGTCGGATTAAAGTCGATCAATCGGTCAGCATTCTGCGCAGTCTGCTAACACAGTGGCGGATCCAGGGGTGGGCCGAAACGGCCGCGCCCCCCCCCCCCTATTGGCGGCGCAAAAAAATTGAGAAGGAAAAAAGAGGAAGAAAAAAAATAAAGGGAGGGGGGGGGGAAGGAGAAGATAAAAGAAAAGAGAACAAAAAAGTAAAGAAAAGAGAGAGAGTTCAAAGAGGAAAGAAAAAGAAGAGGAGCCGGGGAGAAAGAAAGACAACGAAATGGCACTAAAAATTAGTGACAGTAACGACGAATAAGGGAAAGACAAGGGGAAGGGGGTGCGTGAAGGCGGATGCATTGAGGGGAGGGGGGGGGGGGGGGGGGGGTGACTGGCCGTATTCTTATTTTTAGGTTATGCGAAACTGAGTCGAAATTATGCTTCTTTTAAAAAAAATCTTAGCATGCTTGTTTATGTTAAGCCGTAGTGCATGAAAAGGTTAGTGTAGAAACACTTCTGAAAAGGCCGCGCCCGGCCCCTCCAAAGAACGGCAGAATGGTAATCTATAAATTATGGGGTCATTCTTGATGGCTTGGGAGTCGTTATTAAGGAGGGGGCCGGCCCTACTCAAATGGTAGTGACGGTAACGATGGATAAGGGAATAAGGAGGAAGGGATGCACATGCAGGCGCGTACGCAGGGGGGGGGGTCGAACCCCCCTCAAATTTTTGTCAAGTTGTCAAGTTGGTCCTGATGTGTATAATGCGTAGACCAGGGGTTCTCACATTTTTTCTTTGACGGTCCAGAAGCGATTTCTATGAAAGCTGTAAGGTCCGAAATGACACTTGTATACTGAAGATAATGAGGCTTGTTTTTGGTCTATATCTGATCCAAGGAGAATTGTTACAGTTTAAAAAAACAGAACCGCCAGTGCTTCCACTCGTTTAAATAGAGTTTCCCGAAAAATAACACCCAATATCCTGGAATTTGAAGGAATTTTCTTAAAACTTTCAAAATGCCTCTTAAGTGGATTTCTTATTTGGATGAATTTCTTTTTTTATATATATATATTAATTATTGAGTGGGCTTATTTTGCTTTCTAATGGATCCATGCAACATGGCAGAGCTTGAGGAGCTTAATAATAAAAGGGATAAATCCTTCACTGAATAGGGATTCTTGCTATAATGTAACCTTTCTTCGCTCCAGTGATCTCGAGGCAGCAGACAGCAAGAAATTGTGTAAATAATTTGCTGTTGCCGGGTGTCTTGCATGAGGCGGAGCCCAAGGAAGTTCTTGAACTTTAAAAAAAAATTAGGAAATTCCAAATAGTCGTCATGAGCGATAAAAATTGTAATTTCCTCCTTGAGAATCACATAACCCCTTTCATTTCATTTTAGAATTTAACCTCTCTTTCTCTCTTAAAGACAATTTCATATAACTTCTGTTTTCGTATTGTTGTACTTTCGTCCGCAGACTACTTAAGCACATGTCGAGCCAACTCAGTCGGAAATGTAATATGTAGGCGTAAGTGTAAAGTTAAGTTTCATGTTCTTCATTTTTTCTTTCTTTCTTTCTTTCTCTCCCTCTCTCTGTTTCTCTCCTTTTCCTCGATCTTCTTTTTTAAAAACATTATTCTTTCTTTTCTTCTCATTTTTCTGTGTGTGACATGCGTTACGCGTACGTCTATCAATGTCTTAATATGGTAGATTTATATTTTGATGTTTCCCTTTGTAGGTGCACCTTATATTTCAGAAAGTGCCCTTTTTTATGGTGCCCCCCCCCCCCCATGTATTGAATTCGATAAAAAATAAATTTCTCATTAATTCTATTTCCAATATATTTAATACTTGCACTAATCTCCAATTAAAACAAAAATCGTCTACTTTCTCTCAATACAACTTTATATAAAGGATTCATTAATGCAAGGCTATCTCGCGAGTAATCTCTCAATTTCTAACTTCCTGCTTTCCTCATCTCCCAGTCTCCCTTGCTTTAATATTCCCCGTTACTTCCTTCCAATTGAACTCCAACTTAATTGTTGTTATACACTGTATCTATTCTTCAACCAGGCGCGGATCCAGGATTTTCCAATAGGGGGGGCCGGAAATTCGAAATTCGCGCAGACCGTTATATAAACTTACCAATACTGACAAGGTCATATTAGAAGCACTGTACTTTAATAGTGTATTGGTACCTACAAACGGGCACAATTATTTTGGAAAGGGGACATGCTCACGCCACATCTCTTGTCCGATATCAACATTCCCCGTTTTCAAGTTATGCTCGCGCGCAATTTTTTTTTGACATTTCCATCAGTGGGGGCTGAAGCCTCTTGCCCCAATATCTATTTCCTGGTTTAATAATTTGACGAGTGAGCAGAAATTTGAGCTTATGTATGTTGTGAAAAGTGTTAATTGTCACCAAAATATACGAGATAAGATATAACAAATGCATATTGGTAATTTTTAAATTTTCGGGGAAAGAGAGGCTGCAACACCATCACGCATTAACTGCAGGTGTTTTGAAATCAAATCAGACTCCCCAAAAAAATTGTTAACCAAAACGCACGAATCCAGTTTCAAAAATCCAAAAAAATGTCAGCTTCAGAGGGGGGCACATCACCCCTCAGACTCCCTCTAAAAGTATTAACCGAATCGCACGAATCTAGGTAAAACAAAAAAATCAGCTTCAGAGCTAGAGAGGAACCCCCCCCCCACACACACACACACACACCCTGTGCGCGCAAGCGTGAAATTAACGCTGGCGCTAATGCGTAAGCAGGGGCGGAGGAGCTATTTCCAAAGTGGAAAGCACCAACAAAAAAGGGCACCTACAAAGCGAAATCTCAAAGCGAAAATATACATGTTTTTAGACATTGGTATATACCCTTTCATTGTGATCCCATTATCAGGGACGATTTCAATATTTGTTTTTCTTTATATATCATACAAGTTATTGCTTAAGCATCACACTTTCGGCTAAGTGTGATTATCTGAATATTCATTTGCGAGCGAGCAAAGCGAGCGAGAAAAAAATGTAAGATCTGTGAGGTCGTAGAGTGAAAAATTACATCTTATAAAGAGGAAAAAAAACAAATCATGATGGGGTTATAAGCATCACGGAAGACTGAAAAAACATTTGTTTTAAAGGTATTACAAAGTTTTGGTAAATCTAAAAAAATGGGTGGATAGTGAATCTTTACAATTTTGATATATTTGGATGCCCCTGTGGATGTATTAAAAGCACTAGAAATGTTAGCCCCTAAAACACTTCTGCTTTCGAGAAATATTGAATATAAAGATTTACCGGTGCTCCCGGTAAATTTTGATAAATTTCAAATAGCTCCTACGGCCGTACAATAGTAGCTGCGACCATGAAAATCTCAGAATATGTAGTTGTGCTTTATACTTTCCGAACGGGAATATATAATCGGTCGATTTTTAGTCAAGAAACATTGTTTTATATCCTAATTAATATCTTGACCTCGAGAGGGAGCTATACAACATAATGTGTTTATTATTTACAATTTCATAAATTTAGAGTCCATTTAGACCTCGACAAAGATCACTGAATATTGTAGGATCGCATATGCATCCAATATGTTCATTTGAACCAAATTCATGACCCCATACCAAAACTTTGTATTACCTTTAAAGTGACATATAATTGTATCATCTATAAATGCGAGCGAGCGAGCGAGCTTTAGGGGAAATTACTCTTAGTCGCTTTAAATTAGGTGCAAGACTAATGATGAGCAGGTTAGGGGGGCACGTGCCCCCCCCCCCCGTGCCCCCCCCCCCTTCGATGATGAGAGGTTAAGGGGACACATATCGAAAGGGATAAAGACACTTATTAGAAAAGAAAAGGAGCATGTGTCAAGGTACAAAGAGTAATTATCAAAGGTTCAAACTGGGCACTTCTTACACCTGAAAGGAGGCACTCACCAGAAATGAGATAGGGCACTTATGAGTATGGGAAACGGGCATTTGTCGACGGAAAAGGGGCATCCATCAGAAATTGATTTATCAGAGGTGAAAAGGGGCATTTATGAAAAGGGGATAGGTCCCTATATAGAAAGGAAAAGGGGCACGATTCAAAATTAAAGGGCAGTTAGCAAAGGTGAAAATGGGCACCCATCATAGATGAAAAGAGTACTTATCAGGAGGGGAAGGGGTACTTTTCAAAGTAAAATGAGCATCTCTCAGATTCGAATAGGGGCAATTATCGGAAGTGAAGAGCGCACTGAAGTGAAACGAATTAACTTCATATATATGAAAATGGTCATTTACCAGAGATGAAAAGGGACACTTTTTATTTATGAAGGGCCTCATTTTTCTAAATAGCCCTTATCAGATAGGAAAGGGGCACATGATTGTGTTGATGAAATGTGCGCTTATCCGAGTTAAAAAGGGGAAGGGGCACTTCTTTACAAAGTGAAAGTGGCCCTTTGGGGGGGGGGGGGTACTTGAAGAGTGGGGCGAACTTTGCCCCCTACCCCTGCCACCCGCCCCATCATCTGAAAATCCAAAATGATGTTGTAGGGGCCGGGCGCGGCTTTATCATAAGTGCTTTTATGTGAACCTCTTTTTTTATAAATATATTATGCTGGATTCTGACCCAGATTGCACACTCTAAAATGATAGTATGATCATCCCCAATGCACCCCTTCCTCCTAATTCGTCGTTACCGTCACTGCCATTTACGTATGGCCGGTGTGACCGCGTAGAATGTAACCCGCACCGATCGTCCGACTATTAGAGATTGATCGAGAGCGGACGATCGGTGCGGATTTTATCCGCGCAGAATGTCCGTGTCGGACATTCCGTGCGCGCCTCAAATGTCTGACGAACAATCCGTGCGGAAGAGGTCTCGCACCAATAGTCCGCCTGCCGCACCGAATGTCCGTACTCTAGTCCGCATATATACATAGTCAATATAGTGGAGGCTGTTAGGGCTAAATAGGGGTTGTTTGGTGCAGATTCTTCTAAAAGCACCAAATTCGGCCCAGAGGTAGATTATACCATACTTTTACGATTTCTTCCGGACGATTTCTTCTTCCCTCTGGGTATGCCATATTGGGTAAATCCAAAATGGCCGCCATCTGAGTTAAAGGTCAAGCGTAGTTCCAAAAGGAAAAGCGGTTGTATGATAATAGTTTATATATTTATGGGGTTTGGGGGGTCAGAGAATCTGATTATGATATTCTTTCATCAATTTAAGATCTCCTTGGGGCTGCCATACTGGTCATATTGGTCAAATCCAAAATGGCCGCCATCTGATAGTTACAGGTCAAGTGTAGTTACGAAAGAAAATGGGCTAGTATGATACAAGTTTATATATTTATGGGGTTTTCGGGGTCAGAGAATCTGATTATGATATTCTTTCATCGATTTGAGATCTCCTCGGGTCATACTGGTAATATTGGTCAAATCCAAAATGGCCGCCATTTGATAGTTACAGATCAATAGTAGTTCCAAAAGGAAAAGAGCTAAAAAAGCTAAAAGAGATAAAAAAAAATTATATAGTAAGGGGGTTTTCTGGGTCAGGGAATCTGATTATGATGTTGCTTGTATCAATATTGCAGGTCTCCTTGGGGCTGTCATGCTGGCCATATTGGCCAAATAAAAAATGGCTGCCATCCGAGTTAAAGGTCAAGCGTAGTTTCAAAAGGAAAAGGACCAGTATGATAAAAGTTGATGAATTCATGGGGTTTCCGGGGTCGGATAATCTGATTATGATGTTCTTTTATAAAATTTTATTTCACCATCCTGTCCTAAGGCTACAATGAAGTCCATTTCCTAGTTGAAGAAGATCAGTGAAGATGCGCCAAATTCACACTTGAGTGGGTTTAAATCTTGGCCTGCGCCCATATGTTTCATCAAAATGCAAACTTTCCTCTGTGAAATGCATAATATATTCGTTTTCGAGGATTGGCAAGGAAAAAGATAAACAGTAGAAACAGACCATGAATAAAGAAATAAACAGCTTGTTCGATTTGTTTTGACGCATTATCTTTAAAAAAACCCGGACAGCTTTATCTTTATTATCCTTAAAAAATAACTTCTATAATCACTCTGAGATGGAATAAAATACCAAAACGAATTGCATTATGCAACGTCTAGACATAAAGGTTGAATCTCAACTTTATTTTTCTTATTCTTCTTTTAAATTTCGAAACGTTGCATGGGATCTTAATCCTGTTTTTTTTCTACATACATTAATGCCCCCATTTAAGCATACTTGGAATCTGGTCACGCTTCGAAAAGTTCGTGGCCTAGCCTTTCGCTTCTGTTGATGACCAAATAAAGAAAGCAGTCTTTATAAATTATAGATCAGGGAGAGTGTGAAAAAGCACACAGTAGGAGCAGGAAGCTGTAATGAATGGAGATCCCGTCCAAGAGGCCCCTTTGAAGCCATCCGTGGCACCGCGCGTCTTTTGTTTCCCCTACCGTAATCCCATTAATCCCTCTCCGAGACCATACAGCTCCCTAGTGGCTCTAAGTCCTCCCGTTCCACCCACAGCCCAGGCCAGCGAGTCCGGCGGCTTATGCGTTACCGGCCCTCATTTGGGTGAAAAGTGGTGATGAATTGAAAACTTCTAACCCTCGTCCAACAAATGCGCAAATATATAACACAATTTCATTTAGTTCCTTAGGGAGATACACCTTTGGACTACCTTCCTAGCTATATACAAATTTCGGAAATTTTCGGGAAATGTCAATAATAGATGAGAAAATCATGATGATGAAAACCTTACATTCGCTCTAACTCACGATTTCCTTTGTCGATTTTGCTGGTTGAAATGGTTTTGTCTTCAGTACAGCCATCCGAGCACGAAAAAAGCATTTGGTAGTCGTTATTAAGTTACATTGGTCATAAGTCGGGAATTCTGTAATTTATATGTTTATAGCTAAAATACATCTTCACTGAACATGACCTAATTGTCGGTGCCACGCATGTCTTCAAAGCTCGATGCCTGCATATTTTTACGACCGAGTGAATGGAGAACTTCGGGAAGCAGACGGCGTTGCGTAACATTTCGTAATATTTGGAATACCAAAGAGGAACTGTGCATTGATAAGGACAGATGTTGATATATTTAATGGCTGGAGAGGGTTACATTTCTCTTTGTTAAGCCAAGTTAATCTTGAATATCTTTTCCTCGGGAAATTCTCTCGAGACGGTATCTCCATTCATTACAGCTTCCTGGTAGGAGTAGTGCAGTTTAAATATCAAAGGATGGATTAGAGTTTATTTCTAAAATGAAATGAAACTGAAAGGGCTATTTTATTTTCAAGAGTCCTTTCACTTCATTTAAGAAATAATCACTCTGAGATGGAATTAAAATACCAAAACGAATTGCATTATGCAACGTCTAGACATAAAGGTGAAATCTCACATTTATTTTTCTTATTCTTCTTTTAAATTTCGAAGCGTTGCATGGGATCTTAATCCTGTTTTTTCTACATACATCAATGCCCCCATTTAAGCATACTTAGAATCTGGTCACGCTTCGAAAAGTTCGTGGCCTAGCATTTTGCTTCTGTTGATGATCAAATAGAGAAAACACCCTTTATAGAACAGGGAGAGTGTGAACAAAGCACGAAGTAGGAGCAGTGCAATTTAAATATCAAGGGATGGATTAGAGTTTATTTCTAAAATGAAAGGGCTATTTTATTTTCAAGAGTCCTTTCACTTCATTGAAGAAATAATCTCTCTTTATATCTTAGAAACACTTGCTCTTTAAAGTCAAATTAACTCGAGAGCAGGGCTCAAATTAATTTTTTGTCCACGGGGGCTCTTCCCCCCAAAAAAGAGCCCCCGTGAGCCTTCTCACGGGGGCTCTTTTAGTACTAACGGGGGCTCTTTTTTATACAAATATCCATTGAATTGGTACCTATGATACTCCTCAATTATTTGCTATTTCATCATTATCATTCCAATCAGCATTTTCCCTCTTACAAATTTACAAGCTACATAGCTGTTACTGGCCTGTGTATATAATATATACACATACAACACTGATCTTTATGATGTCTTTAACGTGACATATCTTCTTCTCCCCTTGCAAACGAGAAAGAAAACAAGGTCATTAAAAGGGATTAAGCGACAAATAATGATTGTGATTCAAATTGATGCGAATATTTGTTTGAATAAGCACTGCTATTCACCCGAATCTTCTTTGTAAAAACAACTTTTACAAATCTTATACCCCATTCACAGTGGTTTTGAAATTTGTAGCGGCGTTGTAGCGGAGCGGCGACACCGCCATAACACCGCTACAAATGCATTCACAGTAGAAAAGTTATCCCGCTGCAGCAGCGGGATAAATATCATGTACCCATTCACGCTGCAGCGGGTGATTTTTATTACCTCCGTAACAAACACGTGTATGCATGGCTCATGACCCGCGAGTGACCCCGGAAATACTTCAGCGCGGGGTTTTAGGGTAAACATGTCAAGTTGCTTTTTGTATCCTCGATCATATTACTTTTTAAAAAACTAGCATTTTTATTGCTTCCAGTCAGAATATTTTAATTTTTTGAAGTGTGAAATATTTTTATTTGGATAATTATAAATCTACAAAATAATAAAATCAATTTGAATCCACTGGTTACTTTATTTCTATTTCACTTTATGTTCCCCATTGCTGGAGAAAAGAGGTCAGTGATAGGTAAGTAAACAAATCACACGTGTTTGTCGCGGTGTTATAGCGGAGAGCCTTCACACTGAGTAAACACCGCGACAGCAGCGGGACTGTCCCGCTGCTGTAGCTAGGCGAGCCTAGCGATAGTTTGTCGCGGCGTTATCGCGAGGCGGTGTTATCCCGCGATAGTTTATAACGGGTCCGAGCCTTCACACTGAAGACAACACCGCGACAGCAGCGGGACAGTCCCGCTGCTGTCGCGGTGTTTGAGGCCACTGTGAATGGGGTGTCAGTCATGCTTACTGAGTTGAGACGTTCCATTCAATGTAAAATACTCATTAAAGAATACACTTCTCCTAATCTGAAAGTGATCTTACAACACAGTGGCAGATTTGCATGGCTGAGATTTGTAAAAGTCGTTTTTACAAAGAAGATTCTGGTGAAAAGCATTGCTTATTCAAAAAAAATCCTTGCATCAATTTGAATCACAAGGATTATTTGTCGCATGATCCTTTTATTAAATAACCTTGTTTTCTTTTTTGTTTGCAGGGGAAAAAGAAGCTATGTCACGTTAAGAAATCATAAAGATCAGTTGTATTATGCGTATATACATTATGATACCAGAACAAATGTTGATTATCAGAATGTCATTTTGGAATACCTCTATACAAATACCACATTGTCTTTATTTAATTCAGTATAATGCTTTTCCTCAAAAATAGTTTTGCCATTTTGTTAGGGTTGAGACGCTAAGAAATGGTTTCAAATATACATAACACGAACCCTGAACCATTGCAAAATGATGGTGGTTCTCTCTCTCTCTCTCTCTCTCTCTTTACTTTAATCATGCATTATCAACTACATATAAAGCAGCAACCAAAAACTTAGGGTTATCTGAGATAGGTGAAAGTAAGAGTTAAAAAGAAAGTCATGCTAAAACGGCGCTTCACTCCCCCCCCCCCCATGAAAAAAATAAAATAGATTAGTAGTCCTCCTCTCCAGCACCCCCCCCCCCCCCGCTTTAATATCACATTTTCACTTGGCAGCCCAAGGGGGTGGGAGGAGGGGTTAAACCCCTAACCCCCCCCCCCCCCCGTATATCTGCCCATGTTACCATATCATTCCACGACATCTTGGTCTTCCTCTTCTTCTCAATAGGGACTTTTAGATTTGCGTGGACGTGGACGTGTTACGTCCTTTTAAGGCACTGGCAGTCACATGTCACGTCCTTTTAAGCACTGGCACTGCCTTAAAAGGAGGTCACACGTTTCAGTCCACGTTCCCATCATGCAAATCTAAAGGTCCCTAATATTGATTTACTGGTCGAGGTTCATTATTTGCTAGTCATTTGAAATCACCAGATTTCAGCGGGTTAACGCTTTCACAACGAAAAACTTCTCCATGACCATGTTTCTGCCCTTGCGCGATCGCCTCCAGCTCCAGCAGACATAGCGCGGCAGCGTGCACACGTACCGCTACTAAGGGCGCAGTAGGCCTATAACCACTGCTGACGGCGGCACTGCACTGTGAGCTGAATCGGTAATAATCATAAAACAAGAAATCTTGCACGCTAATCTAAGTTCCATTTCATTTGAAAATTGAAACTCAATATTGTGTTAAAGTTATAACAGAAAAGAAAATCTTTATTTTATAATTCCACGGGGGCGATTTTTAATTTTGCAATCGCCCCCGTGAGCAACCTGACGGGGGCGATTATGTAGCTCACGGGGGCGAATCTCCCACCGCCCCCGTGTATTTTGAGCGCTGGTCATAGCGATTCATCCAAATAAGAAATCCAAGTAAGAGGCATTTTGAAAGTTTTAAGAAAATTCTTTCGAATTCCAGGATATTGGGTGTTCTTTTTCAGGAAACTCTATTTAAACGAGTGGAAGCACTGGCGGTTCTGTTTTTTAAACTGTAACAATTCTCCTTGGATCAGATATAGACCAAAAACATGCCTCATTATCTTCAGTATACAAGTGTCATTTCGGACCTTACAGCTTTCATAGAAATCGCTTCTGGACCGTCAAAGAAAAAGTTTGAGAACCCCTGGTCTACGCATTATACACATCAGGACCAACTTGACAACTTGACAAAAATTTGAGGGGGGTTCGACCCCCCCCCCTCCCCCTCCCCCTCCCCCTCCCCCTCCCCCCTCCCCCCTCCCCCTCCCCCTCCCCCTCCCCCCTCCCCCTCCCCCTGCGTACGCGCCTGCATGTGCATCCCTTCCTCCTTATTTCCTTATCCATCGTTACGGTCACTACCATTTGAGTAGGGCCGGCCCCCTCCTTAATAACGACTCCAAAGCCATCAAGAATGACCCCATAATTTATAGATTACCATTCTGCCGTTCTTTGGAGGGGCCGGGCGCGGCCTTTTCAGAAGTGTTTCTACACTAACCTTTTCATGCACTCCGGCTTAACATAAACAAGCATGCTAAGATTGTTTTGAAAAGAAGCATAATTTCGACTCAGTTTCGCATAACCTAAAAATAAGAATACAGCCAGTCACCCCTCCCCCCCCCCCCCCCCCTCAATGCATCCGCCTTCACGCACCCCCCTTCCCCTTGTCTTTCCCTTATTCGTCGTTACTGTCACTAAATTTTAGTGCCATTTCGTTGTCTTTCTTTCTCCCCGGCTCCTCTCTTCTTTTTCTTTCCTCTTTTTTGAACTCTCTCTCTTTTCTTTACTTTTTTGTTCTCTTTTCTTTTATCTTCTCCTTTTTCCCCCTTTTTTTTCCTTCTTTTTTTCTTTCTCTTTTTTCCTTCTCAATTTTTTTTTGCTTCGCCAATAGGGGGGGCCGCGGCCGTTTCGGCCCACCCCTGGATCCGCCACTGTTCAACTACAGGTAGATGCAAATGTTACTCAAAATCCATTATATAAATCACACTCAGGATACA
Organism: Strongylocentrotus purpuratus; assembly: GCF_000002235.5. Taxonomy (NCBI): domain Eukaryota; kingdom Metazoa; phylum Echinodermata; class Echinoidea; order Camarodonta; family Strongylocentrotidae; genus Strongylocentrotus; species Strongylocentrotus purpuratus. Next base: position 8,266,575 of record NW_022145615.1, read on the forward strand.
GCCAATTGACGAGAATTGCTTCAATCTATATTTTACATGTATCATTAATATATGGTTTTACAATGGCTATGGTGATGAGTTGTCTAGTACCCCATTCACAGTGGTTTTGAAATTTGTAGCGGCGTTGTAGCGGAGCGGCGACACCGCCATAACACCGCTACAAATGCATTCACAGTAGAAAAGTTATCCCGCTGCAGCAGCGGGATAAATATCATGTACCCATTCACGCTGCAGCGGGTGATTTTTATTACCTCCGTAACAAACACGTGTATGCATGGCTCATGACCCGCGAGTGACCCCGATATGACCGGAAATACTTGCTTGAAATTGCGCGGTAAACATGTCAAGTTGCTTTTTGTATCCTCGATCATATTACTTTTTAAAAAACTAGCATTTTTATTGCTTCCAGTCAGAATATTTTAATTTTTTGAAGTGTGAAATATTTTTATTTGGATAATTATAATACCTACATAATAATAAAATCAATTTGAATCCACTGGTTACTTTATTTCTATTTCACTTTATGTTCCCCATTGCTGTAGAAAAGAGGTCAGTGATAGGTAAGTATACAAATCACACGTGTTTGTCGCGGTGTTATAGCGGAGAGCCTTCACACTGAGTAAACACCGCGACAGCAGCGGGACTGTCCCGCTGCTGTAGCTAGGCGTCCCTAGCGATAGTTTGTGTCGGCGTTATCGCTAGGCGGTGTTATCCCGCGATAGTTTATAACGGGTCCGAGCCTTCACACTGAAGACAACACCGCGACAGCAGCGGGACAGTCCCGCTGCTGTCGCGGTGTTTGAGGCCACTGTGAATGGGGTATAGGTAACATGTTGATGTGTTTGTTAAAATGTATTACCATGGTGCACCTTCTTGGTTACAAAAAAAATATGTGTATGTATTAAACGTAAGTTCGTGCCTTTACATATCACAGTAGAAATCAATGTTTTATATTTGATGCAGAATAATATTAATATTTGGAGATTAGAAACACAAACAGTTTCCATAACCGTTCAAGTGTTTCAAGAAAAAGTTAAGCAAACTTTCTCCTGGATGTAAATTCACACTAGCGTATAGCACTAGCGAGCTCTCCGATCCAGGCTAGACTCTTCGCGAGCGGTTTCATTGGAATTAATCGAGAAATTCCCCTCGCTAGCGTGTAAATAAAAAATACGCCGGCCGGTGTGAATGTAAACGTGTCTTCCTTTTATATGAAATAAAGGCATGATTTAACAACATCTCGTATATTTTGGTGACAATTAACACTTTTCACAACATACATAAGCTCAAATTTCCGCTCACTCGCTTCGCTCACTCGCCAAATTATTAAACCAGGAAATAGATATTGGGGCAAGAGGCTTCAGCCCCCACTGATGGAAATGTCAAAAAAATTGCGCGCGAGCATAACTTGAAAACGGGGAATGTTGATATCGGACAAGAGATGTGACGTGAGCATGTCCCCTTTTCAAAATAATTATGCCCCCCCCCCCCCCATTGGAAAATCCTGGATCCGCGCCTGTGCTAACAGTCACACTGAACACCCTCTCCATTTAATACTAACCTTTAATATCAATGATTGCAACACCACACAATTATTTTGCAGTACAAAAACTCACCAGTACACGAACGCTGACCAACTACCTCTAGCCCACCAAGTCTTGTCGCTTGCAATTGTGAATGAAGTACTGTCACACTTGCATTAACTTATGAACGATATCTGAACATGAAACTCCCTGGTACGGTCTACCTATGCATGGCACGGCACTCTGTCAAAAGCACGCACAGACCCCGGGATTTTCGGTGGCATATTCATTGAATATAACAATAATTGTAGACGTCGATCTGTGTACATGACGGGCCAAATTCACAAAGCAAGGTTTAAGCTCAAACCTCCTTTTGTTTCGCTAAACCTCCTTTTGTTCTTTACAAACCAGGTTTGTAAAAAATGCGTAAAACGCGTCATATGACGTACGAAAACCTTGGTCTGAGCTCAAACCTCCTTTGTGAATTCGGGCCGGGTCCATACATCCTCAGTAGTTGACCAGCGAAGCATAGGCACACAGAGTTCCCAAGCTTGCGACTACATCATGTATATACAATTATCACGATTCGACTGGACTAGGCGTAAAAGGTCAAATTTGACTAAACGCCAACAACAACAACCACAACAACATCGCCATAATATATCAAGTTTTCAAAAAGTGGCTCGATCGGGTTCATCGTACCTTGTTCCCATGTGATCTTGCGAGTATATGGTTACACTCTCCCTAATTACATGTTGTGTTGGCTGCAGAAAACAAAACTGTTCGTGTCATACCGGATTTAATTATGTGAAAACAAAAACACAGTTGGACTGGGATAAAACTTCAGGTCATTCAGTGATTTAGAAACCAGGGCATCGTTTCGTAAAACCGTCACAAGTACAAATTCACAGAAATCCCATGGAAATACGTGTTTAAAAAATAATGCATGCATTTTACTGGGTTGTCTGCGAAAGGCTGCCCTGGAGGAGTTGACCTTTACGGTGAAAGGGCAAAGTGAAAAGCAGGGACCATATGTGAATAAATTATAGAAAGTAATTCGGGTACGGTGAACATGGTTTGCACTTTGCAGTTGTAGAGAGATCACCTCATATTGTTAAAAGATTGTGACGGGAAACCAAATATTTCCTTGCATTACAATGATTATGGATATAATAATAATAATAATCCGGTTTTTTATATAGTTATGACTGTCAAGAGTAAACACATTATTTAGTCAATCATCTCTCGATGTCTGCAGCTATGATAATAAATCACTGCATTCTTCTCTTTTTTGAAGGGGGGGGGTATGTTTCATTGAATCAATAAAATATTTACAAATAATTGAAGAGTCATTGGAAGTCAAGAGTAACACGATACGTAAAATATGACAAAATGCAACCTGCTTTTCAGGAACACATGATACGAACATGACACTGTCTGTAAGTATATTTCAAATTTCTAAAAGATTTCATAAGTTTAGTTCTGATTTCATCAAATACTCTTGGGTTAAGCTGTGATAACCAACCAATCTATTTGTATATTTGTCACTAAGAAACTATATTTGATTCTGTCCTGTGAGCTAACATTAGAATTAAGAACCAGTCCTTCAAAGAGTTTGTTAATGGGTGAGGAGGATTGAGTTATTTCTTAATGTTAACGATACCTTCACCATTATTATAGGTAATTGTTTCGACCTTGTACACATATTCCTATTAAACAGAAATATGAGTCAAATTCGGTTTTAATTACATTCTCTCTAGTTATATTTACCCTGTTCGTAGAGATTCGCTCAATTAACTTGAGGTTAATTTATTCAAAATACTTTCGGGAATGTAAAAAAAATTGCCATAAATATATCTGTTATCGCTAACATTATCGTGATAGAAATATAAATTTCAATAAAGTTCCACCCGTTTTTGTAATAATTATCAAAAAGCATTTCGACCCACGACATTTTTGAGCGAAGGAAAATGTGTAAAGATCAATCATTTGTTCGTAATCACCCAAGGAAAGAGCATTACCTTAGAAGCCAGACAGGGCTTAAGAATGAAAGCGTTCGCATTGATCCGAATAGAGGCGCAGACCTTATTCATTGGAATCCGTTGTGACCTTATTGGAATCCATTACAGACCTTATTCATTGGAATCCATTGTGATAGACAATAAGTCCCGCCGTCCTTCTCAGTGCAGTCGAGAAGATTACGGATCTCAATGAATGGGATGGGAATGGGAGGGCTGGATTTGGGGAGGGGGGGGGGGGCGAAGAGGAAGGGGTGAATTCATCTAGGTCTCATCCTCTTGATGATTTTTCTTTACCGATACTTGATCATGTGGTTAACACCGTGTTAATAGGGACTTTTAGATTTGGGTCGACTGATACGTGTGACGTCCATTCAAGGCAGTGCAGTAAAAGGACGTCGATCGTAGCAATCCCCGTTGTCTTCGTGCGAATCTAAACGTCCCTAAAAGCGTCAGCTCAGGAGCTCCAATCTCAAAATATCAGTACTTTTTTTTTGTGGAAAAGTCATATTTAATTCAGAAATTTCTCTTCAAGTCGGAAAGTGGAAATCCGCGCTCATAGAAGAATTCTTTGTCCAACGAGTTTTTTTTTACCACTGTTTTGGAGTGGATTCCACTCGATTTAGAATGAAAGGAACTACCTATCATAATCAACACAATCGCAGGGACTTCAAGTGAAAAATAAAGCGTATGGCCAATTTCAATAGCAGCACATGTGCTTCACCTACTGAAATCTGTCAACATTGCAATGCGGTGAGGTGGTGCAGTGGTTCATTCACTTGACTCTCAATCCACTGATCGATGGTTCCAATATCTTCCCAGCTCGACACTAATGTGTTTTGGCAAGACATTATTCCCCATTTGCCAATACTGGCAATTGCTGGGGCAATGATAAAGTTTGCAGGGCCATCAGAAAGAACAGCATCCGTGGGGCTCATGTGGCTTCCCTGGGTAAACAAAATTGATTGCAATATTATGACACATTACCCAGGCTTAATCCGAGCATAATAATATTAATAAAGATAAAGACAATGCAATAGTGTATGAACCCTTAAATTAATTCAAGCAAAGTTTAGGTAATATAATAATAATAATACTCTTTTATTGGCTACATGACTTATAAAATTTGAATTTCCAATCCTCAGTCTTCAGAGAGTATCCGTTATTGAACATTTATTCTTGCATCAGGTGTTCCGTTCATTTCACTCCGTGAAAACTATATTAATAAGCGCAAATGAAAACACCATAAGTATAATGTTGACACTAACATCACTATTAATCTATCCAAACATCAGCTTCACTTTTTCTGTATTTACTGTATACACATTGATAAAGTATTAACAAAAAACATGGATGCACCAATTCTCCCCTTTTAGGTAGTAATATTCGATATGTTAAGACTTTCTGACATTTTATAGAAACCCAGGCTCGATCGGAGAGCTAAACCAAAATTTCTTGTCATAAACATTTGAATACATGAAATACTACCCAGCAGCTTGACATTAATCAACATATCCGCTATCAACACTATTTTAAGTTTTTTAAAAAAAGGACTGCATGGATGTGCTTAAATTATACATGCAGCTGACCTACATAATGCGACCTTGTCATTCAACTTGACATACATACAACTTTACTCTTCAATAAACAAAACCTGAATCTTCTGTACTCATTTAAATCATGATTTCCAACTATTATAAATCTACCTCTTATACATGGCAATTTCATATACATTTATTATCATCTTTAAATGTTATGGCATACAGAACAGGTTATCATTTAACATCATTCATGTAATTAACTAACTTATTTGCATCATTCATGCACTAAATTATAGTACCAGGTTTCCAGGATTCCTTGGAATTTGGGCAATTCTGTCCTCAGATCCAGTGGCGGATCCAGGTGTGGGCCGAAACGGCCGCGGCCCCCCTATTGGCGGCGCAAAAAAATTGAGAAGGAAAAAAGAGGAAGAAAAAAAAAGAAGAAAAAAAAGGGGGGAGGAGAAGATAAAAGAAAAGAGAACAAAAAAGTAAAGAAAAGAGAGAGAGTTCAAAGAGGAAAGAAAAAGAAGAGAGGAGCCGGGGAGAAAGAAAGACAACGAAATGGCTCTAAAAATTAGTGACAGTAACGACGAATAGGGGAAAGACAAGGGGAAGGGGGTGCGTGAAGGCGGATGCATTGAGGGGAGGGGGGGGGGGGTGACTGGCCGTATTCTTATTTTTAGGTTATGCGAAACTGAGTCGAAATTATGCTTCTTTTAAAAAAAACCTTAGCATGCTTTTTTATGTTAAGCCGTAGTGCATGAAAAGGTTAGTGTAGAAACACTTCTGAAAAGGCCGCGCCCGGCCCCTCCAAAGAACGGCAGAATGGTAATCTATAATTATGGGGTCATTCTTGATGGCTTGGGAGTCGTTATTAAGGAGGGGGCCGGCCCTACTCAAATGGTAGTGACGGTAACGATGGATAAGGGAATAAGGAGGAAGGGATGCACATGCAGGCGCGTACGCAGGGGGGGGGGGGTCGAACCCCCCTCAAATTTTTGTCAAGTTGTCAAGTTGGTCCTGATGTGTATAATGGGTAGACAAGGGGTTCTCAAACTTTTTCTTTGACGGTCCAGAAGCGATTTCTATGAAAGCTGTAAGGTCCGAAATGACACTTGTATACTGAAGATAATGAGGCTTGTTTTTGGTCTATATCTGATCCAAGGAGAATTGTTACAGTTTAAAAAAACAGAACCGCCAGTGCTTCCACTCGTTTAAATAGAGTTTCCTGAAAAATAACACCCAATATCCTGGAATTTGAAGGAATTTTCTTAAAACTTTCAAAATGCCTCTTAAGTGGATTTTTTATTTGGATGAATCGCTATGACGTTTTCATATATATCAATTATTGAGTGGGCTTATTTTGCTTTCTAATGGATCCATACAACATGGCAGAGCTTGAGGGGCCTGGCAGAGCCTTTTCAAGAGAGAAATTGTCTTTAGGAGAAAAAAAGAGGTTATTTCTAAAATGAAATGAAAGGGTTATTAACTTTCAAGAGAGAAAATTGTCTATAAGACAGGAAGAGAGGTTATTTCTAAAATGAAATGAAAGGGCTCTTGTCAAAAAGCCCTTTCATTTCATTTTTTCTCTCGAAATAAACTCTCTTTCTCTCTTATAGACAATTTTATGAGATGGAATTTTCAATCTGAAGCCTTTTTGTGCTCTTTGAAAATAGCACAATGAATGGGGGCAGTGCAATTTAAATTCCAACGGATGGATTAGAGTTTTTATCGCTCTTGAAAGTCAAATAGCCCTTTCATTTCATTTAAGAAATAAACTCTAATACATTCCTTGATATATTTAAATTGCGCTGCCCCTATTGTGTCCTCTTTTTAAAGAGCACAACAGAGCCCTCAGATTAGGCAGCAAGTAGCAAAACAAACCCGTAACACCGAATACAACATTCAATGGGATGATGAGTTTGAAACGCACTTCTGGTCAAGAATGGTAGAAGAAGCATCTGCATAAAAAGGATGAATCCTTCACTGAATAGGGATTCTTGCTATACACTTTTACCTTTGTGTAAATAATAAAAGGTCCACGGGCGTGGTTGTTAGAAGCTTAAACTACATAAAACTCTCTCCAATTTTGCAGGGGGAGAGCCTTTGTCGGGAGTCTTTAATAATAAAAGGGATAAATCCTTCACTGAATAGGGATTCTTGCTATATGTAACCTTTCTTCGCTCCAGTGATCTCGAGGCAGCAGACAGCAAGAAATTGTGTAAATAATTTGCTGTTGCCGGGTGTCTTGCATGAGGCGGAGCCCAAGGAAGTTCTTGAACTTTAAAAAAAAATTAGGAAATTCCAAATAGTCGTCATGAGCGATAAAAATTGTAATTTCCTCCTTGAGAATCACATAACCCCTTTCATTTCATTTTAGAATTTAACCTCTCTTTCTTTCTTAAAGACAATTTCATATAACTTCTGTTTTCGTATTGTTGTACTTTCGTCCGCAGACTACTTAAGCACATGTCGAGCCAACTCAGTCGGAAATGTAATATGTAGGCGTAAGTGTAAAGTTAAGTTTCATGTTCTTCCTTTTTTCTTTCTTTCTTTCTTTCTCTCCCTCTCTCTGTTTCTCTCCTTTTCCTCGATCTTCTTTTTTAAAAACATTATTCTTTCTTTTCTTCTCATTTTTCTGTGTGTGACATGCGTTACGCGTACGTCCATCAATGTCTTAATATGGTAGATTTATATTTTGATGTTTCCCTTTGTAGGTGCACCTTATATTTCAGAAAGTGCCCTTTTTATGGTGCCCCCCCCCCCCCATGTATTGATCTCGATAAAAAATAACTTTCTCATTAATTCTATTTCCAATATATTCAATACTTGCACTAATCTCCAATTTAAAAAAAATCGTCTACTTTCTCTCAAGACAACTTTATATAAAGGATTCATTAATGCAAGGCTATCTCGCGAGTAATCTCTCAATTTCTAACTTCCTGCTTTCCTCATCTCCCAGTCTACCTTGCTTTAATATTCCCCGTTACTTCCTTCCAATTGAACTCCAACTTAATTGTTGTTATACACTGTATCTATTCTTCAACTACAGGTAGATGCAAATGTTACTCAAAATCCATTATATAAATCACACTCAGGATACAGCCAATTGACGAGAATTGCTTCAATCTATATTTTACATGTATCATTAATATATGGTTTTACAATGGCTATGGTGATGAGTTGTCTAGGTAACATGTTGATGTGTATGTTAAAATGTATTACCATGGTGTACCTTCTTGGTTACAAAAAAAAATATGTGTATGTATTAACGTAAGTTCGTGCCTTTACATATCACAGTAGAAATCAATGTTTTATATTTAATGCAGAACAATATCAATATTTGGAGATTAGAAACACAAACAGTTTCCATAACCGTTCAAGTGTTTCAAGAAAAAGTTAAGCAACTTTATCCTGGATGTTAATTCACACTAGCGTATAGCACTAGCGAGCTCTCCGATCCAGGCTAGACTCTTCGCGAGCGGTTTCATTGGAATTTTCAGCGGTTTCATTGGAATTAATCGAGAAATTCCCCTAGCTAGCGTGTAAATATCGCTCTTGAAAGTCAAATAGCCCTTTCATTTCATTTAAGAAATAAACTCTAATACATTCCTTGATATATTTAAATTGCGCTGCCCCTATTGTGTCCTCTTTTTAAAGAGCACAACAGAGCCCTCAGATTAGGCAGCAAGTAGCAAAACAAACCCGTAACACCGAATACAACATTCAATGGGATGATGAGTTTGAAACGCACTTCTGGTCAAGAATGGTAGAAGAAGCATCTGCATAAAAAGGATGAATCCTTCACTGAATAGGGATTCTTGCTATACACTTTTACCTTTGTGTAAATAATAAAAGGTCCACGGGCGTGGTTGTTAGAAGCTTAAACTACATAAAACTCTCTCCAATTTTGCAGGGGGAGAGCCTTTGTCGGGAGTCTTTAATAATAAAAGGGATAAATCCTTCACTGAATAGGGATTCTTGCTATATGTAACCTTTCTTCGCTCCAGTGATCTCGAGGCAGCAGACAGCAAGAAATTGTGTAAATAATTTGCTGTTGCCGGGTGTCTTGCATGAGGCGGAGCCCAAGGAAGTTCTTGAACTTTTAAAAAAAATTAGGAAATTCCAAATAGTCGTCATGAGCGATAAAAATTGTAATTTCCTCCTTGAGAATCACATAACCCCTTTCATTTCATTTTAGAATTTAACCTCTCTTTCTTTCTTAAAGACAATTTCATATAACTTCTGTTTTCGTATTGTTGTACTTTCGTCCGCAGACTACTTAAGCACATGTCGAGCCAACTCAGTCGGAAATGTAATATGTAGGCGTAAGTGTAAAGTTAAGTTTCATGTTCTTCCTTTTTTCTTTCTTTCTTTCTTTCTCTCCCTCTCTCTGTTTCTCTCCTTTTCCTCGATCTTCTTTTTTTAAAAACATTATTCTTTCTTTTCTTCTCATTTTTCTGTGTGTGACATGCGTTACGCGTACGTCTATCAATGTCTTAATATGGTAGATTTATATTTTGATGTTTCCCTTTGTAGGTGCACCTTATATTTCAGAAAGTGCCCTTTTTTATGGTGCCCCCCCCCATGTATTGATCTCGATAAAAAATAACTTTCTCATTAATTCTATTTCCAATATATTCAATACTTGCACTAATCTCCAATTTAAAAAAAATCGTCTACTTTCTCTCAAGACAACTTTATATAAAGGATTCATTAATGCAAGGCTATCTCGCGAGTAATCTCTCAATTTCTAACTTCCTGCTTTCCTCATCTCCCAGTCTACCTTGCTTTAATATTCCCCGTTACTTCCTTCCAATTGAACTCCAACTTAATTGTTGTTATACACTGTATCTATTCTTCAACTACAGGTAGATGCAAATGTTACTCAAAATCCATTATATAAATCACACTCAGGATACAGCCAATTGACGAGAATTGCTTCAATCTATATTTTACATGTATCATTAATATATGGTTTTACAATGGCTATGGTGATGAGTTGTCTAGGTAACATGTTGATGTGTATGTTAAAATGTATTACCATGGTGTACCTTCTTGGTTACAAAAAAAAATATGTGTATGTATTAACGTAAGTTCGTGCCTTTACATATCACAGTAGAAATCAATGTTTTATATTTAATGCAGAACAATATCAATATTTGGAGATTAGAAACACAAACAGTTTCCATAACCGTTCAAGTGTTTCAAGAAAAAGTTAAGCAACTTTATCCTGGATGTTAATTCACACTAGCGTATAGCACTAGCGAGCTCTCCGATCCAGGCTAGACTCTTCGCGAGCGGTTTCATTGGAATTTTCAGCGGTTTCATTGGAATTAATCGAGAAATTCCCCTCGCTAGCGTGTAAATATCGCTCTTGAAAGTCAAATAGCCCTTTCATTTCATTTAAGAAATAAACTCTAATACATTCCTTGATATATTTAAATTGCGCTGCCCCTATTGTGTCCTCTTTTTAAAGAGCACAACAGAGCCCTCAGATTAGGCAGCAAGTAGCAAAACAAACCCGTAACACCGAATACAACATTCAATGGGATGATGAGTTTGAAACGCACTTCTGGTCAAGAATGGTAGAAGAAGCATCTGCATAAAAAGGATGAATCCTTCACTGAATAGGGATTCTTGCTATACACTTTTACCTTTGTGTAAATAATAAAAGGTCCACGGGCGTGGTTGTTAGAAGCTTAAACTACATAAAACTCTCTCCAATTTTGCAGGGGGAGAGCCTTTGTCGGGAGTCTTTAATAATAAAAGGGATAAATCCTTCACTGAATAGGGATTCTTGCTATATGTAACCTTTCTTCGCTCCAGTGATCTCGAGGCAGCAGACAGCAAGAAATTGTGTAAATAATTTGCTGTTGCCGGGTGTCTTGCATGAGGCGGAGCCCAAGGAAGTTCTTGAACTTTAAAAAAAAATTAGGAAATTCCAAATAGTCGTCATGAGCGATAAAAATTGTAATTTCCTCCTTGAGAATCACATAACCCCTTTCATTTCATTTTAGAATTTAACCTCTCTTTCTTTCTTAAAGACAATTTCATATAACTTCTGTTTTCGTATTGTTGTACTTTCGTCCGCAGACTACTTAAGCACATGTCGAGCCAACTCAGTCGGAAATGTAATATGTAGGCGTAAGTGTAAAGTTAAGTTTCATGTTCTTCCTTTTTTCTTTCTTTCTTTCTTTCTCTCCCTCTCTCTGTTTCTCTCCTTTTCCTCGATCTTCTTTTTTTAAAAACATTATTCTTTCTTTTCTTCTCATTTTTCTGTGTGTGACATGCGTTACGCGTACGTCTATCAATGTCTTAATATGGTAGATTTATATTTTGATGTTTCCCTTTGTAGGTGCACCTTATATTTCAGAAAGTGCCCTTTTTTATGGTGCCCCCCCCCATGTATTGATCTCGATAAAAAATAACTTTCTCATTAATTCTATTTCCAATATATTCAATACTTGCACTAATCTCCAATTTAAAAAAAATCGTCTACTTTCTCTCAAGACAACTTTATATAAAGGATTCATTAATGCAAGGCTATCTCGCGAGTAATCTCTCAATTTCTAACTTCCTGCTTTCCTCATCTCCCAGTCTACCTTGCTTTAATATTCCCCGTTACTTCCTTCCAATTGAACTCCAACTTAATTGTTGTTATACACTGTATCTATTCTTCAACTACAGGTAGATGCAAATGTTACTCAAAATCCATTATATAAATCACACTCAGGATACAGCCAATTGACGAGAATTGCTTCAATCTATATTTTACATGTATCATTAATATATGGTTTTACAATGGCTATGGTGATGAGTTGTCTAGGTAACATGTTGATGTGTATGTTAAAATGTATTACCATGGTGTACCTTCTTGGTTACAAAAAAAAATATGTGTATGTATTAACGTAAGTTCGTGCCTTTACATATCACAGTAGAAATCAATGTTTTATATTTAATGCAGAACAATATCAATATTTGGAGATTAGAAACACAAACAGTTTCCATAACCGTTCAAGTGTTTCAAGAAAAAGTTAAGCAACTTTATCCTGGATGTTAATTCACACTAGCGTATAGCACTAGCGAGCTCTCCGATCCAGGCTAGACTCTTCGCGAGCGGTTTCATTGGAATTTTCAGCGGTTTCATTGGAATTAATCGAGAAATTCCCCTCGCTAGCGTGTAAATAAAAAATACGCCGGCCGGCCATACGTAAATGGCAGTGACGGTAACGACGGATTAGGAGGAAGGGGTGCATACGTGAACTACAAGCGTATTGGGGATGATCATACTATCATTTTAGAGTGTGCAATCTGGGTCGGAATCCAGCATAATATATTTATAAAAAAGAGGTTCACATAAAATCACTCATGATAAAGCCGCGCCCGGCCCCTACAACATTATTTTGGATTTTCAGATGATGGGGCGGGTGGCAGGGGTAGGGGACAAAGTTCACCCCACTCTTCAAGTACCCCCCCCCCCCAAAAAAAAGGGCCACTTTTACTTTGTAAATAAGTGCCCCTTCCCCTTTTTAACTCGGATAAGCGCACATTTCATCAACACATATGCCCCTTTCCTATCTGATAAGGGCTATTTAGAAAAATGAGGCCCTTCATAAATAAAAAGTATCCCTTTTCATCTCTGGTAAATGACCATTTTCATATATGAGAAGTTAATTCTTTTCACTTCAGTGCGCTCTTCACCTCCGATAATTGCCCCTATTCAAATCTGAGAGATGCTCGTTTTACTTTGAAAAGTACCCCTTCCCCTCCTGATAAGTACTCTTTTCATCTACATGTATGATGGGTGCCCATTTTCACCTTTGCTAACTGCCCTTTTATTTTGAATCGTGCCCCTTTTCCTTTCTAATAAGGGACCTATCCCCTTTTCATAAATGCCCCTGTTCACCTCTGATAAATCAATTTCTGATGGATGCCCCTTTTCCGTCGACAAATGCCCATTTCCCATACTCATAAGTGCCCTATCTCATTTCTGGTGAGTGCCCCCTTTCAGGTGTAAGAAGATAATTTGATAATTACTCTTTGTACCTTGACACATGCTCCTTCTCTTTTCTAATAAGTGTCTTTATCCCTTTCGATATGTGTCCCCTTAACCTCTCATCATCAGGCACGTAGGCACGGGGGGGGGGGGGGGGCACGTGCCCTCCTAACCTGCTCATCATTAGTCTTGCACCTAATTTAAAGCGACTAAGAGTAATTTCCCCTAAAGCTCGCTCGCTCGATCGCATTTATAGATGATACAATTACATGTCACTTTAAAACAAATGTTTTTTTCAGTCTTCCGTGATGCTTATACACTGTAACCCCATCATGATTTGGTTTTTTCCTCTTTATAAGATGTAATTTTTCACTCTGCAACCTCACAGATCTTACATTTTTTCCCGCTCGCTTTGCTCTCTCGCAAAAGAATATTCAGACAATCACACCCAGCCCAAAGTGTGATGCTTAAGCAATATCTTGTATGATTATTTATGTAAAGAAAATCAAATATTGAAATCGTCCCTGATAATGGAATCACAATGAAAGGGTATATACCAATGTCTAAAAAAATGTATATTTTCGCTTTGAGATTTCGCTTTGTAGGTGCCCTTTTTTGTTGGTGCTTTCCACTTTGGAAATAGCTCCGCCGCCCCCTGCTTACGCATTAGCGCCAGCGTTAATTTCACGCGTGCGCGCACAGGGTGTGTGTGTGGGGGGGGGGGGCGGGGAGGGTCCTCTCTAGCTCTGAAGCTGATTTTTTTTTAAAACCTGGATTTGTGCGATTCGGTTAATACTTTTAGAGGGAGTCTGAGGGGTGATGTGCCCCCCTCTGAAGCTGACATTTTTCGGATTTTTGAAACTGGATTCGTGCGTTTTGGTTAATACTTTTTTTGGGAGTCTGATTTCATTTCAAAACACCTGCAGTTAATGCGGGATGGGGTTGCAGCCTCTCTTTCCTCGAAAAATTTAAAAACTACCAATATGCATTTGTTATATCTTATCTCGTATATTTTGGTGACAATTAACACTTTTCACAACATACAAAAGCTCAAATTTCGGCTCACTCGCTTCGCTCACTCGCCAAATTATTAAACCAGGAAATAAATATTGGGGCAAGAGGCTTCAGCCCCCACTGATGGAAATGTCAAAAAAATTGCGCGCGAGCATAACTTGAAAACGGGGAATGTTGATATCGGACAAGAGATGTGACGTGAGCATGTCCCCTTTTCAAAATAATTGTGCCCGTTTGTAGGTACCAGTACACTATTAAAGTACAGTGCTTCTAATATGACCTTGTCAGTATTGGTAAGTTTAAATAACGGTCTGCGCGAATTTCGAATTTCCGAGCCCCCCCCCTTATTGGAAAATCCTGGATCCGCGCCTGAGATCAGTCCCATTTCTTCACATGATGAGTCCGGCAAATGGTGGCGCTATTTCAAAATAGACTTTGAGAACTTTGAGTGCTATTATATGTACAATGTTCAGCAACATACATACATAGAATCGAGGTGCCCAACTTTATGTGATATCTAGAGAAAACATCTGTATAACTTCATAATGGAAATGACACAATAATATGTGATGAATCACCGATATATAACATGATTAATTTTCAAGGAGGAAGAAAAAAAAAAATCAACTTTCTATAATAAAAGGCTATCCATAATATATGTTTAGTAGTACCCTGGTGTAAAAGACACTTAGCTAGGCTTATAGGTAAAGACCAGTATTGGAAACGCCGCAATTTCAAAAAATGAAATGGAAGCTCTCATTACCAATCATGTGAAAGAATATGTTTTGACTAATACATGATGATAAAAAATTTGCCGGGAAACCGCCTACTAATTCATATAATTGGTAAATTTGTTTCTCTCATGGTCTGTGAGAGATATAGGGTAGTCCCATATACATCTTTCTGTGTATAGTTCTTGTAACTTTACGAAGAATGGGCCAAATTTCTTATTATTTTGATGATTCCAGAACCTTGCAGATGCTAAATGCTAGATTATCAACCTTTTCTGATCGATTCCACAACGTTTCTTTCACAATGCAATCGCATGACCATAACTGGTCTTTACCTTTAAGCAAATATCATGATTTTTTTTTAAACGACAAACATCACAATCCACTGACCCCAACCGGTCTATTTAATATTCGTATATATAAAGTGATCTCATATTTTCAGACATTCCTAACTTTCTTATTATCTATCCAAATTATTTCAAACTGTTGACATTCAATTTATGTTATTTTTCTGCTTGTATACTAATAACTATAACTATATATAACTATAGGTTGGATTGGCGTTAAACTAGCTTTGCTGCATATACGTTCAAGATTATACCAACATGTTGTAGGAAAAGTGAACGGGGGCGGCATGATTTCATGAACAGCGTCATCTAGCGGATTTGATAGGTTGTGATTCTGCCCCGTTTTTGTGTTTTGTCCATCCCACCTCTCTCTCTCTCTCTCTCTCTCTCTCTCTCTCTCTCTCTCTCTCCCTTCCTCCCCCTCCCCCTCCCCCACTCTCTCTCTCTCTCTCCCCCTCTCTCTCTCTCTCTATCTCTTAGACGGGTTAAAACTGGGGCACCCCCGCGACATCCGCCCCTGAATGTCGAAACCCGAAGATATTTATTGGCTACAACTGCGGGAGTGATTCTTTTTTTTTAAATATTATTATTACTATTTATGTGTGTGTTTGTGAGCGAATAACCCGATATCCGTTCCTGCAAAATATGATGGCAATGTCAGATACACAAGCTGAGACAGAGTGAGTAGAACTGCTGCATTTACATTGCAAACTAAGATGAAAAAGAGGGAAATAGTAAGAGGGAGCGAGCGACAAGGGGGGGGGGGGGAGACAGCAGAGAAAGAGAGAGAGAGGGGGGGGGATATTTCAACATGTAATGTGAACCAAAATTTTATCTATTTCAATGAACCTATCAGATTACTTTTGTTACTAAGAAACCATTGGCTAATTAATGATCACAATAACTTTTCAAATGCACACATGGTGAGAGCCATTTCAATTGAAAAGTGGAATGTAAACTTTATACAAAGTTCTTAATTGAGCAAGGAATAGTCCCGCTCTTTCTGTAATCTTTTCGATGGAAATGTTAGGAAACCAAAATGTGTGTGTTATTTGTAATTGTCAATTAGTTAAAACATGATATAGGCACACGGAGTAAACCGTTCTTGAATTGCGCATATCACATTATGATAAAATGTCCAAAGGCGCTTCCAAAGATTTCTTGATATTGTACATTTTCCCTGCCAATTTTGCAACTTTGCCAATTCGATTGAGCTCCTCCCTCTCCCCCCGCCCCTTATTTAGTTATGAGAAGTGAAGAAGAAAGGGAAATTTAACATATATATCACAAAGTGCGTCCGATATTGACAATGGAACTGAATGAATATAAATCATTACATTTAAGGGAATCGAGAAAAGACATGTTTATGCCTACATAAACAGTAACCATGATAATTTGAATGAACATGTTACCAAATCGACTGCCTATTCGCAAATTTGAATGCCTGAGTTAACCTTTCGGCAATTGCCAATAAATTTTAAAAAATCGTGGCACACGCGCCTGTAGAAATTAATTTATATGATAAAAGTGCATATTCCAGTGCCTGATACTCTAAATTAAATGACTGAACTGCATTTCTTTTAAATGAAAGTCTACGCCTAAAATGTTGTATCCGCTAAATTAAATGAAGGTTTTGTTATCAAATGAACTGAAAAAGCTGCGAAATTGGCGGGGGAAACTTATGCTACCCTGGCTTTATTAAGTTAACCCCTAGTGCCTCACCTTAACACCTTAAACCGAGTCAGCAAAATAACAAAATTATGACAAATTTTACATCCGTGTTTACATTGTTTTATTGTATTGGAATAGTCTCTTTATATTTGAAAACATTAATATTTTATACTTTGTTTGCCTGTGGCACGTGAAACCTGAAAACACAGAGTTGAAAACAGGACAAATTGCGGGATGACATTTTGTTGTGTTTGTTATATTCGTCAATTTATAGAAATGATAAAGTTTAATTTTAATGGGTTTGGTATCTACCGGTTTTATGATAAGATCCTCATGTGTTGATAAGCTTTCTTTACCTACTTCATCTCCTTTGCAAACATTATCATTATTATTGAACGTTAATGACCTTTACCACATATAATTACATTATCTTCCATCTTGTGCAAATATATAGTCGTTTTATATTGTATTCAAATTTGTTTGATAATGTAAAACAAATGAACATGAACCCCGATAAAAAATGAAATAGAAGCCGAAGGAGAAAAAAAATGAGAAGAATGAAAAGACGAACACAAAAGAATGGAAGATGAAGAGATATAAGAATAGGAAGAAGAAGTAGTAATGAAAGGGGAAGATGAAGGGATATAAGAAGAAGAAGAAGAAGAAGAAGAAGAAGAAGAAGAAGAAGAAGAAGAAGAAGAAGAAGAAAGAAGAAGAAGAAGAAGAAGAAGAAGAAGAAGAAGAAGAAGAAGAAGAAGAAAAAGAAGAAGAAGAAGAAGAAGAAGAAGAAGAAGAAGAGGAAGAAGAAAAATGAAACAGGTAATATGTAATAGAAAAACATTCAATTCAAGGAGAAGTATGAAATATGGTGATGGCATAGAGAGAAAGAATTTAGAGAGAAAGAGAGGGGGAGACTGACAGACAGACAGCCAGTGGAAGAAGAAGAAGAAGAAGAAGAGGAAGAAGAAAAATGAAACAGGTAATATGTAATAGAAAAACATTCAATTCAAGGAGAAGTATGAAATATGGTGATGGCATAGAGAGAAAGAATTTAGAGAGAAAGAGAGGGGGAGACTGACAGACAGACAGCCAGTGGGACAGAGAGAATGAGAGAGAGAGAGAGAGAGAGAGAGAGAGAGAGAGAGAGAGAGAGAGAGAGACAGTGAAATCCTAGAGAGAGAAGAGCGGAGAGAGCGGAGGCGTCGGCCCGGATCTTTCGGGAATCGGGTCACGCCCCTTGGGCGAAAGGGAATCGGGTCAATATTTGTTTTGACTAATATAGGATTTCCCGGCCAAATTCGCGAGTTTGTCATTCAAATTAATTTGTATTGCGTTCAAATTCGACGGTTTTAGTGCAGTCAGGTATATCTCGGGTTCATATTTCCTTTTCTAGTTTTCAAATCTATGGAATTTTCGTTAGAATCTACGTATGTTTCATTCAAATTAATGAACAAAGTGCTTCTTTCGCTATTTGGTCATTCGATTTGGCGCAACACGATTTTCTGACAACACGACGGTGTACTTTTAGCATTCTATTTCATTTGTAGCATTTAAATTAGCACTTTGTGCACTTAGATTGATGGTCAATATACATTTCTCGTTTATTACACACTTTTTATAGCTCATTCTTTTTCTTTCAAGATTCTTTTTCTTTCAAGATTGTTTTGTCATGTGTATTAATTTTTGTTCATCATATTTTATTTACTTGCATTTATCCCCTATACTTATTATATTTATTTGATATTCATCAGCATTTAAGTTTGATTGTTAAGAGGAAAAAACGACTTGCATCTACGGACCTGATGGTCTCAGTATATTTGTAAATGTTCATGTAAGGAAGTTGTTTCTCTTATGTTTCATCATAAATCTATCATAATTTCATCATAATTTCATTATGGAAGAAGGGTACAATATTGTGACTGGGGTAGAGACTAGAGTCAACAATTTGAACATGATTCATTATTTAGCCATGTCTTTAGCCATCGATCTGCCGGCGGGCAAGCAAACTATGAAACTCTTTAAGAAAAACAGAGGGGTGTCCTGGGTATAAGAGACGATGTGAATTACTTTCGTAAAATTCCGAGTCTGTAGTAAAAAGGGGCGATCGAGGGTACCCCCACCTTTCCCGGGTACATGTTTATGAACATGTCCGTGCAGAAATGCCATATCCCTTGATTTCGCCCCTTCTTTACTTTATGTCTGACTACACCCATCTGCATTGTCCTGAAAATAAATAAATGGAATAACAGCTTAGACCCCAATAGCAAATCATGCATTTTAACTGCATTATTTAAAAATTGTAAAAGTTTGTTGCAATTCTTCCCCCTAACATTCCTAACTTGAATAAAAATATTTCGAATACGAATGACAGGTGTTAATTTGAATGATAAAAATTACGCTTCGACAAGTGAATATTAATTTGAATGCTAGTTGAGCAGTTTCTAAATTGAATGACAGATCTATGAAACCCTTTGACCAAAATCCTAAATTAAAAACAAAAACTGGGAAATTGAATGATAATTGGCATGGCAAAGCCGATCTGCGCTAACTTAAATGCAAAGTAAATGAATTCGAATGACAAACACGCGAATTTGGCCGGGAAATCCTATACATGATGATAAAAAATTTGCCGGGAAACCGCCTACTAATTCATATAATTGGTAAATGTGTTTCTCTCATGGTCTGTGAGAGATATAGGGTAGTCCCATATACATCTTTCTGTGTATAGTGCTTGTAACTTTACGAAGAATGGGCCAAATTTCTTATTATTTTGATGATTCCAGAACCTTGTAGATGCTAGATGCTAGATGATCAACATTTTCTGATCGATTCCACAACGTTTCTTTCACAATGCAATCGCATGACCATAACTGGTCTTTACCTTTAAGCAAATATCATGATTTTTTTTTAAACGACAAACATCACAATCCACTGACCCCAACCGGTCTATTTAAGATTCGAATATATAAAGTGATCTCATATTTTCAGACATTCCTAACTTTCTTATTATCTATCCAAATTATTTCAAACTGTTGACATTCAATTTATGTTATTTTTCTGCTTGTATACTAATAACTATAACTATATATACCTATAGGTTGGATTGGCGTTGAACTAGCTTTGCTGCATATACGTTCAAGATTATACCAACATGTTGTAGGAAAAGTGAACGGGGGCGTCATGATTTCATGAACAGCGTCATCTAGCGGATTTGATAGGTTGTGATTCTGCCCCGTTTTTGTGTTTTGTCCATCCCACCTCTCTCTCTCTCTCTCTCTCTCTCTCTCTCTCTCTCTCTCTCTCTCTCTCTCCCTTCCTCCCCCTCCCCCTCCCCCACTCTCTCTCTCTCTCTCTCTCTCTCTCTCTCTCTCTCTCTCTCTCTCTCTCGCTCTCTCTCTCTATCTCTTAAACGGGTTAAAACTAGGGCACCCCCGCGACATCCGCCCCTGAATGTCGAAACCCGAAGATATTTATTGGCTACAACTGCGGGAGTGATTCTTTTAAAAAAAAATATTATTATTACTATTTATGTGTGTGTTTGTGAGCGAATAACCCGATATCCGTTCCTGCAAAATATGATGGCAATGTCAGATACACAAGCTGAGACAGAGTGAGTAGAACTGCTGCATTTACATTGCAAACTAAGATGAAAAAGAGGGAAATAGTAAGAGGGAGCGAGCGACAACAATGGGGGGGGGGGGGGGAGACAGCAGAGAGAGAGAGAGAGAGGGGGGGGGATATTTCAACATGTAATGTGAACCGAAATTTTATCTATTTCAATGAACCTATCAGATTACTTTTGTTACTAAGAAACCATTGGCTAATTAATGATCACAATAACTTTTCAAATGCACACATGGTGAGAGCCATTTCAATTGAAAAGTGGAATGTAAACTTTATACAAAGTTCTTAATTGAGCAAGGAATAGTCCCGCTCTTTCCCTGTAATCTTTTCGATGGAAATGTTAGGAAACCAAAATGTGTGTGTTATTTGTAATTGTCAATTAGTTAAAACATGATATAGGCACACGGAGTAAACCGTTCTTGAATTGCGCATATCACATTATGATAAAATGTCCAAAGGCGCTTCCAAAGATTTCTTGATATTGTACATTTTCCCTGCCAATTTTGCAACTTTGCCAATTCGATTGAGCTCCTCCCTCTCCCCCCGCCCCTTATTTAGTTATGAGAAGTGAAGAAGAAAGGGAAATTTAACATATATATCACAAAGTGCGTCCGATATTGACAATGGAACTGAATGAATATAAATCATTACATTTAAGGG
The DNA here is from genome assembly GCF_000002235.5 of Strongylocentrotus purpuratus. Taxonomy (NCBI): domain Eukaryota; kingdom Metazoa; phylum Echinodermata; class Echinoidea; order Camarodonta; family Strongylocentrotidae; genus Strongylocentrotus; species Strongylocentrotus purpuratus. Next base: position 8,287,703 of record NW_022145615.1, read on the forward strand.
AATCGAGAAAAGACATGTTTATGCCTACATAAACAGTAACCATGATAATTTGAATGAACATGTTACCAAATCGACTGCCTATTCGCAAATTTGAATGCCTGAGTTAACCTTTCGGCAATTGCCAATAAATTTAAATAAATCGTGGCACACGCGCCTGTAGAAATTAATTTAAATGATAAAAGTGCATATTCCAGTGCCTGATACTCTAAATTAAATGACTGAACTGCATTTCTTTTAAATGAAATTCTACGCCTAAAATGTTGTATCCGCTAAATTAAATGAAGGTTTTGTTATCAAATGGACTGAAAAAGCTGCGAAATTGGCGGGGGAAAATTATGCTACCCTGGCTTTATTTAGTTAACCCCTAGTGCCTCACCTTAACACCTTAAACCGAGTCAGCAAAATAACAAAATTATTACACATTTTACATCCGTGTTTACATTGTTTTATTGTATTGGAATAGTCTCTTTATATTTGAAAACATTAATATTTTATACTTTGTTTGCCTGTGGCACGTGAAACCTGAAAACACAGAGTTGAAAACAGGACAAATTGCGGGATGACATTTTGTTGTGTTTGTTATATTCGTCACTTTATAGAAATGATAAAGTTTAATTTTAATGGGTTTGGTATCTACCGGTTTTGTGATAAGATCCTCATGTGTTGATAAGCTTTCTTTACCTACTTCATCTCCTTTGCAAACATTATCATTATTATTGAACGTTAATGACCTTTACCACATATAATCACATTATCTTCCATCTTGTGCAAATATATAGTCGTTTTATATTGTATTCAAATTTGTTTGATAATGTAAAACAAATGAACATGAACCCCGATAAAAAAATGAAATAGAAGCCGAAGGAGTAGAAAAATGAGAAGAATGAAAAGACGAAGACAAAAGAATGGAAGATGAAGAGATATAAGAATAGGAAGAAGAAGTAGTAATGAAAGGGGAAGATGAAGGGATATAAGAAGAAGAAGAAGAAGAAGAAGAAGAAGAAGAAGAAGAAGAAGAAGAAGAAGAAGAAGAGGAAGAAGAAAAATGAAACAGGTAATATGTAATAGAAAAACATTCAATTCAAGGAGAAGTATGAAATATGGAGATGGCATAGAGAGAAAGAATTTAGAGAGAAAGAGAGGGGGAGACTGACAGACAGACAGCCAGTGGGACAGAGAGAATGAGAGAGAGAGAGAGAGAGAGAGAGAGAGAGAGAGAGAGAGAGACAGTGACATCCTAGAGAGAGAAGGAGTTTGAGAGTGCGAGAGAGAGAGAGAGGGAGTGAGAGAGAGGGGAGAGGCAGAACGAGAGGGGGATAATGAAATAGAAGAGAAGAAGAGAGGAGAGAGACACAGAGAGAGAGAGAGAGAGAGAGAGTTAGAGAGAAAGAGAGGGAGGGAGAGGAAAACGTTTTTTGGATTACGAGTTGCAAAGCTTGAAACAAAACCTTATTTGTACACAGGATGTATTTTGGGAGCAAAGTTCACTCTGTTGTTAAGAATATTGAGTTAAATTGATTGTGCAATAACATTTAACCTACTTCTCTTTTGCCTTTATTTCGCTCCGGCTAGCAAAGTTGTGCAAGAAATAGGCACATAGTTATAAATATGTTTTATTCTAATGATCTAATAAAGTGCATGCAAATCCCGCGGAGGGAAACTAAAATAAAATTGATACAATATTTGAAATTATCTGATACAGTGTTTCTCCATAAAAGGTTTTGATTGTTTATATGATGACTTCCAGTGGGATTTTAACGCGGTATTTGATTTCTTTTCTATATACATTAGGGAGCTTATAATCACGATCATGTGTGTTTTTGTTTTCCTATTGGAAACTATTTAGGACTGGGCTGTCATATCGTAACGCTTCTATAAAGAGTGACTCTATCTTTCAAAGCTAAATAGCGCCGTCTCTCTGCGTGTCGGCACTCAACAATACTCGTGATTGATAAAATATAAATGAAGACAAAAACCTAACTAAAAAAACTATATTCTTATCATTCTTATCAAAATAGATTTGTTAACCGCACATAAAAGGGTAATGTAAAGTATGAAAAGAAAAGAAAAAGCAGCATGGCAAATAAGCATTGTTTCCATCTTCTATGACCTTATCTGAAAAATACAAACACGGTAATACAATTATTTAGCTCCTTAGTGGTGCCTCTATGGGTTTGTCAATATTGATATTGCATTCTGTTCGCGTCATTGAACTTCTCGACATTTCCATTTAGTGCGGGTATATTGAAGATAAAAAGACGAAACTCAAAAATAAAACCACTATTTATATCAGGTTTGGAGTAAGGGGATGCGACTGATGTTAAAAGGGGAAAACCAAAGAACAATAGAATAAAGAAGACATCAGTTAAACAAATACATCGCTCATCCGGCATTGTTCAAACAATTAATCAACTTTATAAAAGTTCATTCCTTCTTTTATATTGTGACTTAGTCCGTTTTCTATCCTTATAATCACCCCGAATTAGACGTATAACGAATTTATACCAAATTCCAATTGTGTATAACAATGAGAGCCTCTGTGATTTATGTCTTATAATTGAAGCATTTGCTGAAATTTATTCAAAACTTTTGTTAAGAATGGACGATTATTGCTTTGTCAAAGAATCATAACAGCTACTTTCGCATTTCATCCAATCCAAGGCCTAACAGTAACACATCACTTGTTTTATACAATCCTCACAGGCTCACTGTATCAATACAAAATGAGTGGTTCTCCTCTCTTTCATGGGTAATTAAAGATTGGTTCGTTTTCGAGTTGAATCAACTCCTGAAGGCCCGGTTACACAGAGGGGACGCATGGGGGGGGGGGGGCGCATGGCCGGCGCATTGAAAAATCGGGAAAAGTCGTGATTCCGACTTTTGTCAGGATTTGGGAGAAGCTAGCGAGCTGACACCGAATGCATAGCGTGTTGCATAGCGTGTTGCTAGCGCGCTGCGCGTATACAGGGCGTGTGCTCCACGTACGGCTGGCGTTGGTCTAGCGCGCTCCGCGCATGTTTGGCGTCCCTTTGGCGTGTATATTCATGCGTCGAGCTCCGCGCACACTTTTGAGCATGCTTAAAAAAATCCCGACGCACACAGCGAATGACGACGAATGCATAGCGCTGGTCCAGCGTTGGTCCAGCGCGCTCGACAAACGAGTAACGAATGATGACGCACACCTAGCGAACGACAACGCACTGGCCAAAATTGCACATTTTCAATGCGCTGGCCGTGCGTCCCCCATGCGTCCCCTCTGTGTGACCGGGCCTTAAATGGTGGCTTTATTGACTATTTAAGAGTATGTTTCACTCTTTTATTTTGGTGTGAAAGGTAACTCCAAAGATAAGTGTCCCAAATGACTCCTTAAAGAACGGAATCCAGCTCAGGGACATAACGGTTACATTAAAATTAATGAAGAACATTCTTGAGCAATTATGTCGCATTATTGAGTGTAACATTAGTGCTGCGACTGGGGTTCAAACTGCGAACCATGTGATCATGTCTAAGAAAGACTTAGTCATCGCACGTGCGTAATAAAAATCAGTTGCATATATCCGGCATGAAACGAAACCAGGCGAACATTCCCCGTTTTTGGAAAGCCCCCCCCCCCCCCCCCCCCCGAAAGAAAAAGAAACCATAATCCTGATAATGCATGCTTTCGCATGTAAGACTGCCCTAGCATATCCCATCTTTTCTTGGAGGAGGCTGCCTTTTTTCCCCTTCTATTTGTAGTTTACGCCATTGGACAACATAGCCCAGAATAATTCCGTCATTCTCGTCAAACAGACCGTCGAAAAATCACTACCGATAAGCACACCTTGTTCTGCATTGAATTGCAAATAAACCACCTTGAGAAGCGGCGACCCAGGATGTTGTCGATGAAGCAAGATCCGTGTTAACGAAAAAACAAAATGAAGAGGGAGTCAAAAATAATCAGGTTTAAGTCGTACGTGTCTCAATACAAATTTAATTATGATAATGAGCTGGTTTGTGCACAATGTAATTAAAACAAATCACAATTCACTCCATTTTATTGTTGACGTTGTAATGGTGTAATCTACACACGACAACAGATTCATCACGTGACCCTACTGCAGTTATATCAAGGGGACAAAAGGCATAGGAAACAACAAACAAATAATCATTTACTCCACTTTATAAAGTGATCCAAAAATATAGCAAAACGAATATTAACATTTTGGAAACTTCCATCATGCAATGATAGTCTACACTTTACGTTTGAACATTTCGAAACATCTTTTCCCATTACTCACGATTCCACTTCCAGGCTGCATTTAATGATAAACTACGAATAGCTCTCAGGGTCATCGGCGCATTTACACATAATATATACACATCATTAAAGTGTTAGTATTGTAAATACACTGACCGACTCATCGCGACATAAATAAACCCGAATGTGCGGCCAAAGCTTACCAATCACTATTATACCTTTTTGGTGGATCTTTCTCCAAAATAGCTGTTCTTGGGTAATTTTTATTTTTTAATTTTTTAATATTAAGTAGGACGTTGGTAAACGGAGGAATAGGATGAAGAACAAAAAGGGAAAGGATTAGAAAAGGAAGGAAGGAAGGAAGGGGAGAAAGAAGAAGAATTTATAGTAGTATTAGAGCAAGAACAAGAAGAAGGCGAAAAGAAAAACGGAAGAAAAAGAAAAAGAATAAGAAGGAAACAAAGAAGGAGGAGAAGAAGAAGGGGAAGAAGAAGAAGAAGAAGAAGAAGAAGAAGAAGAAGAAGAAGAAGAAGAAGAGGAAGAAGAAGAGGAAGAAGAAGAAGAAGAAGATGAAGAAGAAGAAGAAGAGGAAGAAGAAGAAGAAGAACTAGAAGAGGGGGTAGAAAAAGAAGTGAAGAGGACGGAGAAGAAGGGAAAGAAGAAGAAGAAGAAGAAGAAGAAGAAGAAGAGGAAGAAGAAGAATAAGAAGAAGAAGAAGAAGGAGGAGAAGAAGAAGAAGAAGAAGAAGAAGGAGAAGAAGAAGAAGAAGAAGAAGAAGAGGAAGATGAAGAAGAAGAAGAAGAGGAAGAAGAAGAAGAAGAACTAGACGAGGGGTAGAAAAAGAAGTGAAGAGGACGGAGAAGAAGGGAAAGAAGAAAAAGACTAAGAAAAAGAGATATCGGAGAGACATAATACGGAGAAGGAACCAAGTGGGGAAGTCCATACACAAAACTACACACGAAATACACCTCTCTCATGGCCAAGTTTAGAGTCTATTCCACACCAAACCTCTTCGCGCATTGCTGAGAACAATCCGACTCTTATCTAAGTAATAATGAGTTCTTGAATTAACATGACGTGCTAATCTCTAGTTAATAAACAACCAGGATGGGTGTTTCGGGTCAAAGACTAAAGAAGTTAGTTACAAAGTAAACAAGAATCCTAGAAGGAGCTGTTACGAGAGCCACCTACATCCCATTACGGGCGCCTTCAGCAAGCAAATCAAATTCCTCGGTAATTTTCTTTTTTTATATCAACAACGAAAAATTGGAAAACAGAAAGAATCACAGGATCTTCAAATGTTGTGTCAATAAAGAACTAAAAATCAAGTCGAACCTGAACACCTTGGCATCCAATATGGACGCACGTGTTAGGATCTCGTAGCAGCCGACTCAATGACACAGGATACATTTAGTAAACGTGTAAATTGAATATTTGACCGCTTTATATCTTGCTGTGGCTGGGTTATAATTCGCAGGAACTATATACATATTCTTATCTTTATACCGTTGGGGTTTACGCTTTTCTCTTCTTTTTGGGGGACTATTCTTTTCGAGAACGAGACCGGATGTGCGGCCTGATCGATGTTGAAATGGTGGACTAGCGGAGATCGTCTGGCACAGAGGAAAGCCAGGGAGACCCAAAACATGAGTGTCCGAGGTTCGAAACTCAGTCCCATTACGATCGTCTTGATTTCAGTCCTTCTATCAGGTATTGTTTCTTTTTCTATTCCCCACTGCATATTCTCTGCGAATTAATCAACTGTATTATATATTATTTAGGCTTACATTTTTACTTTTATGCCGGTTATCCAAAGGCTGCCTCTGAACCAAATTCTGAAATTTTTGTAACATGAGGGCGATCAATTAGTTAACCAACCTTTCTGTTTTTCACTTTGCTTCATTGTAAATGAAAAAGAGATGAAAATAACATAAACATTAAACTATACTTGTATTCGTTGTACTATATCATCGAAGCCCATGTCTGTGCGATGTTAATACCCCACTACTAAGGGAGCAATGTTAATATTGACTGTGTAGGTTGGGCACATGTCAGTATTCTAAGACATTGCTTCAGTATTCTAAGACATTATATGCATGATATTTGCTTGAAACCAATGTTAAATTCAAGGAGGATGACGTTACTGAGCAACATATACATATATATCTTTTTATAATCGAATGATTAATGATCAGTTGCGATTAAATTCATTATTCATTATTTAAAACACTTGTGAATAATTGACTGCGGTTTTCTGAAGGTATTTTTCTTTGCTTCATGCTGTCATTTGTCACTAGTGCTAAATGACTCGTATTTCTCGTTTGTCAGACGTGTAGATTGACATAAATAATTCATGCGCAACAATGCTCTTTTGAAGCACAAAGCTTTTACAAAATTACCCATTTTCTGTATTAATTACCTACATGACAACCCTTTTAACACCGATTAGTTATACATAAGGAAAATATTCACATTGTCTTGAAGTCTTCGGTATTGATATCCAAAAAGAAACATAGGAATGTGGCACAGGGAGAACAATTTCGCGAGGCACATGAAATGCTTTTATCTAGAAAATGTCCATCATTTTATGAAATAAGTTTTCAATTAATCTAGACAACAACGAAATTTGAAAATGAAATCGGCGTCTTTAGGTATTATTTGCCCCCCCCCCCCAAAAAAAACATATATACTGAAAAACGTGAACCAATAATATGCATATATCCCCTACCGATTGCCATATTTACCGATGGCAGAGAAACATGATCACCGGTTGTAGAAAATGAATATAAATATAAATACTGTCTGTACTTTAAGTGTTGAAACTTGTACATACTAGTACACAAAATTCATCACAATGCCCCAAGGCCACAGCAGTAATAGGCATGGTGGGCAATATATCGACCAGGGTTGCTATCGTTTTTCCACATAACCTATTCCCCCGCCCCCTCCCCCCTCCCCCACAACAAAAATGAATAAGTAAATGGGGAACGGAAGAAACAAGTGAGACGCAATCTCAGTCATTCTACCGAAAACAGTGAAATCATTTAGTAAGTGTTGAGCTTGGTGGATTGATTTCGCTAATAAAATATAATTATGACGTAACTATTCCAAAGAGACAAACTCACTACCGGACTACCATATGACGGTTGCCTGAAGATTTGTAGTTTAAGTTTACTGGGAGGGGGGCAGTCCTTAACGACCGCCTCGTACATCGATTACTCTAATTATCATCATTCTTGAAGGTATATCAGGCCTGTTATGATTTTAAGTATGTAATATTATATTCATATGCAAGTAATGCGTATTTCATCTAGAGATCCCTATAGAAATTCTAATACCTCTCAATGTCACGTAGCATAGCAGACGGTAAGGCGCTATATCTCGAGTACGTGTTCCTGCTTTTGTTAAATGTTTTTAATTATAATTGCAGCAAAAGGAACACATAACCAAAATATAATGGCACTTTATTTTTAACATAATGACACTATTGGACAATATCATTCAATATCATTGCGTATATTCCAACTCGTTACACCAATACGCCCCGTGCTGCGAACCGGTGCCCGACACCATCGGCCCGGGAAAAATGACGGGAGAATGAGACCAGCATGTCATATATTTGAAGCGTTATATTGCATCTACATGTAACTCTTAAACGGTGTAGTGTACATGATGGCAGGATTTTAATTTTCTATTCATATGAACAATTGTTTTTCTACAAAACCACTTCTAAAAATTATCTCTGTTTCTTTTCATCGCCACAGGCCAATTCTTTGTTGGGATTACAGGACAATGCGGTAAGTTTCATTTAATGTGTCAATTCTTCAGCGGGTATTTTTTTTAAATTATTGATTAACTAATTAATATATTCATTAATTATTAATGAATATCATTGAGATTATTTTTGTTTGATTATTAGGAGTAGTCGTAGGACTATTATCATTACTTGTTATCGTTCTCATACTAATGCACTGTTTCATGACCTCAAATTATTGAATGTTTTCAAATTGCATAAATTATCTATTTGTACTTTTGTGTTTGATTTGATTAATCAAAGATTACCTCATTCCTTAAAACATTATTGCAGTATGATACAACGTGAATATTCCACAAGACAAAAAACGGGTCGACAATTACGTCTTTCTTTATTCAAAACAGACCAAGGAAAGTTTTTTGTTTCGTTTGTTGGAAGTAATTTTTGGAATATATGCTTCCTACTGATCTAAGAATTGAGAGATCAAGAACCTCTTTTCGTAAAAAACTTACAAAATTACTCTTAAGTGAAAACCACGAATTTTAATATTATACACACATCTTATTTATAAGATTTGGAAACCCATCATTTATTTTAGGCTTTAAATAACGAGAGTCAGACTCGACTAGCACATGTGCTATTTCTGACTTTATTTTACCATCGATCACAAACTAATTGTATAGTCATTTATTGTTTTACTCTTGAAGCCAAGTTAAGTTTATATTTGTCACAATGTACATGTATATCGCTGTAGAACATGTATTTTTTTTATAATTCATGTCATGCATTTATGTTATATTGACATTGTCATTGTACATTTATCTTTTGTTTCAATGTTTTCAATGGTGGTGAATAAATCAATTCAATTCAATTCAATTCAGTAATATTAGTATTATTAGTATCATTATAGCTTTTCATGGCCAATTTTGCATCTTTGCCAATCCAATTCATTTGTTGTTCATTCAATTTAGCTCACTGATTACCTCCATAGAGTTAATGGTAACAGTAATTCATGATCGGTGCATTCAAGTACGCATTGTAAGTGATGTCGAAATACCGCCTTTCGAACATTCAAATTCATTTTGGAGCAACCAAATTAGCATTTCGCTCAATAAAATTATTTACTACTTTGTAAATTATTTCCTATTTTAAATAAATCAAAGCGTGTACTACAGTATTGCTTGGTTTAAGTTGGCATAAACTTTAAACGTATACCAAAATGATTTAATGATAAAGATATGTGAATATTTGAATTCAAGATTATTTATTTGTGTGTATTTGTAAGGGCGTGTACAAATGTAAAAATAATTGGATAAAGTCTCTTTTATTGCTATTTGAATGGGTTCATAAAGAAAGAAAAAAGTCCCCTCTGATTTTAATGAGCGTCAAGAAAATGATAATAGGGAACTCTTAATTGCACACATGAAGACAAAAAATAAGTGCACAATGGTTTAACAATATTCATACTCAGTAGTGTTCCCCGGCAAATAATTAGTGGGGATATATTTTTAACTTTGAATGACGCCCACCATGAGCACACCATCTCCGCCACCCCCGCCCCCCCCAAAAAAAAGATAATAATAATAACTTTAAAAAATAATGATGATGATAAAATATGATGATAAAACATTGTTCTTATTTGGTGGAGGGGGTCGAGCATTATCATCACCATCTAATGTAGGTATTTGAAGTGAATAGAATAGGAAAAATATAAAATATATTTATAAGGTCTTCATTTATCCTACCATGTTAAAAGTGCGTCTGATATTGACAATGGAATAAAATAAATCACAATCATTTCATTTGTAGGGAATTAACAAAAATAAAGGTAGGAGTCTACCTAAACAACATTCCTGTTAACTCGAATGAACTTTTTGAAAAACTTGCTGCCCATTTGCGAATATGAATGCCCGATTGTACCTTTTGGAAATTACCGACGAATTTGAATGAACCTTGGCACACGCGCTAGATGGAATGAAATTGAATGATAAAAGGGCGAAATCAATTGCCAGATACTCTTAATTGATTAACTGTTATGCAATTTGTATTGAAAGTCTCGGAAGACGACGGTATTTGAGCTTAATTGAATGAACTCTTTTCAATATGACCGAAAAAGCTGTGAGATTGGCCGAAAAAAACCTATATTAATATTATATTTTAGAAATTATTAATATTAATGTTATCATTATTATCGATGTGGTAGCTGAATTTGTATTATCATTACTAACAATATTGTTATTATTATGATTATCATTATAATTACTATTATTATATTTATTATTATTATTATTATAATTATTATCATTATTATAATTGTTATTATCAAATCATCATCATCATCATTCTCATTATTTCTATCAACATCATTAATGTCATTATTTTGTTGTTGTTATTGATTTTAGACCCACGACTGGAATTCCTTGTCTGACTTTGAAACTCTCATTCATATTATTTGTATATACATGTATATTCATTGTGTTTTATTTCACCATTAAACAGATACTGGCTGCTCACCCCCTGAAATAGATGGTGGTGGGACACCGGGTTTCTCTCCGGATGAGGACTGCTACGATACAGGGTCAAGTGTGAACGTCACCTGTAGTGGATATCTATTTGGAATAACGGAAGTTGGCGTGTGCGTATCAGCGGGATACTGGGACGCACAGTTCCCACCAACCTGCGAGGGTAAAGAAAGCAATACATTTATGGCATTATATTTCCTTTTGCCTCTAACACAATCGCGAAGGCTTTCAAAAAATCAACCTAACTCAATTTAACTAGCATTTTTCGTCACCCATTGAATGCATTACAAAGGTATTTTACGTTAAGTCAGACATGATTTCTATTGGATACACTTATGACAATCGGGGTACGGAAATAGCCTTTGAGTTGATTTCTTGAAAGTATAGCCATCATAAAGCTCATGTTCTATGGATTATTCTCACCGTTCAATGGCTATTTTAAAGCCCTACTGTACTACTTGTAGCTACTTGCTCCCTCTACATAGAAACAATGCCTAATCGGTGCCTGTTGGTACCCCATGATCCTCTTTTTCTTATGTTAATTGAGAGCTGAGTTGATGAGATAGACACCCGTCATTGACCTTGCTGGGTGGTCTGATCCCTCCTGTCCACACTAGTACATATGGCCTTTAAAGCTATTGTTACTGTGTATCATTCTATAAAGAGTTATCAAGGTGCCCAACGTATCTTACTCTACTCTAATCTCCAAACTTCCAGGAAGCATCCCTATACTTCTACCTTGTCATACTCGTCTCCTCGTCGATTGTTAACGCGCCCACTGCATCGTAATTACGTTCTCGAATTTATTATGGCGGATATCATGCGCGCTCCGTTATCTAACCAAAATACGATTAAGTAATATTGACTGCCTTCTGGGCGAAACGACACTATACATGTCTAAAGTGATGAACTTGTAAATAATAACCTCTTTATGCTCTATAATAGCTCCTCTCAAGGTCAAGATATGAATTATCTAGAAAACAATGTTTCTTGACTAAAATCGACCGATCGGCTATTCCTGTTTGGAATATATATCACAACTACATATTCCGAGATTGTTATGGTCGCATATTCTACCATTGTATAGTCGTAGGCGCTATTTAAAATGTATCAAAATTTACCGGGTGCACTGGTAAATTTTGATATTAAACTTTCTAGTGCTTATATTACATCCACAGGGGCATCCAAATATATTTTTAAAAATTATAAAGAATCACCATCCAGCCAATTTTCAAAACTTCCCAAAACCATGTTTTACCTTTAAGGCTATGGTTAATATAATATCATATTAAACATTGCGACTTTATCTCTCTTTCTCACTCTCCCTCCTTTTCTCTCTGTCCGTTCATCTGTCTGTCTTTTTTTTCTCTCTCTACCCCCCCCCCCTCTCTCTCTCTCTCTCTCTCTCTCTCCATCTCCATCTCTCTGAAATAGAATCCAGTTGCCCCGTGCCCACTGCTCCCGGAAGCGGCTTAGTAAGCCCGGTAAATCAGAACTCCTTGTACGATGAGATCGTCTTCTCTTGCGACGAGGGCCTGTACCTTGATGGACCGGGAATGGCGGTTTGCATAGGAACAGGTCAATGGTCTCCGACTACGGTCCCAACATGTTCTGGTAAGTACAGAAGCTGTAGAAAGAGATTGTAGAGGTGGTGTGGTCTAGTGATAGGTCTCAGGACTGTGAACCACAGTTTCGAATCCCTGCTCATGTGTACAGTAGTAAATGATTACATCGTAGGATTCATTCCTTGAATGTACTGAGCGCTACCGCGGCCGACGCTAACCTCCAAATTCCTTTAGAAGTGCATGGAGATTTTATATCACAATGTAACATGCGCCATACAAGAACTGCATACAAGAAAAAAGGAGAAATACTTGAAATATTCGATGACGACTCTAATGATGATGGTGATGGTGGTCATAATGATGATGGAGATCATAATATGATGATATTACCCAGGGCCAATATTCATGAAACCTCACTATTGCTAGCTAGTTGTCTACTAATTACATAGGCTGTGGTTTCATAAATTTGAGCCCTGCCTCAGCAGTCCCTACATCTAGCTGTGTTACTTCTAAAACCAACGCTACCAATATTACTCTTCCATCATATACTACTAAGACTACTACTATACTACTACTATTACTAATACTACAACCTCTACGACTATGACGACGACATATTACTACTATTGCTACTACTACTACTACTACTACTACTACTACTACTACTACTACTACTAATACTACTACTAGTTCTACTACTACTACTACTACTACTACTACTACTACTACTACTCCTACCACTACTTCTTTCATTACTATTACTACCAATTTGTCTTTACTTCTCTTTGAAGGAAACTGTACGATTCCCGTTATAACTGATGGAGAAGCTACCTCGTCTGATGACGTACTTCAAGAAGGGAGTCAGATGACAGTCACGTGTTCTGAAGGGTACACTCTGACCGGTGTAGCCGATTTCAGGTGTCACAATGAAGAATGGGACCCGGATGTGGGAGAATGTTTAGGTACTGGGTTTTATCATAATGTTTTGTCATTAAATGTGTGCCATTTAATTACTGTCAACACTTTTTAAAATAACAACATCGATCACTTTAAAGGTGTAGTAATATTTGTAGTGGCTGGACAGAATGAAAGAGGGTTCTTTTTTCACACACCGTTTTTGTGTTCTTAATTGTTTAATCGTATTTCTATCCAATACCTCACTGTAAGATTAATTAATGGATTAGATGAATAAAGTTTCAAATATAAAAAGAAATAATCATCATATATAAGTATTGAACAATTTTTTGAAGTTTTACTGTAGAGTAATACAACTCTTTACTTTCATTCCTCGAACCGTAAGTAAATATTCGTTACAGAATGTCTGGACATCAAGAACCTATCTTCTATTTACCGTGAATCGTTAAACCTGCATACTAGATATTGTGACTATTCATTTCATTATCGAATCTCAGCAAATTGCCCCTCGCCAACCATTACGAATTCGGACTTTGCAACAGACCGAGATGAAACAGACCACGGCGATTACATCATCGTGACCTGCGACGACGGTTTTACTTCCGGGACAGGGGATAATGTATCAGAACCTGTGACCTGCGGAGAGGGGAGTTGGGACGTGGATGTATACTGTTATGGTGAGTATGACGGTGTTGTTTGGGAGCAATATTTCCCCTGTTAATTTTTATGGTTTCAAACATACTTAATCTTAAGTGCAATGGGTCCTACGGGCTATTGTTCTTATATATGTATACATACAGTTGACCCTACCTAAACCATGGGGCCTATGCTTCCCATTGGTCCTACGTGCCAACTGTTGTATGTCTCAATGGTTGTATGTGAAACCTGTCGTATATCTCATTGGTCGCATGTGGCAAAGGACCGACGTCCAATTCGTCCTACATCAGTTTGGAAGGCTAACATTTATCCTAGCCTTAACTTTAAGTTTACCTGAAGTTTAAAACTTCGAGTTATCTGATATTATTGCTAAAAGTATGAACGGGAAAGGATGTCCTCACACAAATTTAGGTACGAGTGGATGTAATTATCGTCGATGTTATGCTTTGTTTAAAACTCCGAGGTTCCACAAAACTTAAAGTTTGTGTCTACGATGCCGTGTGAACATACCGTCTGATAGGTCTTGTCTTTCAACTATTTTCATATTTGTTGACAGCGAATTGTCCATCAATATCAGCCCCTGACCATGGATACATCAACAGCCTCGTTGAGCCGTTCTATCATGGCCGCACCGTCGCTTTCAACTGCAGCCTCGGATTCACATTGGTCGGGGATTCGAGTTCAACGTGCGAAGACGGAAGTTGGTTGAATGCCGTTCCCGAGTGCAAAGGTTTGAAGTCAATCGCATTTCTTCCGTATTATTGTCTTCCTCTATATTCTATTCGTGTTTGTCGAAAAAATGACTGTGTCGATATTAAGCGTAATCTGATATTGTCTCATGACTCGTGATTTCTTATCTATTATAATGGTTGGACCAAAGTCAAATGCGATTGTATCGTAAAACTAGTTAAGAGAACGATGATCATTAACACTTTGGTACTGGCATCGTATTGAAAAGTTCGAAATCAGTATTTTCCTTTTATATACATTACTGGTAATTATTCGATAATGCATAACATATTTGCCTTTGAACGCTTCTTTCTAAAACACTTTTTGAAACCGATTTGTAGTGGTGGTTATTTTACCCTGACTGCTAAGAAAGCACAAATGCTTGTTAGTAAGCAACCAGAGGACCCGGTACTGAGGATTAATGCCTTACCAAAGGGAACTAGCCAATCGCCTTGGTTTCGAACCCGGGTCACCGGATTACGGGACCACTGCTCTACCGACTGAGCTATCGCGCCTCCTTAACATTTTAGGTACCATTTGAAGAAAAAAGTGTCATAAGTTTGTCTTTTAAATGTTGTTATTCACGTAAATATATTTAAAGTAATATGTAACCACTCTATCTTCTCCTGACCCATTTCGTCCTAAATGGGATAACAGAAGATAAGCTAGTAAATGCTTGTTGAATTCAGAAAAATTTATGTAACAGCGTAATAGATAAAATCTTTTTCCTCTTTTTACTTTCAGCCGATTGTCTCGTTCCTTTAATCGAGAACTCCAATCTGAATGATACCACCGACAGCACGTACGTTCCCCATAGTAGTAACACGACGGTCACCTGCGGCAATGGTTATTCGTTCGGGTTCGAATCGGACTTCGATGGCATCCTGACGTGTGATGATGGGATCATGGATGACACCGGAATCGAGTGTCTAGGTCAGTGAACTCCTGATTCGGCGTCGTGCCCCTGAACTATCCTGAATAAGAATTAAGGAGATGGTCATTCCGTTTGTCTCATACGAGAAAAATAATGAAAAGCAAAATACTTCAAAAGAGAGACAGAAAAAAGATAGAAAGGCAATATGTAGAAAGAAATATGTTGAATAATGAGAGGGAAAGGAGTAGAGGAAGTGGAGAAGAGAAGGAGCTAAAGGAGGGAGAGGTGGTCGTGTTTGAGAGACAAAGAGTAAGTTGGGATGACGTTTGCTAGTGAGTATGATTACTGTAAGATTATGTTGAAGGTGAGCATTCTCATTTAAATGCTTAATTGTAATGCTTTATCGGGTTTATGGTACGGAAGAAATAATAAATATGTACAAATAAAGACAAAATGTATTTATCATTTTCATATTCCTTTCAGAGAGTTGTACAAGTCCTACTGTCGCAAATTCCAATAGGGCGGACAGAAGCGAAGCAGTCCTATACGGAGGGTCAATCGTGGTCGAGTGTGACAGTGGCTACAGTTCCGGTTCCGGGTCAGAACAAAACGAAACACTCGTCTGCGAAGGCGGCTCGTGGAACGGAAGCGTATCCTGCTATGGTAACTAGACACGTATCATTGGGGAGGGGAGGGGGGCATATGGGGGCAGACATCGGCATCCAACATGTCCAAAATGCTCAAATTAACACACAACCGAAGCTCAACTTATACTAGTTTGGCATCTGCCAATTATAGACATGTATTTGTTTTCATCTTTTTGCCTGAGATTTTCAAGATATCATTTTTGGAAGGGGATAAAAATGACTAAAACTCATTCTAGTTAAACCTTCTCATTAAATCATAATTCATATATGTAAGCACAAATGAAGGAATAACATGAGGAGAGAAAAAGATAGTTCGAAAGGGGCAGAGCGGGGGGGGGGGGGGGGGGGCCCGGGGAGGGAGAAGTGCGAATGTTTTGTTGGGGCGGGAAAGAGAGAACGGCCGGTTTACATAGACTAATATAGTTGTAGCTAATGATGAAAACGTCCTGTATAATGTAATCCTTCCTTAGCCATGTTGCCAATTTAGAATAAATGTACTACTAGGCAAGATGGAAGACAAATTATATGTTTGGACTTTTTTTTAACTTCAGAAAACTGCCCCGATATATCAGCACCCGATGGGGGTAATATATACCCTAGTTCGGCTACATTCTACCACACCAACACAGTATATTTCAACTGCAGTGAGACCTACCTCTTCGTCGGGACATCCAATCTCACCTGCGATAATGGCACCTGGTCCGACCCTGTACCAGACTGCAAGGGTAAGCACATCACAACTCGACTAAGCCCTAATACCTACCCCTACCCCTCCCAATTGACCTACCTTTTCAGTGATTTTCGTTATTTCGTCTTCTCGTCCTAAATCTGTCGAGTTCCAATAACCCGTCATCTTGTTTTTCGTCAGAAACAAATCAACTTGGTGAGTTGCAAAAACCTGTCATCTCGTCCTCTCTTCTTGAATAAGTCGACTTGCTGAGTTCCAACAATCCATCTTCTCGTCAACTTGTCCTAAATTATCTTGTCATCCCCTCGGCATTTTAAGCTTACGTACCAAACCGATTAACCTGGCCAGCTTAGCATGAACAAGGAAAATGAGTTATTGCGATCCCTGCGTACCCCTTCTAAAGACCACTGGCGTTCTAAATCTGAATTTTATTTAACAAGTACCTTTCCCCGATTTCCACCCCTCCATATCACTATTAAACCAGGCTACGCCACTGTCATTGTACTATGGCTCATTATGTCATCATTTTTTCTTATCTTTTATTTACTAATGTACTACGTGCAAACCATAGTAATGGGAAAATTTTGGCAATTATTTTATTTCAACAAGGTCTATACTTAAGACATGACGACTAAAGCCTCGGTCACAAATGCCATTACGAACTGCTACAAACGCCGTACGAACGATTTCCAGACAATGGAAAAACAGGGAGATTCGTACGAAATTATCGTTCGTACGAACCTTTGTGACCGTAGCATAAGAAAACATTTGGAGTTGTCATGGTCTAGTGAACACGTCACTGGACTGTGGATCAAATGGTTCGTGGTTTAAGTCCCGCCGCTCGTGGTTCATCGTTGTTACTAAATAATCATTACTTGCAAACGCCCAAGATAACAAAGAAGAAAACAAAAAATGTATTCATAAACAATAATCGCACATGTTTGACGTGGGCTAAAGATATGTTTGAATGTGTGTGTGGAAGGGGGAAGGGGGGGGGGGGGCAGACGCTCACTAACATCATCGTGAACTTAATGTGAATAATGTTGTATAATGTTTGCATACTTGTTTACAGCAAGCTGCCCCGGACCGGATGTGGACAACTCGAACTTTGCCGATGCGACGGATTTGACAGGACATGGTGGGTACGTTGAAGTACTTTGTGATGATGGTTTCACTTCCGGTTCCGGATCACTGATGACTGAGATCGTATACTGCGACGATGGTAGTTTCAACAGGACGATTTATTGCTATGGTAAATATTTATGGTTGTTTATTTCAAGCTCAAAGGTATACATGTTAAAGAATGGTATCACGACATAATCATCTGGCTTGAAAGCAACATATTCTGACGCTGATACTATACTGTTTTCATAAATTATTATTATATAAGAATGATAAGATATGATAATGATAGTAATAGTGATAATAACGATGATAATTAATTTAATAATGGCACGAGCATAACATGAGAAAAGGATGTGCGTAAAGGTAAAACACATACGACTTTGCGTGAGTGCATGTGTGTATGGTATAGAGAAAGGGGAGGAGCGAGAGAGAGAGAGAGAGAAAGAGCAAGAGAGAGAGAGAGAGGGGGGGGGGGGGAAGAGATGAAGGAGAAGAAAAAGAACAATAGATGAGATGGAGAGACAGTTTACTACTGCTTTGAAACTATAGACCATTATATAATCGACTTGTTTATCTTGTCCTCCCTTCCACGTACCCATCGACATGTGCTTATAGGCAATGTAAGACCGATCTTTAATAGTGGGTCTGGAAATAGTTTACGAATGAAAAAAAAATATCTCTCTTCTTAAGTGCTCGAGAACAGAAGTAGTTCATTGAAACTAAATCGAATGAACAAAAATTTGAATAAAAAGCAGTTGAAGATTAATTAACAACGAAAACATATTGATGGCAACAACAAGAAAACAGCAAGATATATTGTTATCATTTATGTTTTAACTCTGATTATAATCTATCCATTCATTTTGTTACTGTCTCATCTCAATCTAGAAAACTGTCCCAACGTAACGGCGATTGATAACGGAAACTTCTATGAAGTTGGACCTCCCCACTACTATGGGGACAGCATCAACTTCACCTGCCTCACTAACTACACCCTGGATGGGAACCAGACGGTCACGTGTCTAGATGGTGAATGGAGTTCAAATTTCCCAGAGTGCAAAGGTGAGCTATTGTTCTAGATTGAGTCTGCAGACGCAGACGACACTTAAACACTACTTGATATCTCTGTCAGTCTCTGCAAGGGGTTAGGTTACTCCTTGGTCTCTGACATGGGGTGTCTCTCTAGTCGTGGTAAGCTTAAAGATAAAGTTGAGTTCTGGTCGTGCGATTGCATTGTGAAACAAACGGTATGGAGTCGATCACAAATAATTGATCGTAAAGTATTCATAAGTATTGGTGTGTACTTTAACTAGAATTTATCTTAAATCATTTCCAGAACTCAAGGTTATCTTTTGCTAAGAAAAATTTAGATTTAAGACGAACTTCCTTTGTTACTATGATTTTGAACAAACGATTTAAAGCCGCGCGTCACGTTTACATTTTGGGAAGATACGGGCCAAAATGGATTGTTCTTTTGCCCCGAAATGTGCTCGTCAATACAAAAATGGAAAACATACTACTCTTATGAGGTACATGAAGTGTAATTGTAAATCGTTCCAATCACTGCCACGTGATTAGCCTGAGACGACTTTAACTTGCGTCTTGACCCAGGTGTGGTAACTAAGCTTTGGGATATACATTCCGTGTGCTACGATGCACTGTGAACTGTTCCAGATTTCGGAATCGTCACTTTGGATCATCTTATTTGAAATACTTTGTCATTTAACAAATAAAATCTTAAATTATTCCGTCAAAAACTTATGATTCCAATCTTTGCAGTTTTCAGTGTAGCTTTTTCGACTTAATTCTGGATCAGTTTATGGCATTTAAGTCATCAGTTCTGGTATGAGTTCCGCCTACACCGAAAGCTGGCGCAGTTAAAATACACTCCAGCAGTAGTAGCGATTTCGGTCAAATACGCTGTCGTTAAATTAAAAGGAACCTCAAATAAGATGATCCGACAATTTTTCTCAAAAAGAAATGCTCCAGGTCAGTAAGTTGTTCGCCAAAAATAAAGGTTCAGGGTTAAGGTTGCACTAGAGCTCTAGGTTAGCTATAGGGCTATGATTAGGGTGAATTATAGTGTTTGGTCTAGGGAAGAAGATAGGGATTCGGTTAGAGTAGGACATCGGCTTCGGAACAACTTCCGCAGGAACATGTTTCGTAAAACCTTGGTATCATCATTTATCATGTTATATTTCCTAGCGGACTGCAGCGACCCAGGCACACCGGTAAACGGATCCCAGGCCGCAAACTCCTCATACACTCACGGGGGACAGGTCTCTTACGAGTGCGATCCCGGATTCGATACCCTTGGCTCATCCGTGATCACCTGCGACAATGGAACATGGTCCGCCCCTATCCCAATATGTGAAGGTATTTCCTTTTCTGTCCTTTTTCTTGAAGGGTGTCACCAAAGAACGTGCCACTCTTTCTTAAGCTTTACTGTGCTACTTTTTTTTATCAAACATGCGTCATGTCGGCAAATTCTAAACCTTGAGAAACCTTTCATTTTCCTTGTCAGCCGATTCTCAAATGTGAAAACACTCTTTTTTTTCTATCATTTTATTTCATTCCATTTGACAGCCGTTTTCGTATAAGGGGGAGGGGGGTCGTTTCTCTTGAAACACAATTTCAATATCAGAATTCGAATCGATACGTACTCATTCCCTTCCAAACTTGTTCTCATTACCACAGTGCTCAGCTCGCACAAGAAGTGTATGTAGACACTTTGAATATGCATGAATTTATGAAGTAATGTTTTCAACATGAAATGCATCAAGGTCTTACATATACATTAACTCATAGGGCTGTTGCCCGTTGAGTGAGTGCAGGTGATCCACAAAAGTTTACATTTTCAGCAAGATAATTTGCTGTATGCTGAAATGTTGCTAATCTGAATTATAAATTAACACCTTATTGAATATTGAAGAGGGGGGGGGGGGTTTTCTCAAAATGTAGTTTTTACTAACATAATTGAAATTTAATATTGTTCCATTATTCTTAACCCGAACAAGGTTCTTTTCTTTTAACTATCATTTTGTTTTGTGTGTGTGTGTGTGTGTGTTTTCTATATTATTTTGATGGTAGCTGTCTTGAAAATCGCCATTTTGTTTGTTGTATATTTAGAGGATACCTTAGTGGACCTGATAACGCTGACGTGTGCATCCGACAGTTTCACGGTTCAAGTTCCGAAAGCATTGCTAGACGGGCTTAAACCAGAAGAACTCGTTTTGGAGAATAATGTGAACTGCACTGGTGTGAATGATTCCTCGGATTTCGTCAATATCACGTCAAAACTAGGAGAATGTGGGACTGAACTCACTGAAACAACTGTTACGGGAGATGTAAGTTGTTGTTGTTGTTGGGTCTTAAGGCTGTCGAATCTGAAAAGATTATTTCCGCCTAAGTTTGTACAATTATCATGATTATAATGTGCGTTCAATAGTGCGGGTAGGTTTATATCCAAAGACGAACATTTCAATAATCAATTAGTTGTGATATTCTTCTCCCCTAAATGATGACGAAGAATGGTAATATCACACAGTAGAGGTGTTAGATTGGTTGCGGAAAGGATCTAAATACTGGTTCGTGGATACGTCACGGGTGAGCCATCTGAATTATTTATAGTGTTCTTCATAAATCGAATACTTTAAATTACTACTTTGCCGACAGAGAGCAGTTTTACAAGTAAAGGGAATTTAAAATATAAAGTCAAATAGACATCATGTTGCTCGAAAAGCATTTGAAAACTATGAATGTACAAAAATGTAATGTGATTATGGTCCTGTTATCGGCTTTGGATTACCAAACCAGGGGAAAAATTAATTTTTGTAATCGTTGATACTTTCATTGCAGGGTAAAACTTATTACTACGACGTCTACAAGAACCGCGTGGTAGCGTATTCACCGACTGGAGTAGTCAACGGCCCTACGGTCGACCTACCCATCACCTGCACGTACGATCGAGAACAACTGGTCGATGGCGTGAGCTACAAACTCCAGAATTATACCATTTCTCGTTCCCTCTCCGAAGACGGCACCTACCAATTCCGTTTTTTCATCTACGAGGACGTTAGTTTCGGCACCGTCATCGATAACAGTGTCGTTCACGTCGATTTGGACGAGGATGTATTCTTTGGAATTTCGTTGCAGGGCGGTGGAGGGTCTCTTCGAGTCAACGCCCAAACCTGTTGGGCCACGCCCTCTTACTCGTCGACGGATAACACCCGTTGGGATTTGGTCTCGGATGGGTTAGTACTTGGTTTCTTGTTACCCCTATTCATCGTCTGATAAAAGCCAGAGGAGCATTATCTACTTGTTAATGGCATATTTGTTACGCCCTCTAGTTCTGAGAAGATTTCATGGTTGCTTATTTTTGTATCTCTTTCACAAAATCATCGCCAAAGTTTTACTTCGAAATAATTCTGCTGATTTGAATGTTCTTTTTATCAAGTGTAAGTTCAAGTTTTATTTCCACATCTGTTAAAAAAACACAAGTACAATTTATAAGCATATATTAAATAATTAACGTTAGAATTAAACATCTTCAATCAAATATAACTATCTATAATAAAGCAAGCAATACTGATACATTATTGTGTTGATCACTTTTACATTGATAATAACAATAACAAAACAAACCTAGTTTAATACTATCCGTGATCCAGCCTAACCCTTACACCCCCTCCTCCCCACGATGTCAATGTTTGTTTAACCGTTCTGTTTAAGCATAGGTCCATTGTTTAAGGCAATTCGTTAAGAGGTATGCTAGTTTGATAGCATAATCTGTTTTGCGTGAATGAAAATTTACACTATTCTTTGTTTCGTTTTCTACCATTGTTTCGGTCTGGCCAGCTGCCCCATGGACGACTCCCTGATGTTCATCGAAGATACGAACCGCGCTCTTTTCAGTTTGTCCAGTTTTCGATTTCTTGATCAAGGCGATTCGGTAGGTATTTATTTTGATTGAGCTTGATGAAAATATCCAAAGTATAGGTATTAATGTTAATCATCTTAATCATTATTAATAGGTCGTGTTTAAGGAGATAAAGCGAGACTTATGACCTATAACACAATGCACGTGTACAAATGTATAATCTACAGTCCTTTTCAGTTATACTCATGTCTAGAACCAAACTCAATTCTCCCCTTTTATAGGTCTATATCCATTGCGACGTATTGGTGTGTGAGCTTAAAAATTCGCAGTGTAAACAGCCCTTGGACGATTGCGGTGTTGGTGATAGTCGACGACGACGGCGGAGCGCTGCACACATCGGGCCGACTAGGAGAAAGAGGTTGAGAGTCGGGCCGTTCAGACGGATGGAATCAGCGTACAGCGGTTACGTTTTACCCGATTCCTCTCTGCACGAAGGTAAAGGGTCCAATACTCAAATATTTCTCCCGGTTAAAAGAAAGACAGTGGTAATCATATTGTCAGAAAGGAAAACACACAATATAATCATGAAGAGAGAGAGAGAGAGAGAGAGAGAGAGAGAGAGAGAGAGAGAGAGAGAGAAAGAGGGAGAGAGGGGAGAGAAAGAGGGAGAGAGGGGAGAGAAAGAGGGAGAGAGGGGAGAGAAAGAGGGAGAGAGGGGAGAGAAAGAGGGAGAGAGGGGAGAGAAAGAGGGAGAGAGGGGAGAGAAAGAGGGAGAGAGGGGAGAGAAAGAGAGAGAGAGAGAGAGAAAGAGGGAGAGAGGGGAGAGAAAGAGGGAGAGAGGGGAGAGAAAGAGGGAGAGAGGGGAGAGAAAGAGGGAGAGAGGGGAGAGAAAGAGGGAGAGAGGGGAGAGAAAGAGGGAGGGAGAGAGGGAAAGAAAGAGGGAGAGTGGGGAGAGAAAGAGGGAGAGAGGGTTATGGGGAGGAGCATCAGCCGACAGGGGAAACCACAATGAGGGAGATACAAACAGATAAAGGCAGAGAAGGCGAAAGACAGAGGGGCCGACATTGTAAGAAAGAGATAGACATAGTGGGATAGAATGACAGACAGAGGGTGATATAAGGACAATTAATACAAAAAAGCAGAAGAAAACGAGTGTGAAGTGGGAAGAGTAAGAAATGTGCTCAAGATTGAGAGAATTCATAAACAAAGATAGAAAGAGAGGCGGAGAGAGTGAAAGAGAAAGACATATAGCCATATAGAGATGGAGAGAAGAGGCGAGTCTGAATACCATAGGGAAGAACATAGAAAGGGCACTGAGGCAAGTTAACGAGGGTATTTGCATGACAAATAATTAATCGAAAAATAACGAAGAACGAGATCGCCCATCAAATAGAGAAACAGACGAGAGATACTCCATACAAAGAGAAATGAGAGAGGAAGTTTTGAATGGAAGGGGAGACAAATATGCATAGTGGAGAACAAATATTTACATATACATGTATACTGATTTCGGTTGTAAAAATCCCCATAAATACAACATTACTGATATTACGACTGCGATTCGATAATAAAATGTCATAATTAAACATGCAGTCTTATGACTATATTTTGATTATACTTTAGGTGAATTTTCCCAATCCCAAATGTTCATACTGTTCTTTTTTTCTTCCTCTCTCCCGTAGATTCGCAGTCATATATTACAGAATCCCTTACTACTTACATCGTCGTTATCGTGAGTTTAGCTGTCATCTGTCTGGTCCTCATCGCCAGCCTTTCCTTTGTCACCACGAGATTGCTCATGGCGAGGAAGAATTAACATTACATTCCCATGGCAACGGCACGCTGTTACCATCAGTTCAGATCAGCGCCAGCCACAATGCTCCTTCTCACTGCTGACGATAGAGGGCTTCCTGTATACTGGATTAAACCAGAGCTGTCTGGTCAAACAGAGTTTGGCCAACTTGGTTTTAGTTGGTCACAACATGGCGTGGGCCTATATATTCTGTTCTGTGCTTGCCCAACAAGGCAGGATTCTCCATATTGTGCCCAACTCGACCCGGGTTTGCCAAGCTCACATAATCAATGGCTCTGTATGAAACCAGGCCAGTGCCATGCATAGATGGATATGGACGAAAACAAACAAATCCAATCGGCTAGTTCAGACTATTTCTATTTACCTCGCCCGAAAACTGACGTGGACGTGGTGGACGCGAACTATCATTTTTCATATATTGACATTTTACAGCGTTGCGATTATATTCAGATGCGATTTCTTAAAGCAAATGTTGATACAAAGAACCCCAACGACGGATTGTTATGGGCAAGTGAGTGCGGTGTTACTGAAATAAACCGACAATAATATCAGCTAAACATGGATGACATTGGCCCGTATTCTACTTAAATTCATCTCCTCAAGGGTGTTCACTAGTTTCGAGATGTTACCAAATCGCTAACCATAGTAATGATACTTGTTTTTCTTTAACCCAGTCACTTCTTTAACCATGCAACTAAAAGTTCTTTTCATGGAGTGTTGGCTCAGTCAGTAGAGCGTCCGCCTCACAACCGGAAGGTCGTGGGTTCGAACCCCGGCCGCGTCATACCAAAAGACGTTAAAAGATGGGAGTTGTTGCCACCTTGTTTGGCGTTCAACAATAAGGGATAGGGCAACGTCGATCTGGCGCTGCTCAGTGGCTGCCGGGCTCACGATCAATTGGGCAAAAAGAATTTCCGTTTCGGTTTAATAACATTTGGAGTGGACTATTAGGCTATTATTATTATTATTATTATTATTATGACATCAAACATTCAAACTTCACTATTAGAATTTTATGCATAACATTTTTGTGAAATGAAAGTGCAGGTTTCTTTTTTTTAATGGTTTTTGTATGCTAACATTGTTAAAGTGAGGGAAGATCCTCCAAGAAATCAGTAATTATTCCAACGATTTTAATAGAAGCTTAAAATACCTCTTGGATATTTAGATTGATTCATCATGGTGTATTTCTTAAAGGAGTAATTGATGATTGAAAATGAATTGTATGTTTATAAGTGTGAGGTCTATGTTTATCTTTTTTTCGTAAATGTGTTCATAGACTCAGGGCCGGGTTTACGTAAATCAGAAGAATACGGACCCATGTATTTAAACAGAGAGACTGGATTCCTACCCAATACAATATGTGATTAAAAATAGATCGAAGCTGAAGAAAATGACGGTTAAAACGAATTTTATCTGAAAATATGCATTTCTTTTTTAAAGGACATTCTTTTATATTTCATAATTAGTACATACTTTGTAGCCGTTCCCATAGCTTCCTGAAATCCTTCACTACTGTTTCATCTTTGACAATGTGAGAGTTAACTAAAAGAAAGGGATTTTAATAACAAAATTAACAACTCACTGTACGATTTTTTTTCCCCTTCTTTTTTCGAGATATAAGTTCGCGAGATGAAAATATAGTATTCCTTACTGTGTCTATATGATTAACATCCACTGCAGGCGATATCAAAAATCTTCGTTAAAATGTTCGTTATAATCCCTCATACTTTTCGAAACTGGTAGCGCCCTTTGTTATGTATTTTTCATAATGGTTATGTTATATGTCATTTGTCTGAATATGCTCACAATAGTTAGACGCACGACATTGAAATTAATATATTTCTTAACTCATGATCTTTTGTTACTGTTACGTAAAACATGTAGAAAGAATAACTCCTTTGCCTGTTTTTGCTGCTTTGTGCTCGTTCAAATATATAGCATTGACTTGATATATTGACAAGTCAAATAAATTGCCAACAAATAATCACTAGTGTATGGATTATAAACAGAAACATAAAGCTGTAGTATCATGCAATAAAAATAATGTTGAATTGTTAATCCTTAATCCTGCTAATGGAGAATGAGGGCGTCACATGAAAACCAGCCAAAATGATACCTTCATACTTTCAGAAACTGGAAGCGCCCTTTGTTATAAGATTAATGCCTATGGTATAAGTCATTTGTTTGAAAACTCGAACCATGAAAATAATAGATGCACGACGCTACAATTCATATTTCTTATTTATGATCTTTTGTTACTGTAACGTAAAACAAGTAGATAGACCAACTTTTTGCTTACTTTTGCTGCCTTGTGATTGTTCAGATATATAAACTTGACTTGATATATTGACAAGTCAAATAAATTGCCAACAAATAATCACTAGTGTATGGATAATAAACAGAACGATAAAGCTCTAGTATCAACAAGTTTGTGGAATATTTCATCCTTAATCCTGCTAATTGAGAGCTGGACAGTCACATTATAACCAGCCAAATTGATCAATACAAACCAATGTTACCCCTGTATATCAAAGACGATTGTAACTACTTTCAAAAATTAAACCTAACACAAATTCCAATAGCCTTGCGCTTCACCTATTGAAATGTGCAAAAATGACAATGACGTACTACGTAATTAGAATATGATTTTTATGAGAAATAAACTAATATATTCAAATGACCCTTTAGTGTATTTTTCGAAAAATATGTAATTGCGATCGTGTTATCTCTATTATTAGTAAAACAAAAAGTAAACAAATGACAAAGTTGCAAAGAACAACAAAGCATTTTGATTGTTATTCATTGATGGATTGAACAGGTACCTGGCCACTCGAACTCTGTTAGTCGTTTTGATAAAGGCCGAGGTAGGGCAAGTCTTCCAATGAGACCAGCTATGTTCACTAATTTTGATTTTTCAAAAGTGGTTGGATAAATGTACAAATATTTAAAAAACGACAAAAGGAGGAATCAGAATTTCTTTTTTCAGCATTCTCTGCAACACGAATCTTGTAAGAAAAAGTTGAAATTGAAGAATAGGAAGACGAGTGAAAATAAATCCGATGCAACTTGCAAAGAACAATCGCAAAGTATTTTTATTTTTTTTATTTCAATTTGATATTAATATCAGTATTTGGTTTCCTTACCAATAATTATGATGATAGATTAAAAAGATGAATGCAAAACTAACGCACGTACAGTTTTATTTGTGCACTCGTCTTTATATATAAATACACATACAATTATATATAGATTGAATAATGTCCAACAAGATGAAGAGAACAAAATAGTACAGCATATATCAACTTCCAACGCTAGATGTAATACACAAGTGATGGATTGAAATTCACAAGCCCTTTCGACTTATTCTCTTTATCTAGCGTAAATTTGTTGTGAATTGACATATTTCTACATATTATTTATATATATATATATATATATATATATATATATATATATATATATATATATATATATATATATATATATATATAATGACTATATACCTTCAAGAAAGAGGGGATAAGCAAAATTTAACCGAGAAGGAAAAAACATTGCATTTGGATTAATCAATATCCGTAATTGGGAAAATGGACAACGTTAGCCTTTTTAAGAGTTGAGCAGATTCCCCCTTCGGAATTACATTTATCCAATAATTGGTCAGTTATAGAATTGCGTAATTTCTCTTGGGAGGATCAATTGGGCAATCGACTGACCTACATAAAATTGTTACCAACAATTTGGCAATTTAGGAGTTGGCCAACTTACGCTTGGTTATCTACTTAATATCAACAATATAGCGTAGAAAGGGGGAGGGGGCGAGAGACACAGACACAGAAAGGGAGATAGTCAGGGGAGAGAGAGAGAGAGAGAGAGAGAGAAAGTGTTGGGCGGGAGGGGGAGTGGAAAAAAGTGGAGAAAAGACAATTATAGATCGGCGAGAAGAAGAAGAAGAAGAAGAAGAAGAAGAAGAAGAAGAAGAAGAAGAAGAATAGGAGGAGGAGGAGGAATGCAAAGAGGGAGAAAGAGGTAGCGGACAAGGACTAGCATGAATTCAAGAAAATGCGAGATTGGAGAAATGAGAAAAAGAGAAGAAGAAGAAAGAGAGAGAGACAGAGACAGAGAGAGAAAGAGAGAGAAAGACAACACCATTCATACTGAGCCAAAGGCTTACACAAAATTAAACAATTGAACGAATACCCTCAAACAAGAAGAAGAAGAAAATCTAGCTTTAATCCTGTGTGGTTATTGTCAATTTCACCAACTGCATATGGTCTTTTCAACATACAGAAACTATACACTAATATCGCCTAGAATCAATATAAGGTTTCTTAATAGATTCCCTATCAGATATAGCACTGGCTAAAGGTTGTATTAGTTAATCCGAGTCACCTCTTTATCGCTGATAACATATCCATTCATACAAATATATAATGATTTTACACTATTTAAAATGATTTGAGATTGCATTTTCCCAATCTGAGATAAATCAATTAATTTAAAATTCAATTAAGTAATTGAAATGAAATTTAAAAATTCCGGTTCAATACGAAGTGCATATCAAACTAGCAATATGATGGTACAACTATTGTAAGAGAGCAATTTAGGTTTGACCAAGATGGGATCATATAAAAATTGTTGTATCCTTCGAGACATGACGACATATTTCAATGGTTCTCTGCTACTAAACATGACATCACATTACATTTTAAGAATCCGTATTAGTCAAGATTTGCACAAGGAAATGAAAACAGAAGAATGCAAGCCAAAGATATGTCAATGCGTACACATCAGAGTGGAGAGGCAAACACTCGCAACTTAAACTTTGCTCTGTCTTTCAGCAACTTTTTCATCGGTAACATTGCACTACCAGCAGACCCAACCCTCTAAAACAACAGTCCTTTGTGGTTGCCTATTACCAAACTTGGAGTTGTCTTTCACCGTTTTATTCTTTCATTTTTGCCACACAAAATATTTCGTGATAGATCGAGGATAAATAGAGCAAAACATCACGGATACTAAAGTTGACATACCTGCAATTCTCCAAGCGACCCTTTCATTAACCCGTATCCACCTCCTATCCAAATATGCCGACCTGTTTGCATCCAAGAATGAACTTGAGTCTCTGTTTACCCATCGAGAAAAACAAAGTATAGAATATTTGATGGATGGATGAATGGATGGGTGTATAGAGAAGTATATTCTCCAAAACTGTGGAAAAGTATTTCTAAAAAGACACTGAACGTTCTTTAACAAAAAGGTTTTGTAATAATCCACTGACGTTTATGTTAAACAACAATGTAAACACCTGCGTTATATTTTTTGCAATTGGCGATATAAACATAATTTAAAAGACCTCATGACTTGTCATTAGTTTGGTATTAGCCGGCCACAGTGAAGGGAAAACAGGGGAAACTTGACAACTTTGTTCTAATGAATTATGTGTCATTGTATATGTTGACTTGTCTCTTGAACTGTCAAAGGACTATTAAAGCTACATCATGTCATTTATTTCATGTATATATCCCTTGTTCATTTGGCCTAGACGATATCAAGATTCAAATCATGTTATTTCTCATGCAAAACATACGTTAGTACAAAACGACATTGAAATATTATTAGCGATTTAATAGAAGTATATTACTCCAAAATGTACAATGAAACAAGACAAATATAAAAGTAATGGCACGAGAAAAAAGGAACTAACTAGAAGCAGAGCTTGTTGAAGTATCAATGATTATGTGGGTAAGATTTGAGACTGCTTTCTATCACCTAATGACAAAGAAGTCAACTATTCTCTTTATATGTGGGGCTGATCGAAAAAAAAAGTTTACATGTACAGTATTATAGGCACTGATCGGCTTTCAAACCCGTCTGTACTATTTTGGCCTGGAGGGATTAGACCACCAGGGTGGTCACTGACAGGTGGCTATCTCATTACCTCAGCTCTCAATTAACATAAGAAAAAGAGGATCATGGGGGACCAATGGTCACCGATTAGGCATTGTTTTCTATATAAAGGGAGCAAGTACTGTAGCTACAAGTAGTACAGTGGGGCTTTAAAAGGCCGTCATTTTAATGACGCAGAACTGCGTCGGGGGATGGCAAGGTCTCTGACCCGCCATGTGAGGGGTACGTAGTTTACAGAGTGAATGGAAACCGAACAGGGGGTGTTTCACAAAGATCCTAAGTTGAACTTATCTCTAAGTTGGACTTAAAAGTTATGGAAAGCCATTAGCATCCTTGATAATATTTTGTAAAAGTTATTTTAAAAGGCATAATGTTGATTCAAATCATTCATACTTTCTATTATCATGAAAGATTTCATGTTCTTGATGTGGAATTTATGAAAAGTCTAAAATACTTCAATTTATGCTTTTGAATATATTTCATTTTAAGGCTACAAATGGCTCCCCATAATATTTAAGTCCAACTTAGAGTAAAGTTTGACTTAACATCTTTGTGAAACACCCCCCAGATCTACCATCACGGAATTGCATTACTGGCGTACCGGTTATACGCCTTGTAAAGATTGATTAGCGCAGGTAATAGCGCAATAGAAATGGCGTGTTGTGAGTATACGCAGTGACGTATCCTCACCATAAACGATGAACTTGAAGGCAAATATGATCACGCCTATTTAACAATGCTTACCTCTTTATTGATTCACTCCCCTATCCCATCCACTGGATTCACTGCAAGTAGCTCATGTTGTCAGAATAGTTCAAGTTCGTCTTATTGTTGAACTTGGGGTCTCTTTCATTTCTCTTTCAAGACCGACGCGGGACGGGTCTGTATTTTTGTCTTCCGTCTCATTAGTACCATAACACAAGAAGGAGACCTCGGAATTTCAATTGCACTAATCAGGAGAAAGGAGAAAGAGTCGATGCTTTTAATTGTTTATCACTTTCTCCAAGGACCACATTAATAGTTAGATTAACAAGAGAGAACACTATCTGCCAGGATGTATCGTCTAATGCTGCAAGGCGCTCTTTTAAGCGTCGTTGTCGTGGGTAAGTACTGAGCAACCCGTTTAATCTAATAATGTGTCATTCTCTAATGTTATGCCGTTTTTCTTCTTAGTTTGTTATTTGTGTTAACTATAAACTGCAGGCCCTGATGTTGCCATCAGAGTTGATGAAAAGCGGCCCAGTAACTATACCAAAGCTACATTTCATGTCAGTGTGATTAAACAATAGAAAACATTAAACTAAATGTACTAAATCATAGCAATAAAAGGTTGCAATTTATTAATTAAATTCTCATTGACATATCTCTTGATTCTGCCCCATGTTTGGTGCAGGGGGAAATAGTTCCACGATCGACATGCCCTTGGTATGTATGCAGATTGATGAAGATCCGTACGAGACTTGGCGATGGTTTCTAAACATAGATTGATGTATTGCTAAGACGTTTTGATTTCAACAAAGGTGCATAATATCTGTAACCTTTCTCTTTCAAAGGTTTCATTCCCATGCGGAGGAATACCGTGGTACAAATGTTCCCGGTGGTGTCACTTCATATTAACACCGTTTGCGCAATAGGCATTTTGCAAAAAAGGGGTAATTAACGGTGATGTTCGCAGGTTTAGAAAACTACGTGTATTCCGAGCAAGAAATTTCAAGAAAAAGTGTCATGTACTTAACCCTAAAAATGCTGGGCTATCTAAGGTCTTAATAAGTTTCTTGATAGCGCATGATTCTCACTGAATGTATTTATCTAGCTTGTTACCCCTCTCTCTTTCTCTCTTTCTCTCTCTCTTTCTTTCTTCCCCTTTGCTATCTTCTGACTTTTTCATCCTACCATGTTGTATTTCATGTACTGGGTTTGTACCGGTTGTTATGCAAATTCTGAATGATACTATCCGAAACTTTACTTGCAACTTGTTTTCTTACTATGTTTATTATATCTAATTTGATAGGAAGCTGTCCAGACAAAACCTTTTCTTGTTTTTTTTTTTTGTACAGCTGTGCCTTATTCTGTTTTGTATTAATTCATTTCACATGTATATACTATCCCAATTTATGTATTATATTGTACATGAAATTGTATTTTTTTTTTACTTGTAAAATGTTTTGAAAGATGGAATTCAATAAACTGAACTTAACTGAACTGAATACGGTCGGGGGGGGGGGGGGGCAAAAAAACGAAATCTTAAGGGGGGCATCATGAAAAAACGAAACTCGATCGGAATGCCTTTGGAAAGGCGGCGCTACGGATGGCTTGAACAATTCAGATCGGGCCAAAAGTAGTCTCAGACTGTGGGGACTATCCTCCCGAGCACAAGGTAGAAATTTCAGGGACAGCTGACTACTCACTGGCCAGGAAACCGACGTCGCGGTTTATGGTGATGGTGATGTTGATGGTGCCAGTATACAGTTTAAATAAGATATCATGAATTACGTTCGCCCAAAAGTCAAATTGAAGAACACACTTTAGAAACTTAATTGTATCGTTAATATTTTCTCCCTGTTTGTAATTCTCTTGTAATGTTATTCGTGCCAATATTTCCTTCCTGTCTGTGATTCTATAAAAGAATAATGGTCATTATTTGAAGTTGAATCAAGATTTGCAACATATCTACTTGAAAATGTTGTTATTCGTGCCAATATTTCGTCCTTTTTTGTGATTTCGTAACGAAATTTGTGTGAGTGTTTGAATTCGAAACAAGGTTTGTAACATTCTCACCTGACATGTTTTGTGTATTGCTAGTGTCGTTTTTTTTTTCTTCTTCTTGTTTGTAATTCTATAAAATGATTGATGTGCATGTTTGAATTTGAATCAGGACAGAAGTTTTGTCTGTAGTGTCTACGTTTCCTTTTTGTTCTTGACTTTGCGTTGGTATGTGATAAATCCAGATTTTCAGCATTAGCTTAAAACTTTTTAATGTTTTCTCTTCCATTTTAGGTCTGGTGAGGGCGGAATGCGGAGGAGGTAAACAATCTCTTTACATTCAATCATATATAAACTCTTACACTTAAACAAATCTTGAGTAAAATGTAATAAATATTTAGCGATTCCCCCCTCCCAAAAACACACACATGCAGACACACACACACACACACACACACACAAAGCAGTAAACATATACAATGATTATTGGGGGGGGGGGGAATAATTCACAATATTGGATAACCCTTTACCCAAGATTGTGTTCCATTTCAACTAACAGTGATGCATCCATATTTCTCAGTAACCAAGTCTGTTTAAAGTGTAGACAAAAACTGAATATCCACTGTGTGCACTTGCTACTTGCCTTCGTCACCTTTCTCAAATTTGATTAAGACATATATACATAGGCCCCTCCTTCTTACTTGTTTATTTCCTCTAGTTGACCCCATCTACTCTCCTTTTTGCGTTCACCGTCCAGACCCTTCTACGTCCCCTTTCGCATTTCTATATTCTTACCCATATATCACTAGGTGTTTTACACATAGAAGATTCACCAATACCTTAAATTCATTATCCAACCCCTCAGTGCAATATGTGAACATCAAATTGACCATGTTTATGACATTTTTTTTTTTGATTGATGAAATTTATCGTCATTGCTACTACATCGAAGAATAGCGACGATTGCAGTCATATTAATATTTTCGTATAGCACTCAGGTGGAGTAAATCGGTACTCTTCGGCAGCCAAGTAAGGCCCGTTACTTTTTTTTTTCGCGCGCTTTGTTTCCTTTGTATTGTCCGATTTTGGCTTTCTGAGTACAATACGAACAGTTTTAGAATGTATTGTCACCAATAAATTTTTAATACATGTTATCGTGTATACATTTGAGGTTAAAAAATAATGTTTAGCTGTATTTTATGTAACGGATTTTAACGTTAACTTATAATTTGTAAATATTTTTATAATTCGGGAACACATCATCAAACTTCATGCTTTTAACGCGTTAGCCCTCCTTTATAATGTTTACCTTCTTCGTGTTAATAATGATCTTAGCGTGTAATCCAATATCTTACCTACTCTGTACAATGGCATGTACTGTGTTTGGAAAAATGTCTGAAATGTAAATAGTTCAAGTGTAAATGTCGATATGTATTTATGAAATGATGATATAGAAACCAATAAATCAATCATCAATTTTACCGGGATGAGAATATTGATTGAATCATTGGCTCTGATTCTATGTTTGACTTCTACCATGTTAACAGACACGACAGCTTGTGACACAACGACCATTAACAGATACCCTCTGGAAGGGGCCGATGATGCAGGAGAAATCACCTATGACCCATCCGGATGTGTGGCCACAACCGCAAGCACAATGATTAGCTGCTCCGGGACTCTGCTTGGATTTAATTCACTTGAATGCAGCGTTGGGGACTGGACTATCGCAAATCCTACCGTGTCGTGTTTCGGTATGTGCACAAAATACTACATTCCCAACGAATGGCAAAGATTCGATCGATTTGCAGTCGATTTAAAGTGGATTTAAAGTGGGTCCAGCGGATATCGTAGTCACACCAACGAGACAACAGATCGACTAAACCGAAAAACAATAATCCGTTTCAATTTTTTTTCATAGGTTTTTATTCATTTCTCTCATAAAGAAAATTGTACATAATTTATAACAAACTAACAAAACAAACAATAGTAATAACATTAAACCGGGACGAGAATCGGTTGGTCCGGTCTGGAGTCGGTTCGGCGGTAAATCGAATACCCTAGCCAGATCGACAAGACACTAGTCCGAACAACTAGCCATTACCCTCAACTGCTATACATTACCTACGGGAACCGGGTGACTCTTGGATAGTAGGCCGAAACATATTGGAATGAAAGGAATCCTATAGTCAACAAGTTTAATATTTATTGTCTTTAAACATTACGATTGGGTTACTCGTATCTCAAATTGTGTAAATGCTGTTTTATGATATTACTATGAAGGTATGTCGTAATTAATATTTCTATTATGTATTAGTAGTATTAGTAGTAATATAAGTAGTAGCAGTATTAGAGGGAGTTGAAATGCACAAAACATTTATATAGCGCCCACATTGATTTAACGGTATCACTAACAATTATCCAATCTATTATTTGTGAAGCTGCTAGCGGGTGTCCCGTACCTGATACTCCTACTAATGGTAATACAACGGGAGATGATTACAGTCTCTTCGAGACAATTCAATATGTCTGCAACGATGGCTATAAGAGAGTTGGAGCTGATTCTGCGTTCTGCGACTCTACTGGGGAATGGAGTCTACCAGCGCCTAGATGCTTAGGTATACACACATTGTACTCGTTGCACACGAGGCGTGATTTGCCTGACGCAGTAGTGCGTCAGAGACTTTGACGCACCTTGTGAAAGTGACCTTGTACACAAGTGAAATGACAAGGGCTTACGTTGTGTTGAATTGGGGACGTTTGAGCTAATGGTGTTTTGACTAGCGCAGGCAATAACGCAACTGAACTAATGCCGCGTGTGCAATGAGGGTAAATGTATTAATTGATGCAAAGGAAGTAAGGAGATTGAAACGAAAAGTACAATTCGATATCAGGTGGTTATTGAAATAGACAGATCAGTGAAAAAAAAAATTGGGAAAAATCGATATAGGAAACAAACATGGATGTAATTAAATTCCATTAAAAAAGATAAGTGGAATAAATTTCTTCCTTTTTTTTCATCTTCAAAAAGGGCGTTCATGGTTAGATATCGAATATTTAAAAGTTTTATATTCAATAAAAAAAAATAGTATTAGAAATGAGATGTCGATGCATTTTTTATCGTCCGATTCTAATCTTATTACTGGGCCTATCTTCTTAGATAAATATATTCTTGCTCCTTTATTTTTCTTGTTTTGTCTTGTATTGTTTTATCATTTATTTCCAAATATTAGTGTGACTGGTTAGGTTTCCTTGAAACCATTTGAATACCAGCCCCAATTTCGATTACGTTGACTCATTCAGAGTCTCGTTTAAAAAAAAAGTTAATTACCATATTTTATTTTATTTTAACAAATAGCCTACTGGGATTGAAAATGTTATACAATCACTTAACCTATTACCCTTATCACTGAAGAGGTTAGTCTGACATAGGTCAAAAGAAGAAGAAGAAGAAGAAGAAGAAGAACAAGAACAAGAAATTGGTCCAGTGAAAGCCAGTGAAAGCCAGTGAAAGCATACCAACAAAAAAAGAATGTTCACCCTCTGATTGCTTAGAAAGAACTAATTTCAAGTTATTATCTTGTTTTAACGCAGGCTCTTGTACCCGACCAAACCTCAATGCCACAGTGTCTATCACTCCCGAACAGGATACCTACGAAGACGGTACAATTGCGCAGTTCACCTGTGACGACGCCACCACTACCATGACCGGTACCGATGCCTCCACGTGCCGCGACGGAGCATGGTCGCCGACCCCTCCCGCTTGCTACCGTAAGATTACTTTAAAGACAATTTCAATCTCGACCAGCCACTATCAAAGCCCCACTGCACTACTTATAGCTGCTTGCGCCCTCTATGTAGCAAACAATGCCCAATCGGTGACCGCTGGTCCCCATGATCCCCTTTTTCTTATGTTAAATGAGAGTTGACTTGATGAGATAACCACCTGTCAGTGACCGCGCTGGGTGGTCTAATCCCTCCTGGCCAAACAAGTACATACGGGATTTAAAAAAAGTTTAAAATCAGAGAAGCAAACTGATCAAAATAGAATTGTTTTTTTTTTTAATTTAAAGCTGTAATCACTATACGTATGTGCACTTTAAATTGGCTGAATCGGTTATGTCACTGTGACGCGTAATGCTGGATAACTTTTCAATTTGTTTCAACACAGAAAATTACAGAACTTTTGTTTGTTAATCCAAATATATGAATCAAGGGGTCTTTTCGTTTTAGAGGTACAATAATGATTATGCTTTCCATAATGGCTTATATTTTGGGAAGTGCCCCAAACAGGAAAACGACAAACGGGAAAGTTGTTCATGAAAACCTCACAGTCCTCTGACCAAATTGCCAATTTCATATTTAAAACATTAATATAACCCCCTCATTATTAATTGTCTTCATTCTATTTCTCTTAGTATTTGTTTTGTTTTGCTTTTATACCAAAGAACTTAGGAAAAGGACTGGATTACCGTTTAATAACAATTTATTACAATGTATGTGCCAAACTAACTTTCTGAAAGAGTAATTCCAACAAATGTTCTCCACATATGTTTGAGCTTGCGTGAGTTTCAAGTTCTCGTTAACATCGAAAATGGTTGTAATTTGTTTAATTCTCAATACATTGGACAAATTCTACTGACAGCTAGTTGTGTGCCGATCGTAACTCATGGTACACTACACAATCCGACTGCGATCCGAGTTTGGGAGAATTTCCAATAGCATATGATGTGATCATTCACGCGTGTAAGATATTAAAGACCGTCAATACTACTGGGCCAAAAGGGATTAGACCACACAGCGAGGTCACTGACAGGTGGCTATCTCAATAACTCAGCTCTCAACTAACATAAGAAAAATAGGATCATGGGGGACCAACAGGCACCGATTGGGGAAGTTTTCTAAATAGAGAGAGCAAGTAGCTACAAGTAGGACAGTGGGGCTTTAATGATCGAGTATCTCGATAGCTACTTGAGTTAAAAGATTCAAAAATTCGATGGATTTCAAACTTTCCTAGAGGAGGGAGAGGTAAATCGGCTCATAATCGTAGTGACGTCAGACGCGTATTGCTAATGTCTTCGATTTGATTTGGCATTTGGCATGAAGGTGACCTGGTAATGTGGTTCATTATCTCGACTCTCAATTCACGAGTTGAGGGTTAAAATCTCAAGCTGGCACCAATGTCCTTTGGCAAGACGTCAATCAATGTTTGCCACTCTCCACCCAGGTGTAAATGGGTATCTGGCAATCGCTGGGGGTAATAATTTTTGCAGGGCCCTTTGAAAGAACAGCAAAAAGGCTGTTGAGGCTTCCCTGGGTAAACACAATTATTATTGTCAACTTAATTCGTATTACTCGCTAATGGTGCATTGATATCATTTGGCGAGACACTAACTACAGTTAGTTAAGTCATTTCATATAGTTGCAGCACTTTATAGATGGACGTACTATTATTATTATTATTATTATCGTTATTATCAAAGCCTTCCAAATAATGTGGGAACAAAAATATAACATATCGATCCGAATTTACACATGGTACAGGTAAGTGCACCATAGGTAACACCAATTCATCAACCCTCGGAAACGGCCTAACAGTGGGACAATTAGTTGACCATCAGACCAGTATTGAGTTCCAATGCGATGCTGGACGGCATTACAACGAAATAACCCTCGGGAGTACCAGCGGTGTCCAGGTGTGCAACGATGGCGAATTACCGAGCCCCTTTGCTTATTGTCATGGTGAGTACAATTTATATATATATATATATATATACTAGCAGGACCCGCGGAAATCCGCGGGATTCTAGAGGGGGGCGGGGGGTGTAAATACATATATAGAGACTGTCTAAATTAAAACCACCAAGAACTTTATTTGCCATTCAGGCCATTAAAAAAATATACATGTTTAGTGTCCCCGCCCGCTTCCTTTTTGGGGGCCACCTCCTATATTTTTTTTTTTTGAACAGCTTCCCCGCCCGTTTCCTTTTTGGGGGCCGCCTCCTATTTTTTTTTTTTTTGAAATTTTTTTTATTTTTTTTTATTTTTTTAAATTTTTTTATAGAAAAAAAACAGCGTCCCCACCCGCTTCCTTTCTGGGGGCCGCCTCTCCTATTTTTTTTTTTTTTTTGAATTTTTTTTTTGATTTTTTTTTTTTTTTTTTTTTTTTTTTTAAAGAAAAAAAACATGAAAAGCACTGCTAAAATGTATTTCTGATCTTAAAAAAGAAAAGAAAAAAATTGTTGGCTGCCATCTTGAAAAATAGCCTGAATGTCAGGGAAAATGTACGGAGCAGCCATTTGAAAGAAAAAAAAAAAAAAAAAAAAAAAAGGGCCTCGATCCTCCTTCCCATTTTTCAGAAAAAACAGGACGCTAAACGTGTTTTTTTTTAAATTTGGCCTTATATAAAAAAAAACAAAAAACGATCCAACTGTACCGGTAGTTATTCTTTAAGCCACTGGAACTGCGTAGAGTTCCGTAGTGTGGCGTACCGACTACGCAGAAATTAGGCTGCGTATTAATGGGAAAATAGTCCCTGCGTAGGTTATGCGTAGGCTGGCGTACAGGTTTGCTTATATGGTTGCTTACTGTGTGGAAAGCTTTTACTGCTTTGACGATCTGGCGTAGGGTAGCATAGTGTTGCGTAAAAAGGCGTACTTTCTGCGTCAAGTTTCTACGCTGAAAGTACGCAAAAAAAATTAAACATGTTGACTTGTTTTCGTTCATCTTGCGTACCCCTTTCTGTCCCTCAGCATATAGTAACGTAGGCCAGCGTAGTTGGTAGCAACACTACGCAACTCTACGTATTGACCCCACGCCAATTAGTGACCCGCAAGTGTCACAAATAAAGTATTAAAAATATGCTCATCTGACCCTAATTAAACGCCTAAAACCCCCGAGCTTTTGGGGGTTTATGGCCCCTTGAAACCCGTGGACCCCACGCCTATATTGTATATACACTCAACTCGCTGCGATCTGATCTCTCCCCCCCCCCCCCCCCCCAACTTTGAAGAACGTAACCCCCGAGCTTTTGGGGGTTTATGGCCCCTTGAAACAAATATACACTCAACTCAGGGTTTCAGGTTTCCTTCTTCATAATTGCCTATTTAAAAAAAAAAACATTTTTCTAGTTCAATAACTAAGTTTTCATGCATTGATTTGATGCAAGAACTGTAACATAATAGACCCTAGATTGTGATTATTTCTGACCATAAATTTCGATAATTATTTTTCAAAGTAAAATTTTCACAAGAAAATCAGACAGTCGTTTAAAAACGTAGACATTAGTAATACTTTTACTAATTCTAAGCTCAGGTTTCGTAAATCTATTCACGAAACTATATTGAAATCGCGGCAATAATGATGCAAACCAACAGATAACAATTTCAAAGTGTCAAATCTCTTCGACTCGAGCTCAGCTCAGCTCTACTCACACACATAACACTCCAGCGTAACTCCACGAAGCTCAAACACAGGCGCCGCAGGCCTCGGACGCCTGCGGTGCCCGGTGCCGGTGTTGGAGATTCCTCGAGTTACTGCACTGTGATGTGTGGTGACTGAAGTTAGCTTGCGACTGAATTGTCAGTCCAATGGTTTTCTTGTCAAAACTTTCCCTTTAGAAAATGATAATCAAAATTGAGTACACATGGCCGTAATAATCACAAAATAAGCTTTGATTTCATACCTCCATTCACGAAAACTATATAAAAATCGCGGCAATCATGATGGAAATAGGTCTCTAAGTTTGGACGTCGACGGGAAGCCCCGTGTATCTCTTGTGCAGCTACTACATGCAAATCCATGCAAAGCACATCCTAGCTACAACAAAGCACATCCTATAGAAAGATGCTTTACTCTCGGTAATCCCGCCCTTTGCATAGAGCATTTAATACGCAACTTAATGTGAGTGGATAGTCATCGGTCGTGTGTCTACGGATGTCATGTTGAATATCCATGAGGTATCTCTGTCGTCACGCATATCCTGCATTATGCATGTCGCGTCTGTTTTCGCCCTGGACGTCGACACGGAGGAGGACCTCGGGCGGAGCATAGCCAATTCGCTAGAGTAGACTCTCCCGCGGACGATGGCACCGGTCACCGGTACCCCGAGGGGAGGGTTCAGGAGGAGATAGCCGCACCAACTTGGGTCGGCGATCTCATTAAAAAACAATAGAATACAAAGGCTGGCGGAGACGTCGCGCCCCCCGCGGAGCCTTAGCGTATTACTATTATAGATATATTTAATGTTAAAAATGTAATGAAATAACAAAATGGAAATGAGATAATAAACATAATAATAAATCGAATGAAATAAATTGAAATGAAGAAAATAGAAAAGAATACATGATTGTTATCTTATTTCAAAATTCAGCGAACTGCACAGCTTCCAGCTATACCCCTCCTGAATTTGCCGTGGCCGAACCAGCTCTACCCACCTACTACGACAAAACAGATATCCAGTTTACCTGTGAGTCCGGCGTCTTGTCCGTCCCCGATGTGACGGGTACTTGCGCTGACGGCATGTGGGGTGTCCCAAGTTTTGAATGCATTCAACCATGTAAGTAAATGGGTTGCTCCAGATTTGATGGTGTCAGTATGGGGAGGGGTAGGGACCGGACGGGCACAGCGCATAAATACTTGACAATCAAGACTGAGAGAAAAGAATAAGAGAGTATTAAAGAAAGACGAGAATGGGTGAAGAAGAAAGACAAAAAATGCTAGGGTGAAACAGTTAGACATGAGAAAAAATAAGAACCACCCATTGGGCGGGAATGTAGCTTTTGCCTTCTCCCCCATTATTGGCAGTTGTAAATACATGATCGAACGTGAACTATTGATGACAAGTTTACTCATCGCAATGGTAATTATTGAAACACTGGTGGCGTTGAACATTAGCCTCATGTTCACTGCAGGAAGTTTAGTTTATGTATT
Source organism: Strongylocentrotus purpuratus (assembly GCF_000002235.5). Lineage (NCBI taxonomy): Eukaryota > Metazoa > Echinodermata > Echinoidea > Camarodonta > Strongylocentrotidae > Strongylocentrotus > Strongylocentrotus purpuratus. Next base: position 8,329,652 of record NW_022145615.1, read on the forward strand.
AGAGAATGATATATTTTGTTATTGGACTTTTTTCCCCAAACCAAAGTGGACTGCACAGATCCCGGCTCTCCGGCCAACGGCATGGCCGTTGGAAACGACTACAACCATGATGCAGAAGTATCGTTTACATGCAACACAAACTTTACGTTGGTTGGTGTTTCTATGATGCGCTGCAACAACGGATCATGGAGTAGCAACGTGCCTACCTGTAACGGTAAAAGCAAGGATTCCTATGTCACTAAGATAACAAATGAATTTGAGTTCCAATACTGCCTTGAAACAAAACTTCATGATTCAAGTTTAATTTTGTTTCATATTTCTCCAAAGGCATAATATTTCATTTAATTATTATTCGAAACAAGGGCTGTCTTGAGAATTAGCAAAACCGACACCAGTTTTCAAATGGAAAGCTATTATGTTATACCAAACATACATTTTTCCGAACAGTCTGTTCGCAACGTCGAGCCTTGATCGCTCTTCATAATCATAACCTGTAGTCCTTCTCAGATCTCCTCTCATGAAAGAATTCCTCTAATTTGCTTTACCTTTATTCATACAATACCACGAAGTCCTCCATAGGCCGAAACCCAAAATAAGACCTCTCTTTCAATTTAAACAGTCCTTTTCAGGGCTACCCACACACTTATGAGTTAAATTTTTTACCTCCTCCCTCTTTTAGACTATTTTGACATTCATAGAAAATCAATATTTTGTAATGGTTGCCATAGAGACTCCTCGTCCAGTCACCAACAGCAGCGTGCGTCTGGAGTGCAGGAGTGACTCCATCCGGGTAACGATCGATCGGTCTATCTTGCCTGACCTAGCAGGGGATGTCATCAGGTTTGAAGACGACCCAACTTGTACTGGTGTAGTCGAAGGAGACAACATCGTTTTCACCACTATGTTTGAACAATGCGGAACAACCAAAGAGGTAAATATTAAAAGCGAGGGTGGGTTCTGATAAAAGTGAAAACAATTTTGAGCTTTTTCATTTAATTATAAAGTCAGTCTGGAAGGATATCGTAATAGAAACGTCCCCTAAAAATAATGGTTCGACAAATGCCTCATATTTGATAAATATTTTGCCGAAAAATAGCTGAAAATTGAAACCAAACTTATATTAAAGATAAACTCCAGTTCTGGTAATGCGATTGCATTGTGAAAAAAAAGGTGTGGAATGGATCACAAAAACAGTTAATCATGTAGCATGTAAGTATTGTTGTGCACTGCAAGGCTCTGGAGTCATCAAAATCATCATAAATTTGGCCGAGTCTTGGTAAAGTAACAAGCACTGTACACAGAAAGCTATATATGGGACAACACACATGGTGTCGGGGCTAGTACTACCTTGATTTCCTTGTCTTTCTATGCTCATTACTCAGCCAGTATACATTTTCTCCCAAAATTGTTTGGCACATGTCATTTATTTGTAATCTTGAACATTCAGTGTAAGTTTCGTTTGATTCTGTGAGAATTATTATTATTTTTTTTTTACCAGAACTGGAGTTTATCTTTAAGACACATGTTTCTTTAATCTATATATATATATATATATATATATATATCAGTTTCTTTTTCATCGCATGCGATTTTCAACAAAGTTGAGTCAATATCTTTTCAATTTGATTATTCTAAAGCCTTACACTTTACACTGGATTGCCTCCAAACATTATTTTTTTCTCACAATATAATATCATTACAGGTCCTAACCTTTAGTTTTTAGCATGACATATTGAAAATGCAGTGGTGTCAGCATTAAGGTTCAAAAGGTGAACATTTCATTTAGTCACGAAGGCTTATAAAGTCTCTCCTAGATTGTCCGAGGAAAAAATAATAATTTCCATTTATTATACATTTATTCTCTATTGTCCTGAATGCTGTATCGCATACGAACTTTAATTGTTTCTATTCTTTTTCACCGTTTGGGCACCTTAACTTAAGGATTAAAGGATCAAGAAAATGCCTACAAACGAAATCAACCAACATTTTCACGGAAACGATTATCCGTAATTTATTAATTTATTTTGTTTTGTGTAATTTCTCCATAACCATAGGAGGATGGTGACTTAGACGTATACAAGAATCGCATCGTCAACGGAAGAAATAGCGGTAACGTTGTTTCCCGTGACATCACTGTGTCCTTCCCCATTACCTGTTTCTACGAGCGCGTACATCGTCTGGAATACGGTTACTCCGCCGTCGGCAGTGCTGGAGTTGTTCAGCAGTCCGTCAGTAGTACAGGCGATTATAGGTAAGACTATCTTGCTTACTCTGACATTAGCAAGTACTGGACAGGTTAATCAGCAGTCCATCAAAGATAGAGGGTAACGTGGTATAGGAAATATTATTATAAGATAATGACATGGATCCTAATCAAATGATTGGTTGAGAGCGTACACGTGACTAGGCACTTATTTTGCCTAACACGTAATTTTCATAATGACCGGTCATTGGTAAAATCATGTAAAAAAAAACATCATTTTATAAAACAAATAAAACCTAATCTTATGAAACAAATAATACACATCCTTTGGTGAGGACATTAGTAAAATTACCCACACTCGGTACCTTCAAAGCAGTCCAAACATCCTCGGCTATCGCCCCCGACTGTTCCAAAGGTACCTTGTGTGGGTAATTGTTACTAATGCCCTCACTGCTGTGTATTATTTGTATACTCTGCTATGAGCACCGCTAGGGTTGTTCAGCAGTCCTGCAGAGAGACCGGCACTGACTAGTAAGGATGTATCGAATACGGTTACTCTGCTTTGCGCAGCGTTCGGGGTTGTTTAGAAATCCCTCAGGGATTCGAGCTATTATAGGGTAAGAAGGTCTCGAATACGGTCATTCTGCTATGAGTAGCGCTGGAGTTGTTCAGCAATCCCTTGGAAAAATGCCTATTGCTCTTGCAGGTAAGGAGGTCTCGGTAACCCAAGCATGGGCAGCACCTAGGTTGTTCAGCAGTCCCTCAGAGATATGGACTCTCACAGACAATTAGGAAGGTCTCTGTATGTCGTTAGTGCTGGGGTTGTTCAGCAGTACTCGGTGATATGGCTTATAACAGAAAAGGGGGTGAAAGCATGTTAAACTTAAGGCATTATCCCTTGCATAGTCATGATATTCTCAAATTCATTATCACTATTATTAAAAAGTGGTTTACATCATTAGAGGCCACTTTAAATCTGGCTATGAAAGAGAGAGAGAGAGAGATAGTGAGAGAGAGGGGGAGGGGTGGACGAAGGACAATCAAATTGTTATGGTTTGTGGATTAATATACAGACATAAATTTTAGAGCGCTTACATTTTATGTCTCTAAGCAACACCAAAAATAATTATAAACAAACAAAATCACGAATTTCTTTTTCTTGTTTTTAAGTGCAACGTTCGGCTTTGAAATGTACACCGACGACACTTTTACGACAAAAGTCGACTCCTCCGCCACCGACGTGTCCGTCAACCAGAGAGCCTACTTTGCTGTGGAAGCCACGACTTCCGCCGATCAGCGAGTGGTCATCGACTCCTGCTGGACGACACCGACGACTGAACCCGAAGACAGTAGGAGATACAACCTGATAACGGATGGGTAAGTCTCCTCTAACATTCAGTTCAGTGAAAGAGAAGGCTTTAATATGTCTGGTAAACAAACAAAAATACACTCCGCAAAAAAACGAAAGTTGACACTATTTTATTGTTCAAAATTGTAATATAAACAGTACAAAGAATATGCCAAAATGATATGTCAAATTACAGGAAACTAATACTCTACCAACATCAATTAAACTCAAGTTCTGAACTTCAACGCAAAATTGGGCACATTCACTAAACCGTTAGAATGTCTAGAGAAATGGCAAAAATAGAGCAAGTAACCATTCAAATCTCAATGAACACGCGCGCACCTGTAAGATATTCTTCTTCAGTAATTAAAATAATAATGAGGAAAATGGAGCTCTGGATATCAACTGTAGTCTCAGGACTGCATGATTGTTGACAAGCATGGTCAACATGCCTCCCCTTTACTGTTACTCGTGATAGTTTTTGTTTCATTGTTGTAATTTGACTCTATAAGATTGAAATGCTCATTTACATATGAAAAGCCAGATGCCCCATTTTCACAAACTCATGTATCGTTCAATGGCAATGCTTACTCCCGTAAGTGGATGGTACGATATTCCCTAATATTCAAAATATGGCGAGAAATAGCTGGAAAATTGTGACTAAACCTTCCTGCATATTGGATGTGTGTAGTCCCATGTACCGATTTATGTGCAGTGAGTGCGCTTTTCGTCGTCATCGAGTCGATTCATTATCATTTTCATGAATCTATAACCTAGCAAAAGACCCTTGTTTCTTATTACTATATACTAGGTGATCAAACAGTTTCAATTAATGTATACATGTAATTGCAAGATCAAAGACCACGTTTATTTTGAGGCGCTATAGACTCTAGTTTGGACGCCATCTAGCTATCTCACGACAATTCGTTGAAAGCTCAGAAACACGTTACATTTAATACTTATATACTGGATTGACAGAGGTGGTTAAATCTTGATAATGTCTCAAACCATCAATTGCTTTATACTACCGAAAGAAAAGTCAACAAGCAAAAAAAAAGCAAATGCAATGACTTGCTCCATAACATTTCAAAAACATTCCAGGGCAATGTAAAATTCAAAGTTACAGTTGATTTTATCTCAAAAATTAATAATATCTCCTTTACTGGATGGTAACTTTACAATATCTAGCAACTTATAATGAATGTTATGTTACAGATAGAACCAATGCTTGGTAAGGTACAATAAACTAAAACCAATTGGGAGATACAATATATATATCGATTAATTTTTATTTTACAGGGCTGTGTATTGATTATTCTTCTTGTATCTCGTTCTGTCGAAATTTAGATGTCAAGTAGAACAGACAGTTATGCGGTACGATCTGGGAATGAATGGACTAGCTGCATTCAGTCTCTCAGGATTTACCTACATCGATACTAGTCAGGTATGTTGACTATGGAAACAAATCTTAATAGCAATCGACTTGAAAATGTAAACATGGAAATACTTAAATGAATAATAAAATCACAATATCAGGGTATGATCAAAATGCATTTCATTCTGAATCGTGATGACTTTATTTCAGTTGTGCGATCGTCTACGAGTTGAAGCTGATTTCGCCTTTACGCCAACTAGAAGACCGAAATAGGCTAGACTTAATGATTATGTTCCTTGTTAGGATTATACAGATAAATAAAGCCTACCGCGCACTCTACGATCCTCTACGAACCAATTTTAAAAGAAATTGCAGTTGCATTGGATATGGAATTATATTGGAAGATATTGTCTTCCTGGTTGAGGTTCTGAATACTGATAAAGTGATATGAATCCTAGCAATGAAGATTTTAGTCCATTCCGTCTTCTGGTTGGCGTATAAGCGAAATCGGCTTCGAATCGTAAACGACCGCACAAGTGAAATGACGTCATTACGATTCAGAGCCGAAATGCATTTTACTCCTTCAATGAAGTTTGCTGTCTCCTGATTTCGTGATTCCAAACTACGATTGTCAAAATTAGTTTTGAATGTTTTGTTTTGAAAGTCGAATGTCGAATGGTATGAAGAAAAAATCGGATGGTTGTCTAGTTTTGCAGTGTGGTGGGTTGGTTACATGCCGGTAATGATAAATGACGTTTCTTGAGGAAAATAAATGTCCTCCAAAAACTGAAAATGGTTAGGTAGTACTTACACTTTTTTTGGTCGTAGTCATTGCTTATCGTTATCATTATAGGCTTACATGAATAATTGAACATAACCTCATAACCATGAAGTTCCCCTTTAAAACAATAATGTTGTGAATATATATCCATTTTCGTATGATATTCACCATCGTTTTGATATTTCATGCTTTAAATTGTAATATGACATTGTTTTTGTTCTCAAACCATTTCAATAATGCTCTCTTTAAAGTTGTTGTTATATTCGAATTTGTTATTGTATTTGTGACCTTCCCTTGCTTCCTTTTCTCAGTTGACGAGGAAATATTTGTCATTTTCTAGCAGTGAACGTGGATGGGTTCATTATAACATCTTTAATTTCCATTAACTGCAAGAAAGATGACTTGGAAAGGCTAATCGGGGACTAGTCACATCGATTTCCTCGTTTAATTTCCAGTTCATTGCGTGATCCACGAAAGTGTGATCTACGAGAATACATACCGCCGACTACCAGTGATGGGCCCGAGACCCATCTCGGTCTCGAATGCCGATGTATTAATGGGTCATGGTCTCGATCTACCCCGAGTCCTAGTAAGAAATGTACGTGATCTTTAGTTTCCTCCTCATCTTGCTGTCGGGACCCCCTCTTACAAAGAGTTGCGATTGGTTTCAACTCTTTGTAAGACGGGGGCCTGGAAAGGTCTCGACTACAACACTGCCTAGAACAAATTGGTCATATTCCCTCCCTCCATGTAGATCTACCTGCACTGTACAGTTGCTATCTGCGGAAACAACGACACGAGTGGCGAGTGTGCACCCTGTGCAAGCATGGCCCGCCGGAGGAGAGGGGCTACCTCAGGTCAGATGAGGGATCTATCCGTTGGACCTGTACGCTGGATCAAGGAAGACAGCAACAAGGTTATGGATTTAGAAATGGCTGTGGAGGATGCAGGTTTGATTTAAATTCGCATTTATCCTTTTGTAAGCCCCTAAGATAAATTTTCTCAATCATTTCGTTCTTTTTACAAGCTTTTACTCCGTCCTGAAAAGAGGAATAATGGACGTACGTTTATTCTTCTTATTATATTTAATTATTTTCGCAGAGAGTTTTAGTGAAACCAGAATAAAAGTATAACTTTGAATCCCCGGGCACATGAGGTCATTGTAATGACTTTATGTGATACTATCGAAGATAGTTTACACGTTACTTGTTAATACACTAGTTGAAATTGGAAATAGAAAATTATATCGGAAAATAGTACATCATAATGATTGTTAGAACTACAAATAAAGGTGTATATCCACAAAAAGTACATTTGTGGATGGAATCATTTTCATGATTTCCGCAGGTCGCTGTTCCAAGGTCCCAGTTAAAACTAGAAGATTGAAATTACCTCATGACCTTTTGATATACACAGAAAAGCAAAAAGTTAATATTTTCCCTTGAAATTTGTTCTCTTGAGTTCCAGCATCCGAGCTGATCGTTAATATTTTAAGAGGGTTTAACATTCAACAATCTTTTTGATAATCATACACACTTTTCATTTAGCGATCATTCACTTACTCATTACTCTATACCTCCAATGCGCTTCTCAAATCATATTCTCTCTCTCTCTCTCTCTCTCTCTCTCTCTTTCTCTCTCTCTCTCTCTCTGTTATTCTCTCTCCCTCTCTCTCCCTCTCTCTCTCTCTCCCTCTCTCTCTCTCTCTCTGTGTCTCTCTCTGTCTCTCCCTCTCTCTCTCTCTCTTTCTCTATTCTAGAAATACTAGGTGTGGATTCAGCTGGTCAGGGTGCCCGGCCCTGGATGACAGCAGTAGCTGTCATGGCAACCGTCATGGCGGCAATGGTTGTGGTGATTGTCGTGCTGGTGAGGAAGAACAGACGACAAAGTTCTCGCTTCAACTAGCTAACAACACGACACTGTCCCATGAGTGAGAGTACTACACCATTAACTGAAAAAGAAAAAGTATCTGTAGTAAAGAAATTCGGTACATTAAATGCTTTGGTTAGTTTTCTGGTGATTTGTAAACGTTGAATTTACGATAGAAACTATGTGTTTGAGAAAAGATATAAACAGAACAAATACACTGAACCTATTACATCTGACTTGTATTTTTTAGAGAATGTAATTTTTCAGATTATTTTTTAGTATATTGCATGATGATGAAAAAAGTGAAAATCATGATGATATCAAATACTACTACTGCTGCTATACTGCTACTGCTTATGATAATGATAATAACATAATTTAATTTATTACAATAATATCAATGATTACAATTACAATAATGATAAAAGCTATAATTATAATAATATAATGATAATAATAATATCAATAATAATTATAATAATATTAGTAATAATAATAACGATGAAATACAAAAATTATAATTATAGATAATCCAGGCTCTGTGAATTTATATTTCATACCAGAACTCATTATAAGTTTTCAATTATATATTCAGTAATACCAAATTACATACTAAAACTACCTAAATACCTTTTTACTTATTGATTTGATTTGTGTAACGTCATCAATATAATGTAGAAACTCGGTATCTCTATTCTCTTATTTACACCACCAAATAATAATAATCGTGGAAAATCAAGTTTTTTGGCCAATTATTTGAAAAAATTAAAATCCAGCTGTGCTGTCATTATTTTAGATATTTGTTTATATTTCTTTTACAAATGAATTCTGGCATAATCTACACAAAATATGAAAGGATAGTAATGCAAACAATTTAAACATCACTCTTTCGAGAGCTCCTTTCAAAGTAAATTACAAAATATATCGAATAGTTAAGATCAATCTTTTAAAGTTTTAAAGGTTATTATCCATGCCAAAAGTACATCAATATAACAATAAAAAGTTTATGTTTAACATCGAAAGGATAAATGAGACCAGAAAAAAGCATTTAATGCTAATCGTGTCTGGTACCACTGACACACAATAGTATCACAGCATTAAATGAGAATGTAACGAATAGATATGAATAACTATTGAATACATACTCAAGCTCCAAGCAATTCTACTTCTAGGCTAACATATGTTCTGTGATTAAATACAAAACTTTGGTATTTTACACTTAATAAAAGATACAGAATTATATTACATAATATTTACAAAAAGGCAAGATCTCGGTTCAAAGTTAAATACAATTGTTCTATTAACATTTGTGATATTAGAGTACTACAAAAGCAAAAAACTGATGCTATCTCCCGTGAAGAGGTATTGAACGTAGAATAATGATGTAAACTGTTTGTGTAACAAAATGATCACAAACACACTGTAAACTGATGCATAAATATTGTCATCCCCCAGTTAAATCAGTTTTTAAAATGATTATAAAGATGTGGCAATAAAGATGAAAATGTATCTTAGTGAAAGCTCTGAAATTTCATTACTTTACGTTTTCATGGTTCTTTTTGCATCTCTTCCTGAATTATCTAAGCAGTGATCGAGTAAATATTCTATGTTCCATTTTTTTTAAATCAAAAACTGTAAAATATTCCAAGATTTAATACGACGGAGGACTAAGAGAGAGAGAGAGAAAAAGAGAGGGAGAGAAAACAGTTTTGAGATTCAGAAAGAGAGAGAGAGAGAGAAAGAGAGAAAGATAGAGACAGAGAGAAGGTAACAGAGAAACACAGGGAGAGATAGGGAGAGAGAGAGAGGGGAGAAAGAAAAGGTGAGTAAGTGAGTGAGAGATAGAGGGAGAGAATAAGAGAGAGGGGGATCGTGAGTGGAGAGAGAGAGAGTGAGGAGGGTGGAGTGAGGGAGAACAGATTTGAGGAGACATATAAAGATAGGGAGAGAAAAGGAGAGGATTAGAAAGGAAAAGTGAGGAAGTGAGTGAGAGAGGGAGTGAGTAACTGAAAAAGAGAGACAGAGAAGAAAGAATCAGTAGCCACTCATTTATTTATAGTACTGTTATAAGTATTATATTTCTATACTACCTCAGTTGGTAAACTAGACAGGGGAGGGACACGTACACCATTGGGGTTTGCAGCAGTTTCGTACACATTATTGACACATTATTATTTATTATTATTATTATTTTATTTGGCAAATCAAGTCACATAATACAACAATATAACAAACATGAATTGAGATTAAAAAATCAATAGAAAGCATATATAAATATTGCAATAGCAGGTGCATCCGGTCGAGCTGCCCGGTATGGAAAAAGTTAACCAAATAACTGTGATCCGCAGACCTTCCTCCCCACACCCGACTAGATGCACCTGATATTGGTTAAAATAAAGCTTTAAAAAGAAAAGATAGATGAGAAGAAAAATGGAGGAAAAAGGGAGAAAAACGAAGGAAAAAGAAAAAGAAAAAAAAAAGAAAGAGAAAAAAAAAAAAAAAAGAAGAAAAAAAAAAAAAACATTGCATGACAATTTTTTTTTAAATTGTGAATTCATGACAGGTATAGTAACATATTGTTACTGTTAATCATTAACACCATCATCACGTTGTAAAAAAAAATAAAAAATAATATCATTATCATTATCGTTATTAACATTATTACTACTACCGTTACTATCATTATTATTATGATTATTATAATTTATATCATTGACATCAATATTTATATTAAAACATCAACAAAAAATTAATTTTCATTGAGAATACAATTTCAACAACAACCAGTCTCGAAGCTATTGCACGATCATAATATGTACAGATGAAGGTAAGCCCTATATCATGTTTATGAAAATATTAAAATTCAGTAATACAATTTTGGAATGGTTTGGAATGGTTAAAATGGACTGTGTATTATTTCAAGTACATATCATTATTGTTTCATATTATATAATGAGAAATGGAACACATTGCCATGCACGCACTCCTTTTGGAAATTCGGATACTAAAAGTCGATCTGGATCTCACGTCGTCATATGTAATTGCCTCGAGACGACGATTTTAGGCGGATGAAGAAAAAAAATCATATGAAGAGTTTTGAAATCTGATAAACATGAAATATAGAATAACAAAGTTTTGTGTGCAAAGCAAACGATGAACAGGCTTGACAACATTCACATACATACATTGGTGCAATCATACTCAGCCTTATCGCAAACTTTGATCGACACTAATCACAGATGATTAGTAATCATAAAAACAAATAATCATACATTAAAGATTGATTATAAAGGAATAGGCGTTATCAGAAAATAATCATGCCCTCCGTGCAAGTTATTGTTGACAGTAGTTAATCATCAACGTTTTGTAAAATCATATCTACTACTCAAAAAAACGGAGTCGGTGATCTAAATTTAGGCGGCCATTTTGTTTTGAAAACAGCGCTTAGCAGAACCAGCAAAACTGCGAATTCATGTGTTTTGTGAGCTCTGTGAAATAACAATTTAGTTCATGGAATAGAAGAAGATCGTAAGGATTATGGAGAAGTTTCAGTTTATATTTGGACTTACCCTCCTTCTCAGCCTTGGATTGATTCGTAGTAAGTAATAACTCGTGATTGTAAATTGTTGGTTTCGAACAAGAAGCCAGTTACTGCCAAAGGCACTACGTTCGGCCTTCTTGCTGGCAGTAGACGCTATCTTTCCCGATCTTTAGTATTTTTCTTTAAAAACGTAATATATAATTAAAATCTATGAAAATTACGCGCAATTTCATTCGACTTTACAGTTTACTCCTAACATAATTTTCATCTCTGTTTACTTTACAAAACACAGTTATCTTTTTGTTTTAATAGAGCATTCATTGCTCAAATGCAATACAAAATTGGTAGGGAGGGGGGGGGGGTGGCCTGTACAAACATCCCACCCCCCTGAGATTACAAAAAAACGAGAGAAAAAAAAGGAAGAAGAAGAAAGAAAAAAAAGGAGATTGTTTCAATTTCAGCATAATGCATGAGAAATTAGTTATTTTTGTATGTATGTATAACTGTATATATAGCCTACACGTATGCAGTATGTCACGATCATTAAGAGTAGTTGCGCGACGTGCGCGAATAAAGCACTTCATAAACTTCAGAATAATTTTTAATAAGTTATTTTGCAAGGTATTATAGCCTAGACGTAAAGTGCGCCAGCGCGCGAGCGCTTAAAAAGTGCAATCATGTAAAGTAGATGCCCGGCTCCCCCCCCCCCCCCCCCCACTCAGTGTTATTTATGTTACGCGTATGCTCGTTCCCTCCCTTTGAAAGCACCCCCCCCCCCCCCTATCTCAGGACTGCAAACATTTCTGAATCCCCCTTTCTTGGAGACCCCCCCCCCCCAAATCCGGAACACTGCTAAATGTACCACCACACCTACCCCCCCCCCCCCCCCCCCAATTTCAGGTGAGCTCTAGTCGATCGAGGGGGACTGGGGGCCAATGTTTTTACTTTTCAAAATGAAATAATCCTGAATGAGCTTTCAAAGCTAGCAGGAATTTCAGGAATTTGATCCCGGGATTTGATCAATTTTTCTACGATATTCAAGATATTTTAGAACCCCCTTTTCACATTTCTCAGGAGTCCAAGGAGAGAGAGAAAAAAACCCACCTCCTTTTTAAAGAAATATCCGGCTGAAAAGTCAAATACACCCCCTTTTTTACAATTCTCGGGCTGGATTTTGTCGCGCGAAAAAGTACCCCTTTCCTGGAGATTTTAGGAACGCGCATGCGGTCCCTCCGTGTGTGTGTGTGTGTGTGTGGGGGGGTAGATGAAGACTGAAGTTCCAGACCTAGCGTGTTCAAGACTTACAGTGGCCGTTTGTCTCTTCAGTTATTTCAAGGTAAGCCTGTACACAATCTTATTATTTTTATATTTGAGAAAGGATTTGGCTGAGGAAATTAAAGAATTCATTATATGAATTCCAGAAACATTTGTTAAGAGGTGTGAAAACTGTGAACGCATCTGATTGAGAGTGATAAATAAAAAGGTAACTGTTGCATTGCTTAAGTCCTACTCGGTGGCTGTCATTTGTTCACACCTAAAACTTAAGGGACGAGGGGATGATATTTAAGGGCTGCAATGCATTTGATGTTTGTGTAGGTCTATGAATGAATTAATTTGTTGTTTATATTGAATGAGTTGAATTGAATTCAGATAAATAGGGCTTAATAAGAGTCGAAAACGGTGCAACGAATCGTCTTCTTTCTATAATAATTAAATCAAACATCTAAGCTTTTCGCGCTTCGCGCGGAAAGGGGGAAACTGAATTCAGACAAGGATTAAGAGTCGAGAACAGAACACCCAATCGTCTGCTTTCTCTAATAATTTAAGGAAACGTCAAGGCTTCCGCGCTTAGCGCGAGAGGGGGAAACTGAATTCAGACACAGATTAAGAGTCCAGCACGGTTTAACAAATCGTCTACTTTTTCTAATAATTTAATGAAATGCGAAAGCTTCCGCGCTTCGCGCGGGAGAGAGAGGGAGAAACTGAATTCATACAAGTATTAAGAGTCGAGCACGGTTCAACGAATTGTCTTCTTTCTCTAATAATGAAACGCCAAAACTTCCGCACGGGAGGGGGGGAGGGCCGGGGGGAACTGAATTCGGACAAGGTTTAACAGTCGAGAACGGTATAGCAAATCGTCTTCTTTTTATAATAATTTAATGAAACGCCAAAGCTTTCGCGCTTCGCGCGGGAGGGGGGGGGGGTAAATTAATTCAGACAAGGGTTAACAGTCGAGAACGGTACAATAAATCGTCTTCTTTTTCTAATAATTTAAGGAAACGTCTAAGCTTCCGCGCTTCGCGCGGTAAGCCTATCACCCACACTCCCTTATGAGCGCGCTTCGCGCGCTCTTTGAGTGATTCGCCTGCTCACTACCGCTCCTCCATAAAATGAGATCCTAGCTCCGCGCCTGAATTAAAATATATAGCTATGATGCTGACTAAGTAAAATAAAATAATTCGTATATTTATGTCGTCGAGGAAAATGACCATTTGCGCATACGCAAATACTATAGATAGTTGTTGTTGTTGTTGTTTTAATTTATAGGCGTTTTTCATTCAGAAGTGAATATTTACGCCTCTTCTCTCAGGATTTTTATTCCTTTAAAATTAGATTTACTTTTTTTTATATATAGATTTGGATAAATTGGATTTTTAAAAGCTAAACTTTTATTTAATGATGAAGAATTCAGTGGCTGGCGAGCAAAAGGCTTATCGGCTATATAGGACGCCCAAGGACCAACTCGGACACGGTACGTAGTGACAAGCTTCTCAACTCAGCCTAATGCTGAGCCTAGGCCCTCCGACGTCCACCAATATGTCTAGTCGTCTCCATCGTGTTTCTTCAAAATTTTGACCGAAAACCAAAAAATAAAAAAAACAGATCATGATACATGAAGATTTTAAACGTTAATATAGACAGTTCTCTCTTCTAATTTCTTTTTTTCTTTTTTTTTTCTTCTTTCTCACTTTTCTTCTTCATGTACATGTATACTCACTATAAAAAGCGAAACATTATTGGGCTCAAATAATTATGTGCGGTGCAAGGTGGTTAGTAGGGGTACAGTTGTACCCTTTTAGATCTAACTACGAAGTTAACCAGAGCCTGTTGGTGATTAATATCTGTTGATTTCAGGAGTATTGGGATTAATTCTTCGTTTTCTATTCCAGATTCTGTTATAAGCATGGCTCTCTCTATAAGAAAGAGTGGGCACTTACATAAAAAATGTTTAACTGTTTCTTTTTGGTGCTCACAGTTTGGACAATGTCCTGTCTCATGTTGATTCAACTCAAAAAGATTATTATTTAAACCTAAGTTTCCCATTCTTAGGCGATGAAGAATAGTTTCATGATATCTGTTGTTCAGGTAACACACAAATGTTTTTGATACTAGAGTTTGCGTTTCCCGTAGGGGGGATGATGTTTCATTCCATCTTTTTTGCCATATCTCTATGTAGTATTTCTTTATAACATGATTTGATTCTGCTCTGGTAAGAGCGTTGTTGATTTCTATATTTTTATTTAGTCCTGCTTTAGCAAACTTATCTGTTATCTCATTGTGTTGTAGACCACAATGACTGGGAATCCATTCGAAATAGACCTGGGTGCCCTTGTATTTTAGTTGACTACACAGGGTTAAAATTTCAAGAATGAAAGATTCGTCTTTACGAGATTCTATGGCCTGGAGTGAACTCAAAGAATCAGAAAAGATGACTGCCCCGGTGTAAAGTCCTGGGACCCGGTGTATAGTCCCCAAAACAATTTAGCCTCGGCCCCGGGTATATAGGCTTAAATTTGTAAATATTGGGACATTTAATTTTGTCGGTAATTGGGGGCTAGTTTTGTCGGTAATCGTTGCCCTCTACACCCCCCCCCCCCCCACTAAGAAAGATCTAGCGACGCCCCTGACCATTATACATCATTTTCTAAGAGAAGGGACTCAAAATAATGAGTTCGCATCTTCCTGACAAAATACTCAATCTTTATGTTACAACTTGAAAGTGTGTCGTCTTATTTCAAGTTCATTATAATAAAACACTACAGTTTGCAGCTGTCAGTATTTCGAAATATGTCCAATTCTTTTACTTTATGGTTGTCAAATTTGGCATGTGCGTGCATGTATGTATGCATGTATACATTTATGTACATGTGTTTGGGTATGTATGCGTGTGTGTGTGTGTGTGTGTGTGTTGTGTGTTTGTGCGTGCGCGATCGCGCGCGCTTGCGTAAATTAGTGTGGGCGTGTGCTCGTGCTAGTATGTGATGGCTATCGCCGATCATCCCCCCCCCCCCCCACTCCTCGGTACGGATTTACGCCCCTGATTAATAGTATAGTATTAATGACTGCTTTGAGAAAAATAGTTGTTTTTTTACGCCTCGGGCAATAGCACAATTGTAACCTATCCGAGAGCGTATAAAAAAAAACAATTTCTAGAATATTAAAGCAGTCATTAATACTTTTATATGCCGAAAAAAAGGGTCAACTTATGACACCACCTTGGCCTTTCTCTAGTTTATCTACACGGTTGTTTTTTATGAGTTTATCTTTGACAGTAGACTAGATCTAGATTCTAGTCTAAGCAAGATTTTTTTTACAATTTGGGGGGTGGGCCGGCTCTGTCGGGAATATGGAGAAAAACCTGGGCTTTCATATGACACCTCACTTATTGAGATTCACCTTCAGGATCACGAGCAATATTAGTATATCTGGTAATTAAGACATCGACCAATTTAGCATGAGTGCGCAATGGCCAATGCATAGGGATGTATGTAATCTCTACGGGAAGGATTTTAGCACTACTAGAATCTAGGCCTAGACCTACTAGATCTATTTTGAAAAAAATTAATGGAGAATTACACGTACCCTTTTTGGTGTTCTTGCTGTCAGCAAGTCTTGCATTTGATCATTATCAAGAAGTTGAAATCTTGGGAGAGTTTCTTCAGCCATTTTTGCCTTCGAGATTGCCGTATTAAAAATACCGACCAATTCTTCGCACACGTACGGTATCCGCGATCGCTCAAACCATTTTTTTACATGTGAACCTATGGGTATTTCACCAAGACTGAACTATTTTCCCGGTAACCATGCTACCTGGAATTTTGCCGGGATTTTACTCTAGAACTATTGCATGGGTTTGGCATTTTTTGTTTATTTACGGGAATGGTTAAAACCATGACTGCAGATGGCTGAATTTCTTAAGTGAGGTATTTAAATATATTTATTAAACGTTGAAACAAAATCTACTTGTAAAATATTATGTCTATTATGATTTTTAGATGACAGTTATGAGTTGTTGTTTGATTAGCAATGGCGCTTGTAAAATGGCGACTGGCTGGAATGCTCCCCAGGGAGTGGAAAATGTGCAAACATTGTGTTGCCGGTAAGCCTGAATCCGATGACCGGGGTAATAATATGTTCCGCGCCTAGAAACAAAGTATTAGGCGCATTATAAATGTGAGCTATTATTATTATTATTTTCGTTTTCATCTCTTTGTTGTAATGAGTTCAAGTAGAGAGATAGTTCTTTGTTTTATATCATATTTTTAAAGTACTAGTCGTCTATGTCGGGAATAGGTCTTTTATAATTGATTTGTCTGTTTTTATCTTTTCGTTTCAGATGTAAACGGTGATTGCACAAACAGTAAGTATGAAAATGGTCGCCCCTTTCAGAACTCATGGTACATGAGTGGAACAACCAACTATTATTGTTTTATTTTGATATTGGAGATCTAAGGTGAAAAGATATAGGTCTAGACTTGTTTACTGTACTTGATAGCCATTCAATTGATCAGCTTAATCTGCGTCAAGTAACCATGTGTTTGATTTGATTAAGGGTTTCGTCCTGCTCTTGCTAGGGACATTAAGATGTGAAAATGAAGCTACAGTCATCTCGTTAAAAGTTACTGAATATTTTGTCAATGATTTTTCTTTTTAATGCTAAATATATTACTCATTGCGAATATAATATGGAAAAAAATATCGCTAGTGACATTTGTTTGTCTCGCAATGTATGGTCAACAGTGGATAAAAAAAATCATGGCGTTACGTGTGCCGCTGCTACACTTCGTCAAGTGATAACATAATGTAATCACCTGTATACAATATATTTTATCACCTGACGAAGTGCAGCAGCGGCACACGAAACGTCGTGATTTTTTTAGATCCCTTGTTGACCATACATTGCGAGACAAACGAATGTCACTAGCGATATTATTTTCGATTTTTCTTTTTGTTTCAACTAGATTTTGTATTGTTTTTAATAACCCCCGGACTAATTGAAGATAAAAGACTAATATATTGAATATGGATGGCTTTGAGTGTGAAACAATAATATATGGCTCGAGCTATAACAGTATTGGACGAGTCCGAAGAAACATTTACATATGCACGAAAACAACGCCATACAATATTATTATTTGTATTATATCTACATCAGGCTGACTAGCGAAATAACAAAATTTGAATTACCTCGGTAAATATTGCTTTGTTTTCGTGTGATATCGATATCGATGGTTGAAGTTCCCGGATGACTGAGCAATACGTAAACAATATTAATCAGTCATCCGGGTTCTGTACTAAAGATATTAAATACACTGATTTATTGTAACACTTGGAAGTCTTATACAGATAATAATGCGTGGTATTGAACAAGACACGTGTCTTTTTAATCTACATCAACCACCCACCAAATGAAATTCTATGGTAGAAGATTTATCAAAAAGTTATAGTGAAAAAAAAGGGAAATGCATAACAGAAGGCATTCACAACGATCGAAATCCCGCTCTTTAAACAGTTCTTACGAAGCTCTGTGTTCTGTCTATTTTGGGAAAAAAAGGAATTCGATGTATGCACTCTCCTAAGCTAATTTTTTTTTATCATTCATTATAAGCCCATTTTCAGCTCATACTTTGAATCACAACTAAGTTTGATTGCAAGTGCATTTTTTGATGCTTTGTTACTTATAAGAATAAAATCACTGGACTTGAATATTATGACTGACAAAATTCGAATGTGGCGTTCACTTGTTGTACCATTTGTCGACAGAAACAGGCAAGATGTGTTCAGACCATTGTCGTTTTCGAAATAACTGTGAATTCCAAATTATCCAAACAATACATTTTATCTTATTTCTTTTATTTCTACTTCTTTTCAATAAAGGCGATGGATCGACGTGCTCAGGAACAGGTTTGAAATATACCATTCTACTATTAAAAAAATAAAAATAAAAAAAATTAAAATAAAAAAGAAGAATTAGCTTCTGTTATCTATTTATGAACCTTACAATCAGGCTTGTATTGAACCAACAATGACATTATACATGTATCACGATAGATTTATTAATATTTGTATAAATATGTCAAGCATGTTAAATGAAAAGAGGTCGGTGGAGATAAAAATCACTCCAAATCAGATTTAAAATGTGTTTTTTTCTTTTTAATAATGCATTTACATATAATTTAGAAACCGTTAAGTGTTTCAGATAATTCATGGTTCTCCTTTTTTCATTTAGATTGTTGTTACAACGGTACCAATGGCTTATCACCGGTCCTGGGTTCTGGAGGTGGCATAACCCCAATATATCCATGCTATACCAGTGGATCTGGAGTGACCTATACCTGTACTGGTGATCTGAGGGGACCACCTTACAACACTTGCAACGGTGGGACCTGGCTATTTGGGTTCGCACCGACATGTGAAGGTAGGAATTATTACACCCCCCCCCCTTTTTTTTTTTAAATGGACATGATAGCTACACCTAGCTTCATTGTCTTCTACGGAGTTTCAGGACTTATGGAGAAGATCTCCATCTTGATATTTAGCTGCTTTTAAAAGAAGCAGGAACGATGGAGAGGAGGTTAGGTAAAAGTTGAAGTAAAACCCGATTAACAATGAGAAAGTTATGAATTGTAAAATTAGCAATAATAACAATTTGGAAAAAAATATTCATAACACATTATGTTTACAAAACATGCAGTATATATTTGTTTACAATAATAACATCACCCCCCCCCCCCGAATAAAAAGGAAGTAAATGGTACCGATGGGGATTTTCCCCCACCGTAAAGGGACTAGATAACATTGTTTAGATGAGAGAAATGGTGCTGAGGTAGTGACTTCAATAGAAGATGCATTATTAAAGATGATCTTAAAGTTTGAGTGAAAACAGTCCATAATAAAAAAAAAAAATTGGGAAAAACTGGTCTAATCGATTCCTAAATTGTTTTGACTATATTATTACAATTAAATTACGTTTTAGGTGAATTCGAATTAAGAATTTGCTCTTTTTGCCATTACAAACATTTAAGTGTTGATAGATGTTTAAAAGCCTGTTTTATTTTTATGGAAACGGTTGGGAAAATTCAAAAATGGTCGGGAGAAGTTATTGTTAAAGGGTGTCGTACAGTGACACCTTCAAAGAAAACTAAAAATTTCCTTGTGGCTTGAGAATTTATTCATATTTATTTATCTATATACTATAATACCCAAAATGGCACGTACTTTCAAAATTAAATCATGTCGTAAAATAATTACCACACAACAGTTACAAAAGTATCAATTCAAAACAAAAATGATAAAATACCTGGGCAGACATTCTTAGGTATTTTAACAACAAAATCAAAGGCCGTCTACACAGGTATTGTTTTATTTTTGTTTTGAATTCATGCTGTTGTTACTAATGTGTGGTTGGGATTTTATGATATGATTTGTTTTAATATAACATCACCTTGTTGTGACAGTAGGCGTATGTGAGTGCCATATTACGATTATAATTGGGTTTTGGTTTTTCTTTTTTTTTTGGAGGGGGGGGGGTATCTATATGTATGGTGATGAACATGATGATGATGATAATAATAATTATAATAATAATATTGATGATGATGATAATAATAATAATAATAATAATATTAACATCTATATTAATATCAAACACACTGGTCCTCTACTACGCACTTTTGACATATTTGTCGTTGTAGGTGTGACTACATGCACCCAACCTACGGTACCAACAAACGGCAGTATCACTCCTGATACTCCTACATATGACCTATATACCCGAATCACATACGCCTGCGACGACGGGTATACGTTGGGAGGCCCATGCGAAGCGGTCTGCGAATCGGGTGGGGTCTGGAATCCGTCCACTGTACCCACTTGCGAATGTAAGTTCTGTGTCACTCTGTATCTTTTTAGAGCACAACCGAACTGCTAAATACATGGCACCCTCTAGCATGTCTGGAGAAACCTCAATCTTCGTACTCATCACTGTTAAGTCTTTTTGATGGTCTTTCTTTAGTTTTTTTATAATTATGTAACAAATTTAGCATAATGCTTCTGAGGTTTCCTCCTCATTATTGTAGATTAAGTAAGCATCCTTTGAACTATTTTAATGACTTGCGTAAAATCGTTTATATTGCTTTAATACCACCAACTGTCGAATAAATTGATGTTTTGTTACCTTGTATATGCGTTAAGTTGTAAATTCTTTTCATATGCAGTTAATGTGGAAATAAAACCTATATAAACAAAATAAAAAGTCATGAACTAGAGGACATCTTACAAGAAAATTTGACAAAATATGACAATTTGAAAATAATTTTTTCAAGACACTGCCAAATACAGTCAAAAGCATTCCAGGACAATATTTCTTACTATATGAGAGATTTCATGTTCTAGTGGATACGTCAGTGAGCCGACTGTGGATCACATGGTTTGATGTTTCAATTCCACCGCGGCATGTCCTTTGGCACGACATTAATCTGCATTATTGTTGTTGTTGTTGCTGTTAAATTTATTAACATTAGTATTGTTATTACCATTATCACTATTATCATTTTCAGTACTGTTATTTTTGTATTATTAATATCATTATTATAATCATTATTATTATTATCGTTATTATATTCCAATCTTTTTTACATAACAGCCAACTGTGCCAAACCCACTCTGACCAATGGAGGCGTCAGTCCAGATCAAGATTCTTTTAGTAACGGCGAGGTTCTCGTTTATGAATGTAACACGAACTATACCTTGGTCGGGGTATCCACAGCAACATGCCGCAGTGGAGTCTATGATCCCTCGAGCAAACCAACCTGCTACGGTAAGATTTTCTTCTTCTTCTCCTTTAACACAACTTTGTTTTAACACCACCATCATGATATACATTTAATTAGTTTCAAAAAGAAATGTGAATGCGCTTGCATCATATTTTTTCTCGGTATTTTTAGTCATTCATGTATTAAGTTAGTTCACACATTTAAAAAGGATGGTCCATTCAATAGAAAATGGTGTTCACTTCATTGTTGTATTTGCAGGAGTCAATTTTTAGAAAGCCTTTTGGAATGTGTTTTATGATTTATAACATTTATCGGCAGAGATGTGGGAACGAAATTTGCGTCTGACACACACATTTTATAGATTTCTTTTCTTCAAATATAACTTAGATGATATGTTTTAGCTGGGTGAGGTGGGAAGG
The DNA here is from genome assembly GCF_000002235.5 of Strongylocentrotus purpuratus. NCBI lineage: Eukaryota > Metazoa > Echinodermata > Echinoidea > Camarodonta > Strongylocentrotidae > Strongylocentrotus > Strongylocentrotus purpuratus. The sequence continues at coordinate 8,351,243 of NW_022145615.1, forward strand.
GGAGGGGCTTCATAGAGTACATGACTGTACTTTAAAGACCGTCAATACTACTGGGCCAGAGGGGATTAGACCACACAGCGAGGTCACTGAAAGGTGGCTCACTCATTAACTCAGCTCTCAACTAACATAATAAAAAGAGGATCATGGGGGACCAACAGGCACCGATTGGGGAAGTTTTCTATATAAAGGGAGCAAGTACCTACAAGTAGGACAGTGGGGCTTTAAGCACCTACCATCTGAAATTTCCAAAATAATCAGCATGTGGACTAGATATCAAAATACAGTTAAAACATTTTAAAACGGACATAACACTTATTTCACAGGTACTTCAAGTATTCACCATCCATAACAGCAACTAAAAAAAAACGTTTCGTGAAAGATATTTATGTGACACTGACAATCAAATTCAAAGAACATTTAGAAATACTTTCCTGATTTAAACATTAAACTTTACATTTAATATAATATTTGTTTTCTACAGAAAATTGCGATGTGAGTGCTGTACCTGATTCAGATTATTCATTTGGTGGTACAGTCACGCATGGTACGACTTTCAACGTAACGTGTGACACGGGTACAACAAGGGCTACAGAGTTCACTTGTAATGATGGTGTCCTGTCTCCTGATACACTACCTACATGTTACGGTAAGATCAATGGTTTGTTAACTGTTTCTAAATGCTAGACTTTGCCTATGGATTAAATTGCTCACATACAATACGAAATTGGTAGATGTTAGTATGGTAATAATGACTGCTATGAGAGACATAGTTGTTTTTATACCCTCAAGGGGAGGTAACATGATCGTGCTATCGCCCCGAGGCGTGCCATTTGTGTTGTTAGATGCTGCTTGTAAGTGTCGGCTTGCATGGTGATGTAGATATACAGTAGGCTTGCGGGGCACCATATGAGAGAGAGGGGGAGGATTGAGGAGTCCTGAAAAAGGACTCTGACTCGGTAATCTTTCTTGAGGGTTTGTTAGTCCTGAAAAGGACTGTTGGTATAGTCTTGAAAAAGACTGTTTGTTATCTTTCTTAGCTTATAGTTCTAAGGAGAACCAGGCGCGGATCCAGGATTTCTTAGGGGGGGGGGGGGCATTTTTTATATTTTTGTTTTGCTTCCGAAAATTTGAAAATCGCGCCGGCCGATAATTCGCTCAAGGGGGGGGGGGGGGGAATTGACCACTCATTTTTTGGGCCCTCGAAAATTTGAAAAATCGCACCCCTTCCCCCCCCCCCCTCCCTTGAGCGCCAGAGGGGGGGGGGGAGGCCATCTCCAAAAAAGGTAAAATTAACGTGTTTTTACACTTTTTTTTTCAGGGGGCGGGCCCCCCTGGTCCGCCATTGCTTGAATTTCCATAATTTTATCGAGCGAATTCGTTTTCCCTGGTTGCCTGCCGTAGCAACAAATGGAATTAACAAAAGTCTTAACTCCGTTTCTTTGACAATCAGCCGTAGACGAAAGACTTCATGCATGGCTGATTGTCAACGAAACGGAGTTAAGTCTTTTGTCTATTCTGCTTGTTGCTACGGCAAGCAGCTAGTGAAAACGAATTCGCTTGATAAAATTAAGGAAATGCAAGCACTACTTTAAAGGGATAGTTGAGTTCTGTTTTCAGACCACAAATGCATTCAAAGTGCGTGGTAATCGCTTTTATTCTTATCTATGACATTTATAGCGCCCTTTTAGAACCTAAAATTGAACCTAAAATTAAAAATAACAATACATGAGCCGGCTAATTGTGGGTAATATAAGCAACACGAAAATGCCAACAAAAAAGCCAACATCGGCGTTGGCTGAAATACGACGTAAAAGGCGTTATTTCGTTTTTTTTCAACGTTTTTTTTTTTTAATTTTTCAAAATATCTAATATTCGTGGTGGTACACAAGCATTAGAAATTGTTGTTTCAGCCGTCTCTGAACCGAGTTTGATCAAACAAAGATGATTGTGTCATTTAAATATTATGTTCTTTCAAATTTGACACTCAGTTTTTCAATATCTCACACAAACAGTTATTTTGTGTAGCACCCTCTGCAACAGAACTCAACTATCCCTTTAAAGAGATGGTTCATTGAAATGTGGAAAATGGGCAAATTACACCTCTACAGATTGCTGAGAACATTAACCAAATGAGCAAAGTACTTTTAAAGCCCTCACTGTTGTGAGGAATAAATTAAATGCAATTTTGTTACCCTTTCCTGAACCCACTCACTAAGTGAATTGACGGCGTTATTTTACATGCGAAACTATGACGTCACAATATGAACAACCTACATCACACATTCGGGACAATGTTGGATACCCCCTCAGATATGGGTTAACGTTGTTTGTATATTTACCGCCAGTGGTGATATTTCCTCTTTTTTGGCATTTTGAATGAGATACACTGAATAGATGATACTTTCTACAAATGTTTGTTTGATTTTTATATTTTTTTCTGTTACGTTTGAGCATAAAAATCGGGAAAATAATCACATATTCTGAGGGCACCTCAGCGTGTATGTGTCTGATCTGGGAAGGCAAAGGACAGTTTGCATGCTGACCTAACGACTCTTTTGGAGTGAAATAGGCGACAAATTTACATGGAATTGTCCAGATATTCATTACAAAACATGTGTGATTAGGCTGATTAATTTACATTTTTGATAAATTAAGTCGTATAGCCTATAGGACCTGATAAACCAAGAGAAACAGATCAGTCCGGTTCGCGATTCACGGCTAGTTCGAGCGCCAGGCTACGGGCTAGGCTGGCTAGCAAGCTGCGCTAGATGTGATGCACGCATATAGAGGTCAGTGTATTGCACACATAGTACATGCACAAAGTACGTACGCACAGCTACCAGCTACGGGAAACTGGAACGCTACATCGACAATATATTCACTCGCTTTTTGGAAGTTATATACAATTTATCTAGACTAACGTCAGATTAAGAAACAAGACCATGCCATGGAGGAGCCTTCTGGAGTATACTCAAGTATGTTTTCGTCCATATTCATATTTCCAGTGGATTTTGATGAAGGTAAACAGCGTAATTAGTTATAAATGGGTACGGTACTCGAGAGTCAATGCAATACATGTGAATTGCACGCAAACTGTAACTCGCACCGTCGTCAATCGTTTCAGCTGAGCGGCCCGCTGTTCATATTGTGACGTCACTTCAAAAATCAGCTGACTTACGATGTTTTAGGGGCGTTGCGTGGGTTGATTTTTCGTCAAGTTCAATCAACTTTTATAAATTTCGCTCGAATGTACAAGTTACACAAATGTAATGATTTTACTCAGTGTAATTTTTCGATTGCAATGATACCAAATTCAGTCAAGTTTGAAATCAATAAACCATCTCTTTAAACAAGCAGAATCTTGTCATTCCTTGCTCATTTTACCTGATTGACGTTGTCATATGAAAGGGCAGACACTCAACTTTCTAGCAATGTGATTTTCTCTTTGAAATTCAGATACCGTCCGCCAAATGACTTTGTGGTTTCCTCTCCTCAAATTGATCTTAATCACTTATGCGTGAAATATGCATCATATGAGTTGAATCAAATGAAAGAGGAGGATCTAAGCTTTATGTGTCATTTATCAATTATTAATGTGACTAAGTTATAACAAAAACATCGCTAATTCTGGGTTCCGTTTTTTTGTGGGACGCACTGTATATAGCAGCGCACTTAATGAATTTATAACCTGAGAATGTATGAGCTAAGAGTATGTTATACAAAAATGGACTGTAAAAAGGGAGATATAAAGTGGAATGATTTGATGAAACGATAGAGAGAGAGAGAGAGAGAGAGAGAGAAGGGAAGAAATTGGGAGACAGGTGCCAGAATAAATACTCTGACGATTTGGTGATCTGGGAAGGCAGGTAATATGCCAACTCGTCATTATGCATCCCCCGATCCCCCCACCCCATTTGCAAATTTAATATATCTAACTTCATTTTAGTGATAATGGTTAATAATATTCAAGCAAGCAAAATAAAATAATAATTTAATTTTGCTCTCACGCAGTGTTCTGTACCATTTGGTACTAATTTCATTAAGTCCATGCTTTGTTCATAATATATGTGACTCGTTTGATATCTTAGCTACTCTTGGACCATTCAGTACTGACAACTTCAAAACTGACGAAGAGACATCTAGTAAGATTTCTATTTGCTATATCTTTTGAATTGAATTTGAATTTAATAACCACAACATATCACAATAATGAGAGTATAATGAACAATCATACAATACAAAGAATAACAAAACACGAATACATAAAGGAAGAGTAATGTTGATTGAACGGTAATGGTTTTAAAACGATATTTAGACATAGATATGAATACTATTTTGTACAAAATATACACATAATTATATGCATTGAAGTTGTTAATGGGAACTAGAAGGTAGCACATGTGCTAGTCGAGCCCAGTTCCATTCTTTGGCAAGATTCCTGTTTAAACGTATGCTTGTAAAATTTGTTTGATTTGAATTTACATAGATTATATATACAAAATAATATGATATCAAGTAACTTGTTTACATTTCTAAAAGAAAAAAGGTAAAGCGCTAAAGAATTATAATGAAAGATAACAAATCGTTAAATGAATACAATCATTGATATGTTCAAAATATGAAAAGGATGTATTAATACAAAAATAAGGCATAAAATCATGTGCGTAGATGCTCAAATCTCGTAAAAGCTTGAAGGCAGAAATAATCGTCAACAAACAAATGTATACACACCAGGGTAGATACGTATTCCTGCAAAATAATGATAAATGCACAATGATGTGCAATTCATTTTATAGTTCTCATTAATCGTATTCTCTAAAATAAGTTGGTTTTTTTAAAATCATATTGGGTTTGAAATTAAGCATGCATTTTTTCGGGTAAAATGATAGCCAACATTGAGTAAATTCTATCCAGCATTGGGTTGAATTTTAGCCAAAAAAACATGCATGTCTTTTTAAAAAATTACAATGGGTAAAATCTTTCCCGATTCTTTGTACAGTGTAATTAGAATGGAAAAGTATACCCCCCCCAAAAAAAAGGGAAACTTGGATTAGACAGTAAAAAAAAAAAGGAGAAGCTAGCTGCAGAGAGAAAATTTGTGGGGGCTTCCAAGAGACAAGACAAAGGGCAGTAGACTGTGTGTATAAGTGAGTGTGTATTGTATTGAAAATAATGAGTAAATGAACAAATTCCCAATGAAACATTCAAATTACTGACATCTACGATTGTACAGCGAATATACATGTACTTTCCAACCTTACTGACCATTTAATTAGTCATGTATTTCAAGCTTTAATCGGATTTCATTATGTCAACATGGGTGAATATCATAATAACTTATTACACATTTCATTGATTTATGCGTAATCAATTTTCCCCTTCCAGCTGGTCCACAACCCGACCCCACCACCTTCACCCCTGCAGGTAAGACGAATGATTGATATTATTAATCTTCGTCACGTGCATTGCGATGATTTCCTTAAAGCTCCTCTGCACTAGATTGGCCAGGAGGGATTAGACCTCCCTCCATGGTCACCGATAGGTGGTTATCTCATCAAATTAGCTCTCAATTAACTTAAGAAAAGGGGATCATAGGGGACCAGCGGTCACCGATCAGGCATTGTTTGCTATATAGAGGGCGTAAGGAGCTATAAATAATATTCAAGCAAGCAAAATAAAACAATAATTTAATTTGCTCTCACGCAGTGTTCTGTACCATTTGGTACTAATTTCATTAAGTCCATGCTTTGTTCATAATATATGTGACTCGTTTGATATTTCAGCTACTCTTGGACCATTCAGTACTGACAACTTCAAAACTGACGAAGAGACAACTAGTAAGATTTGTATTTTCAAATGATTTGCTATATCTTTTAAATTGAATTTGAATTTAATAACCACAACATATCACAATAATGAGAGTATAATGAACAATCATACAATGCAAAGAATAACAAAACACGAATACATAAAGGAAGAGTAATGTTGATTGAACGGTAATGGTTTTAAAACGATATTTAGACATAGATATGAATACTATTTTGTACAAAATATACACATAATTATATGCATTGAAGTTGTTAATGGGGACTAGAAGGTAGCACATGTGCTAGTCAAACCCAATTCCATTCTTTGGCAAGATTTTTGTTTAAACGTATGCTTGTAAAACTTGTTTGATTTGAATTTACATAGATTATATATACAAAATAATACAGTATCAAGTAACTTGTACAGTATCAAGTAACTTAAAGAAAAAAAGGTAAAGCGCTAAAGAATTATAATGAAAGATAACAAATCGTTAAATGAATACAATCATTGGAATGTTCAAAATATGAAAAGGATGTATTCATAAAAAATAAGACATAAAATCATGTGCGTAGATGCTCAAATCTTGTAAAAGCTTGAGGGCAGAAATAATCGTCAACAAACAAATGTATACACACCAGGGGTAGATACGTAGGCCTGCAAAAGAATGATAAATGCACAATGATGTGAAATTCATTTTATAGTTTTCATTAATCGTATTCTCTAAAATAAGTTGGGTTTTTTTTTCAATCATATTGGGTTTGAAATTAAGCATGCATTTTTTCGGGTAAAATGATATATTAACATTGGGTAAAGTCTATTAAACATTGGGTTGAATTTTAGCCAACAAACTTGCATGTCTTTTTAAAAAATTACGATGGGTAAAATCTTTCCCGATTCTGTGTACAGTGTAATTAGATTGGAAAAAAATACACCCCCCCCCCCCCCAAAAGAAAAAAAAGAAAGAAGGGAAACTTGGATTAGACAGTAAAAAAAAAAAAGGAGAAGCTAGCTGCAGAGAGAAAATTTGTGGGGGATTCAAAGAGACATGACAAAGGGCAGTAGACTGTGTGTATAAGTGAGTGTGTATTGTATTGAAAATAATGAGTAAATGAACAAGTTCCCAATGGAATATTCAAATTATTGACATCTACGATTTTACAGCGAATATACATGTATTTTCGAACCTTACTGACCATTTAATTAGTCTTGTATTTCAAGCTTTAATCGGATTATATTATGTCAACATGGGTGAATATCATAATAACTTATTACACAATTCATTGATTTATGCGTAATCAATTTTCCCCTTCCAGCTGGTCCGCAACCCGACCCCACCACCATCACCCCTGCAGGTAAGACAATTGATTGATATTATTAATCTTCGTCACGTGCATTGTGATGATTTCCTTAAAGCCCCTCTGCACTAGATTGGCCGGGAGGGATTAGACCTCCCTCCATGGTCACCGATAGGTGGTTATCTCATCAAATCAGCTCTCAATTAACATAAGAAAAGGGGGATCATAGGGGACCAGCGGTCATCGATCAGGCATTGTTTGCTATATAGAGGGCGTAAGGAGCTATAAGTAGTGCAGTGGGGCTTCAACTTACACTTCTGATATACTATCAGAAGATTTAGAATTAAGAAATAAGATTAACAATTCCGACATCAACTGGCGAATGATAAGGTTTGATCAAAGCGCCTAAAATGTATCATTATCTCTAAAGGCAATGATGGTTAGAAGGGGGAGGTACTTTCCCCCGAGCTGTAATCGGAATTTAAATTCAAATTCAAATTTTTATTTTTTATTTCAATCTGAATTTTCTCCGATATCCACTAACATCATCCACAGGAGATTTTGTGTAGCGCCCTCTGCAACAAAAATCAACTATCCCTTTAAACAAACAGAATCTTGTCATTCCTTGCTCATTTTTCCTGATTGACGTTGTCATATGAAAGGGCAGAAACTCAACTTTCTAGCAATGTGATTTTCTCTTTGAAATTCAGATAACGTCCGCCAAATGACTTTGTGGTTTCCTCTCCTCAAATTGATCTTAATCACTCATGCGTGAAATATGCATCATATGAGTTGAATCACATGAAAGAGGAGGATCTAAGCTTATGTGTCATTTATTAATTATTAATGTGACCAAGTTATGATAAAAAAATCGCTAATTCTGGGTTTCGTTTTTTCTGGGACGAACTGTATACTGAATAGCAGCGCACTTAATGAATTTATAACCTGAGAATGTATGAGCTAGGAGTATGTTATACAAAAGTGGACTGTAAAGAGGGAGATATGAGGTGGAATTATTTGATGAAACGATAGAGAAAGAGAAAGAGAGAGAGAGAGAGAGAGAGAAGGGAAGAAATTGGGAGACAGGTGCCAGAATAAATACTCTGACGATTTGGTGATCAGGGAAGGCAGGTAATATGCCAACTCGTCATTATGCATCCCCCGATCCCCCCATCCCATTTGCAAATTTAATATATCTAACTTCATGTTAGTGATAATGTTTAATAATATTCAAGCAAGCAAAATAAAATGATAATTCAATTTGCTCTCACGCAGTGTTCTGTACCATGTGGTACTAATTTCATTAAGTCCATGCTTTGTTCATAATATATGTGACTCGTTTGATATTTCAGCTACTCTAGGACCATTCAGTACTGACAACTTCAAAACTGACGAAGAGACAACTAGTAAGATTTGTATTTTCAAATGATTTGCTATATCTTTTAAATTGAATTTGAATTTAATAACCACAACATATCACAATAATGAGAGTATAATGAACAATCATACAATGCAAAGAATAACAAAACACGAATACATAAAGGAAGAGTAATGTTGATTGAACAGTAATGGTTTTAAAACGATATTTAGACATAGATATAAATACTTTTTTGTACAAAATATACACATAATCATATGCATTGAAGTTGTTAATGGGGACTAGAAGTTAGCACATGTGCTAGTCGAGCCCAGTTCCATTCTTTGGCAAGATTCTTGTTTAAACGTATGCTTGTAAAACTTGTTTGATTTGTATTTACATAGATTATATATACAAAATAATACAGTATCAAGTAACTTGTTTACATTTCTTAAAGAAAAAAAGGTAAAGCGCTAAAGAATTATAATGAAAGATAACAAATCGTTAAATGAATACAATCATTGGAATGTTCAAAATATGAAAAGGATGCATTGATAAAAAATAAGACATAAAATCATGTGCGTAGATGCTCAAATCTTGTAAAAGCTTGAGGGCAGAAATAATCGTCAACAAACAAATGTATACACACCAGGGGTAGATACATAGGCCTGCAAAATAATGATAAATGCACAATGATGTGCAATTCATTTTATAGTTCTCATTAATCGTATTCTCTAAAATAAGTTGGGTTTTTTTCAATCATATTGGGTTTGAAATTAAGCATGCATTTTTTCGGGTAAAATGGTAGCCAACATTGGGTAAATTCTATCCAACATTGGGTTGAATTTTAGCCAACAAACTTGCATGTCTTTTAAAAAAATTACAATGGGTAAAATCTTTCCCGATTCTTTGTACAGTGTAATAAGATTGGAAAAAGATACCCCCCCCCCAAAAAAAAAGGGAAACTTGGATTAGACAGTAAAAAAAAAGAGGAGAAGCTAGCTGCAGAGATAAAATGTGTGGGGGCTTACAAGAGACAAGACAAAGGGCAGTAAACTGTGTGTATAAGTGAGTATGTATTGTATTGAAAATAATGAGTAAATGAAAAAGTTCCCAATGGAAGATTCAAATTACTGACATCTACGATTGTACAGCGAATATACATGTACATTCCAACCTTACTGACCATTTAATTAGTCATGTATTTCAAGCTTTAATCGGATTTCATTATGTCAACATGGGTGAATATCATAATAACTTATTACACAATTCATTAATTTATGCCTAATCAATTTTACCTTTCCAGCTGCTCCACAACCCGACCCCACCACCTTCACCCCTGCAGGTAAGACAAATGATTGATATTATTAATCTTCGTCACGTGCATTGCGATGATTTCCTTAAAGCTCCTCTGCACTAGATTGGCCAGGAGGGATTAGACCTCCCTCCATGGTCACCAATAAGTGGTTATCTCATCACATTAGCTCTCAATTAACATAAGAAAAGGGGGATCATAGGGGACCAGCGGTCACCGATCAGGCATTGTTTGCTATATAGAGGGCGTAAGGAGCTATAAATAATATTCAAACAAGCAAAATAAAATAATAATTTAATTTGCTCTCACGCAGTGTTCTGTACCATTTGGTCATAATTTCATTAAGTCCATGCTTTGTTCATAATATATGTGACTCGTTTGACATTTCAGCTACTCTTGGACCATTCAGTACTGACAACTTCAAAACTGACAAAGAGACATCTAGTAAGATTTCTATTTGCTATAACTTTTGAATTGAATTTGAATTTAATAACCACAACATATCACAATAATGAGAGTATAATGAACAATCATACAATGCAAAGAATAACGATACACGAATACATAAAGGAAGAGTAATGTTGATTGAATAATAATGGTTTTAAAACGATATTTAGACATAGATATGAATACTATTTTGTACAAAATATACACATAAATATATGCATTGAAGTTGTTAATGGGGACTAGAAGTTAGCACATGTGCTAGTCGAGCCCAGTTCAATTCTTTGGCAAGATTCTTGTTTAAACGTATGCTTGTAAAACTTGTTTGATTTGTATTTACATAGATTATATATACAAAATAATACAGTATCAAGTAACTTGTTTACATTTCTAAAAGAAAAAAAGGTAAAGCGCTAAAGAATTATAATGAAAGATAACAAATCGTTAAATGAATACAATCATTGGTATGTTCAAAATATGAAAAGAATGTATTAATGCAAAATAAGGCATAACATCATGTGCGTAGATGCTAAAATCTTGTAAAAGCTTGAGGGCAGAAATAATCGTCAACAAACAAATGTATACACACCAGGGGTAGATACATAGGCCTGCAAAATAATGATAAATGCACAATGATGTGCAATTCATTTTATAGTTCTCATTAATCGTATTCTCTAAAATAAGTTTTTTTTTTTTTTAAATCATATTGATTTTGAAATTAAGCATGCATTTTTTTGGGTAAAATGATAGCCAACATTGGGTTGAATTTTAGCCAACAAACATGCAGGTCTTTTTAAAAAATTACAATGGGTAAAATCTTTCCCGATTCTTTGTACAGTGTAATTAGATTGGAAAAAGATAACCCCCCCCCCCCCAAAAAAAAAAGGAAACTTGGATTAGACAGTAAAAAAAAGGGGGGAGAAGCTAGCTGCAGAGAGAAACTTTGTGGGGGCTTACAAGAGACAAGACAAAGGGCAGTAGACTGTGTGTATAAGTGAGTGTGTATTGTATTGAAAATAATGAGTAAATGAACAAGTTCCCAATGGAAGATTCAAATTACTGACATCTACGATTGTACAGCGAATATACATGGGTGAATATCATAATAACTTATTACACAATTCATTAATTTATGCCTAATCAATTTTCCCCTTCCAGTTGGTCCACAACCCGACCCCACCACCTTCACCCCTGCAGGTAAGACGAATGATTGATATTATTAATCTTCGTCACGTGCATTCGTCATCGGCAGCCTAGCATAGCCGGGTAATGTTGGAGCGCCTTGAGGACCTTTGCAAGATCGATACGTGCGCCATATAAGAATCCAATATTATTATTATCATTATTGTTATTATTGTGATGATTTCCTTAAAGCCCCTCTACACTAGATTGGCCAGCAGGGATTATACCTCCCTTCATGGTCACCGATAGGTGGTTATCTCATCAAATCAGCTCTCAATTAACATAAGAAAAAGGGGATCATAGGGGACCAGCGGTCACAGATCAGGCACTGTTTGCTATATAGAGGGCGTAAGGAGCTATAAGTAGTGCAGTGGGGCTTCAACTTAAACTTCTGATATACTATCAGAAGATTTAGAATTAATATAAGATTTACAATTCCGACATCAACTGGCGAATGATAAGGTTTGATCGAAGCGCCTAAAACGTATCATTATCTCTATAGGCAGTGATGGTTAGAAGGGGGAGGTATTTTTCCCCGTGCTGTAATTGGAATTTAAATTCAAATTCAAATTCAAATTTTTTATTTCAATTTGAATTTTCTCCGATGACCACCAACATCATCCACAGGAGCCAGCGTATCTTGTGGGAGCACGACCATGACGGTTCTCCTCGACCGAGCCCTGCTCGAGAATAACGGTGATGCCACTGACGTCCACTACGAAGACCAGAGTTGTGTCGGGTACGACTACACCGGAAGTCGCATAGCCGTAACCACCAGATATGACGACTGTGATACTGTGTCGGAGGTAAGAAAGGATTCTTAATAACCTGCCCTGTAATGTTAGGACAATCTCATCAAACTTGTGATGTGGGGGGAGCCGGGGGAGAGGCGGGTATCAGAGGGAGAAATGCAGAAGATGGAAATGGTAGTATAGCAGTACGTTTGCATTCCAGAGAACATGTAGGAAACGGTTGCGTATAAATTACCATATTTCAGTAATCAGAGGGGGGGGGGATGTGGTTTGTTTTCTAATTGGTATCTGGACGACCCGCGTGTTGTACGTTATACTGCAAATAAAATTGTATATATTTTCTTTGACCTACAAACGGGGATGGGGGAACAATACCGGCTTTAGTTGAAATGTTTTGCCCTTCCTGAAGCCACTGCCTGGATACGTCACTACTTAGACTCTAAACGCTGCACATGAACAACGCAATATTGTACTGTCCTGTTTCCGAGGACAGGGGGGCAGTTTTCCCTTATTAATTTAATACGATTATTGAGCGAAAACAATTTTATGTGTTCCCTTGCCAGATTATTGAAAGGCCCTATATCGACATTATTGGCTATTGCCAACTCAATCTAACTTGATATTTTTGTCATCTTTTCCCAATTTTTCTGAAAGCAAACTGCTGATGTCATCAAGTACTCCAACGTCGTGACGTACTTCAAACCGACGGGTGAAAACGGATCGCTGATCACGCGTGATTTCCGCCTCAAGATCCCCGTCACTTGCGAGATCAAACGCCGCAGTCTACTCGGTAGCTCCTTCAAGCCCAAACTCGGCATCGTGAGCTTCAGCGAGACTGGTTACGGTAACTTCTCGCTCACCCTCGACCGCTACTCCGACATCTCCTTCACCTCGCCGGCACCCGACCCAGACTCGCTGGTGTATCTCGGGGAGACGCTGTTCTTCGGGGTGACCCTAGACGCGGTTTCTGACCTGACGTTGTTTCTTGACCGCTGCTGGGCAACGCCCGATGTCTACCCTATGAACCCGATCGAATTTACGTTCGTAAAAGATGGGTTAGTATATAAGTCTTGAAGTCAGTGTTTTCTTCTTCTTTTGTTTTTTTCTTCATTTTGTTTTCTTTCTTTTTTTGTGGTTTTATTGAAGAGGTAGGTTTAGATTGTTTGAAATTGTGACCATACAACGTCTAGAAGACGTTCTCTGGTAGGATAAACAACCTACCATTCAATTTTAGTCTCTATTTTTATCTTCTTTCCATTTTCATAATCTTCTCCTTATTTTGTTTTCAATTTCCAGTCATCATTCCGATTTCTACTTCTTTTTACATAATATTTCTAAATAAAGTTGGCCTTTTAAAAAATAAATAAAGTTCCCTGATTCTTCCTCTTCCTCTTTCGAAAATGGCATCTATTTTTTCTGTGCTGTATTAATTTCTACTCCTGATTCTCTGTAGTTATTATTTTCATTTAAAGAAAAAATAAATTATCAGTCCCTTTCGGTAATTCTTACATGTGTTTTTTATTAGTTGCATGCTTTAATTTTGAATTCTATTCTTTTTTTTTTCACAGATGCGGGCTGGATCCTACCGTAGGCTTTCATGATATACAGCGTTTAATTAAGGGATTCTCTATCGATGCTTTTGCTTTCATTGGCGAATATTCAGAGGTAAGAATACGAATCATATCTAATCCGGAATTTATTAACCGGCTGGCTGATTCGCCGATATTGCTCCTTACCACCACCCCCCCCCCCCCCCCCACCCCCTCTCCCGCTTATTCACCGGCAGGCTGATTCGCCGGTAAATATTTTCTTACGAATTCGACAAAAAAACACCTCCCCTTAAATAATCCTGGATACGCTCTTGATTGCAACAATAATAGTCCAATATATGCACTATAGTAAACCATAGCCACTAATTATAAAAAGAGCTTTCATATACATGATGTGTATTAATGCATTATGAAAAAGAAAACAATTATTGGTAGAAATAATATGAATAAAAGCTGTATTTTCATGATTGACAATTAAAACTGTAACTTTTGATCGCCTATCATACAGGTATACCTTCATTGTGACGTGCTTGTGTGTGATACCGACCCCGCATCCCGCTGCTCACAGGGTTGTGTAACCAGGGCCAAACGTAGCGCAGCCGGGCAGCCTCGGGGTTCGAGCTCCAAGCCACACACCATCTCTAACGGACCCATGTCTGATCAAGTTGCTGTTGGTTCAAGCTCAATGAGTGAGTTGCACTCGAAAAGAGTGGCGTTGATAACACTATCAGAACAGTGTTATGATTGGCTTCTAAACAACAAAGCACACCTCCCCCCCCCCCCCCAAAAAAAAATAAAAATAAATAAATAAATAAATAAAAAATAAAAATAAAAATAAAATAAAATAAATAAATAAATAAATAAATAAATAATAATAATAATGATAATAATAATAATAATAATAATAATAATAATGATAATAATAATAATAATAATAATAATAATAATAATGATAATAATAATAATAATAGTAAATAAATATTTTTAAAAAAATTTAAAAAAATATATATATAATATAAATACAAAAATCAAATAAAGAGGGGGGACGGGAAATGGGAAAAGAGAAAGGCAATTTCATAAAAATGGATATTGTTACAAAAAAAAGAACAGTAACCAGGTCTAACTGATAATCAGTTTTTTCCTTTTTCTAATATACTACAGTAAATTACTGTATTAACAAAATATGGTAACGTAACAGAATCTCTTAATAGTTTTGTTGAAATAGCGCAACCTTCGTGTCCAAATTTAAACTATGAAATTAATGTCAAACAACAATCATCGTCTCTACGTTAACACGTATTGCTGTCATTTTCTATTAGCACTCGTTCAGAAATGTACGGAACGAAAGAGAACTCATTTACGAACATTCAGAGTGGAGGAGAATAAAAACTGTTACTTAAAAAGCACCAAGTTTACTAATTGTTTTGCTCTCCTCCAGACACATCATGGTTGGCGAACCCATTTAACATGATGCTGGTGGCAGCCGCTGGTTTCTTCATCACCATGGTTGCTATGGTAACGGTGAAAAAGTTGAGATCACATACGAAAGCCTCCAAAGGATACAGCCGTCTGCAGACTGAGGGTGAAATCGAAGCTTAGAAAGAGGAGAAGAAAGAAGAACGTGGAGAAGGGGGAGGAGGAGATGAAAGAAGAAGACGAATGAGACATAAAGTTTGTGACGACACAAGCTTTTCTGGTCATTTATTCAATATCTCACAAATGGCATATATCTCGAATATATCATGCATATCATTATAGAGTAATATGGAATTTATAATTCGTTTGTTGAAACAAATATATGATCATGATTATATACATAATTATTTCGAAAATAAAAAAGAGACGTTCCTTTTCAGTTAACCTCTAGCTTTTTATAAAGACAACTTTTATGAGTACGTCGATGATAGTGACACTTCTGGCTATGAAATTATTACAAACGATTGTAAATGCTCAAGTTGGTACACCTCCTGCAAGAAGGTGGAAACTTATAACTGAAAATTAAACTCGGTAAAATGTGTTGATGTTTATACTGTTCTCTAATGCGTTCCAGATGAAGTTCAAGAAAAAGCCGATTGAGCAATGTATTTTTGCATTTATTGTAGGCCTACTTCTCATTTTTGATTTATTCTAATTTTTGGTATACTGTACAGTAATGTATTAAAATGATTTTGAATCTCTTTATCCTATCCTACCACTATGTATCCCTTCTTCTTTCCCATACTTTTCCCCATATTCTCTCTCTCTCTCTCTCTCTCTCTCTCTCTCTCGTTCTCTGTCTTTCTCTAGCTACTTCTTATTCCCTCGCTCTCTAGTACCATCTTTCTCACCACTTTTTGACACTGTTTTACTGCATCTATACGCTTTTTTTTCGACGCCGATGAAAAAAAAGTTCTATGCCATGATGTTTATTTTCCTTTTCATTGCTCCATTTGGTAGGATGCTGCCATTGCAATTATCAGTCTGCTATTGAATTGTGCTAAGAGTGACTGCAATATCGACGTTGAATAAAAAACAATTGTTATTATCCAAAAAGGCCTACATATTAAATATGACATTAAATTTCTTTCAAAGAAAGCGATGTATGAAGATATTTTTTTTCTTCTAAATTTGGTAATCTGTTTTCGCCTTTTGTAATCGTTTCATCATTATGTGAAAATATCTCACTGGAAAATAAAATGTATCCGAATTGATGATTAAAGAGACGTCGTTCAATGTGTGCATGTGAGAATGATTGTTTAACAGCTGTGTCACTTAGACTCCTTATTTATTTCCTATGAAGAAAAAACAAAACAAAACAAAAACAATTAAAGAACAAACAATAACTTTCAAGCAAGATTATTGTTCATGGTTATAGTTTCTTTAATTAATTTGATTTATTTTCTTCTGAATACCATATAAATATAAACAATGTTCGGTAACTTAACCAACATCAAATTCTAAGAAATACTTTCTGACAAGCAATCATAGATAAAATTATTATAGAAAAAATGAAAAGAAAGATAAAATATCAAATTATCATATTTCATAAAACTTTATGAATAAGGCCTTAAAAAAAGATGTTGTATTGCCCTTTGCGACCTACCCAAAAATGTTGAAATCTACGGTCGGCTTTTTTTTAAACCATGTTTTAGTAAAAAAAATGTATCAAAGCATTATAAACTGAGAAATATCAGCCCAAACAGGGAGTTTTTAAAAAAAGTTTTTAAAAAATAAAAATCCGACCGACCGACCCATGTTTTGGCACCTAAAGAGCAATACAACATCTTTTTTTGTAGGCCTTATTTGAGAAAGAAAGACTGCAATTGTAAGCAAATTGCTTGGAAATATGACAGCCCAAAACAAATTGTATTGATTAGTTGAACATATATTTATTGAGCAGAATGGAAAATATTGTGATGATGTTGATGATGATGATGATGTACTTTAATACAGCCTAAACGGGTCTCTGTTCTCTTTATATGCAAACAAATGAGAATAGAGACAAAGGGCAGAAGTATTATCAAATCAATGGAGAATCGTCGTATTTTAATATGAGCTTTTGCAATGATTGACAGAGAATATTAAAATGAATACTGCATCATGCTGCATGATTATATAAGGCTCCTTTCTGTTACTGAAATAGGAATAGGAATAGGAATATAAACTATTATAAAAGATTCGATAAAATGCTTTCCCAATTTATTTAAGACATGTAATCAAGTGGAAATTCAAAGAATTGGGAATAAACAACAACTACTATTTCGATTTGGAAACAGAAATTGCGTAAACTAAACCTCATTAATAAAACTTGGTCATTCACCTTCCAAAAAGTGGAATATTCCCGAAATGAATACTAATATGAGACAAATGAATAAACATTAGGAAGAATATATCCACGATTAAAGAAAGGATTCCGGGGTGACTTCATCACAAGCAAATGTAGAACAGCACGAAATGAGACAAAAAACCTTAAATTTATTTCCTTCAAATGATAAAGAATGTGTCAAATTCTTAGAAGCTGTTTCAAAGGGAAGCGTCTTTTTTTATGATATAGAATTGTTCAATATTAGTAGGGGTAGTGAGCACATTTTTTTGTTTGGCCCTCGAAAATGTGAAAATTTGCACCCCCCCCCCCCCCTTGACCGCCAAGGGGGGGGGGGGCATCCCCCCAAAAAGCTAAAAATCACGTGTTTTTACACGTTTTTCCCCCAAGGGGCTGCCCCCCCCCCCCTGGATCCGCCACTGAGGAGAACTATAGCGCTTGGAGAGGATGAGTGGCGGGAGTTGGCTCGACGTTTCGAACAGGTTGACTATCCGTCGTCAGGAGTCGTCAATCCTTCCCCCTCTCTCGCATATGGTGCACCCACAAGCCTACTGTATTTGTGTTTTTGTAGGTATTACTTCATGCACCCAACCTACGATACCAACAAACGGCAGCATCACTCCTGATACTCCTGAATATGAATTTTATACACGAATCACATACACCTGCGACGACGGGTACACCTTGGGAGGCCCATCCGAAGCGGTCTGTGAATCGGGTGGGGTCAGGAATCCGTCCACTCTACCCACTTGCGAAGGTAGGTTCCTTGTATTCGTTTCAATTATGATTCAGGCTGAGGTCTCTGAAAATGTTGCTATCTTTTTAGAGCAAAACGGAACTGTTAAAAATATATCGCACCCACTAGCATGTCTGGAGGAACCCCAAAATGTTTACCATTTATTACACATATCACTGTTAAGTCACCGCATGGTTCAGACTTGAAGATATCTAACAAGAAAGTCAAAATAACACAGTTTGATCAAAACTGTTTTGTGTAGTTCAGTTGGTCGATTGATATTTCGACAATTACGAAGTAATCAAAATATTTGCATTGTTGAAGTCAGGGTAATAATACTATGAAAATACTTATAAGCGCCCTGAACTTCCTAAGGGATGGTGACATGGTTATTATTATAATTATTTTTTTTTTAATTATTATTATTAATACTATTTGGATTATTATTATTATTATTGTTGTTGTTGTTATCGTTATTAATATTTGTATTGTTAATAATATTGTTATCATCACTATTATCAATATAATATCATAATTATTACTATTATTATTCTCATCATTATCATTATCATTATATTCCAATATGTTTCAACAACAGCCGGTTGTGCCAAACCAACTCTGGTTAATGGAGGCGTGAATCCAGATCAAGAGTCTTTCAGTAGCGGCGAGGTTCTCACCTACCAATGTAACACAAACTATACATTGGTCGGGGTATCAACAACAGTATGCCGCAACGGATGATCCCCCAAACAAACAAACCTGTTTCAGTTAGAAATTATTCTAATCCTTCACCAACACAACTTAGTTCATCATATATGTATACACACATATATAAAGGACTATATATAATTGGTCTGAAATAGCAAAGTGAACGAGCTTGCATAAGTTCGTTACTCATTGTTTTGTTTATTTAATGATAATTTTTAATTCTTTTTTCGTTTACAAGCAAACTAATACCTCAAGTCCATTTAACTTATCGATTTGATATCTGCAACGACATGAATATAATGTAAGTACTCGGTGTCTTATTTTCTTTTTTTACGCCACGATATGATAATAATTGTGGAAAATCAAAAAAAATTCATTTTAGGAAAAAGAAATTAGCCATCTTATTCAAAAAAATTACCAGTTGTGTTTGTTTTTATGTTAATATGTTTTCACATTTCTTTTGCAAATGAATTCTGTGATAATCTACACGAAATATGCATAGGACAGTAATACAAGATTCAAACATCACTCTTACGAGAGCTCCTTTCAAAAAAGGTCAAAATTATATCAAATATTGAAGATGAAATTGAATCTATAGTGTTTGAAATTCGTATTGAATGTAAAGTTACGATGTCTGTAATAAAAATGTCAATAAAATGCCTATAAGTCAATGTAAACCGAATTATTAAATAGTGTCATCCATCAGTAATATCAGTTTTTAAGATGATTATATTAACGATGTGGCAATAAAGATGAAAAAGCTCATTTAGTAAAAGCTCCGAAACGTCTCTTCCTGAATTATACGAGCAGTGATTGGATAATTATTCTGTTTTCAAATGTCATCGTATGAATCACTGTACAGTGATCACAAGATATAATGCGGCGGAGGACTAAGAGAGAGAGAGAGAGAGGAGGAAGAGAGGAGACACACAGAGAGAGACAGAGAGGGTGTGTGAGGGGGAGGGAGAGAGAGAACAAAGTTAGGGTAGGCGCTCGTTTATCCCAGATTATGAGATGTGCTTTTATTTGTGTGATTTTGTTTTTAAGCCTATCTGCACGAGTTTGGCCAGGTGGGATTAGACCTCCCTGCATGGCCACTGACATTGGTTATCTTATCAAATCAGCTCTCAATTAACGTAAGAAAAAGGGGACCATGGGGGACCAACGGCTACCGCTCAGGTATTGTTTGCTATATAGAGGGCGCAAGTAGCTATAAGTAGTGTAGTGGGGCTTTAATCATCCGATAAGAAGTTGACCTAAAACTTATACTACTCTTTTCACACTGGTTTTGCTTAACCCCGTACTTTGCTTAGCCCCGTACTATCCTTAACCCCGGACTATTTTTTGGCTTTTCACACTCGCTGTTTTTAGTCCCGTACTAGCGCCTATTCCGGAATAAGAAAATTCCCGCTGTTCTCACTGCATTTCGTTAACCCCGGATATCGTGTATGTTATGATTGGACATACTTCGCATCTGGCCAGCTGCGATACGCTCCATTGCGTAGTACCGGACTATTTTTCGTTTCTGTTCTCATTCATTTGCTTAGCACCGCAATTGCGGGGTTAGCAGGAGTTAGCACCACAATTGCGGAGTTAGCCCTGCTATTTTGCAGGGTTAGTTAACCCCGTACTATAGGTGGGGTTAGCCAACTTTAGCCCACTTTGGTAAAAACCAGTCTGAACAGAAAGTGGAATAGGCTTAACCCCGTACTATAGGTGGGGCTAAGACCCCCCCCCCCCCCCCTTAACCCCACCTATAGTACGGGGTTAAGCTAAATATTGCCAGTGTGAAAACAGTATACGATTATCATCTTTTTGTTTCCTTTTTCAGGTGATACATTATCGGCCGTATTTGTGATTTTCGTTTTATAATGTCTTATTTCAATTATTATATGCAGGAAATGTGAGATAATAAGTTCATTAAATGAGGAAAATGTTTTTATTGGTTTTTTGTTTGTTTCCTTTTTATTCTTCTTTTTCTTCTACCTCTTCTTCTTGTTTCTTACTCTTTTTTATCATTCGCATATCGATCTGTCATGTCTGATTCCTTTTTTCTTTATTTCTCTCATCCACCTTATTTTTTTTCTTCTCTCAACGGGATGTCTTAAGAGATAGGCTTCCTAAATATTGATTATAATAATAGAAATAATAATGGTAATAATCCTTCTTGAAAGCCCATATTAACTGATGATGTAAGCTATTCATCAACCGTCATTAAACGTTATTATGTTTCCATACTACCTCATTTGGTAAATTAGATAAGCTCTGATTCGATACACAGACGTCTTTTATTGGCATGCGATGTTCAATCAATACCGATAAAACGCAATTTCTGGAGAAGTGGGCGGACTGCCAAGAAATTGTGGCTGAAAAAATGGAGCTCAGAGGTGAAAAACTGCACACTAGCTCAAGCCGCCGAGGAAATGAAATGCTTAGTAATTATGTTAAAGTGAAAAGTAGACACAAAAGTATAAATTTGGCAATTTTGAAGATGCTCCTTTTGTGCAGGTTAGAAATGTTCTTTGATAAAGTGGCTAGCTTTCGTTTTCCGCGACAGCTAGATAACAAAGGGTTGCTGTTATCATTATTATATACGGTGCATATTCTAACAATGATTATCATGGGTATATTATTGTATATAAAGCAATGCCGACAGGGGGAGCTGTTTCACCAAATGACGCTTACTCAAGTGTATACTCGAGCCATCGATTATGCATGGCCTAGGGCGGGATCATTTCATTTAATCTTCATTCCGGTTGCATCCCCATTCCTCTCTCTGATTTCACTCAATGATTATTACTTTATTTTTTAATTCATTCATACCATTATTGATGGCGATAGGGGTGGGGTGAGGGGAAAGGGGACACGTTCACCACTTGAGATACGCAGCTGTCACGTACATAATCAAGTTATTTCAAATTATAGATACACTGCAATGCACGCATTCCTTTTACAAATTCGTAATAGTAAAATCTATCTGGGTCTTACGTGGTTACACATGCAATTGCATCCACATGACGGTTTCAGACGGATGTTAAAAAAAAAATTATTAGCGTTTTATTAAGAAACGTTAAAGTCAGTGTTTATTTGACAATCATTATGCAAGTCAAAGGTAAAATCCCAGTGTCAGACTTCATGGAATCTTAAATTACGTGGAGTTAACAAATTTAAGACAGTTCCTGTTTCTGACAAGCATTGAGCAGGCGCAACAACACCTTACAAGAAATTTAATTCTGACCTCTTCCGAACTGACGATATTTTTCTTTATCATTTAGGGACATAAATTGCTGCAATCATACTTTGCCTTATCTCAAATTTTGATTGAAACCAATCACGGATGTTTAGTCATCATAAAGACAAATAATTACACATTAAAGATTAAGTATGGAGGGATAGGCGACGTCGGTAAAATAATCACGCCCTCTGTGCAAGTTATTGTTGACAGTAGTTAATCATCAACCAAACGAAAGAAGCCTTTTTAACCTCAAACTGCTTGAGTTATGCTATAAAACTGTGTTCGAATTTCGGTCGTTTGTTTAAGCTGATAAGGCATCTAAGATATCCCTACCATGGGACACACGGTAAGTGCGTGACCAAAGCAATGGTTTTATCTCCCTTGGTATATTCTTCCTTTTTCGTTTCGTCTATCTTTCATCACACGAAGTTTTTAGTTTGTACAATCGTATCTCTTACTCAAGAAAACGGAGCTGGAGATCGATTTTAAGGCGGCCATTTTGTTTTGAAAACAGCGCTTACAGCAGAACCAGCTACATTGTGAATGTTTGTGTTTTAAAGCTACGTGAAACATGGTTTAGTTTATGAAATAAAAGCATACCATAAGGATTATGTCGAAGTTTCAGTATGTATTTGGACTTGCCCTCCTTCTCAGCCTTGGATTGATTCGTAGTAAGTAATAACTCGTGATTTATATTGTCGGCTTAGCCAGTTAATACCACTGGCAATACGTAGAGCCTTTTTGCTGGCAGCCGACGCTATCTTTCCTGAACAGTAATACTTTTCTTTAAAAGGGTAATGTAATTGTAATCGATGATAATTACGTGCAGTTTCATTAAACCTTAGAGTTTACTCCAGATATTATTTTCATATTTGTTAATTTACAAAATACCTTTATCTGTTTATATCAAAACAATCATTGCTCAAATGCACTAAACAGTTATTTAGTTTATTCAACGTTGAAACAAAACAAAATCAACTTGTAAAAAAAGTATATGTCTACTGAGTTTGTTTTGATTTTAAGATGGCAGTTATAATTTTTGTTTTCCTCGCTTTTTTGTAATGAGTTCAATTGGAGAAATAGTTTTTTGTTCTTTACCTTCTTTTCAAAATACCAATTTTCCATGTCTGGGAATAGTTCTTATATAATTAACTCGTCTCTTTTTTGTATTTTGTTTCAGATGTAAACGGGGATTGCACAAACAGTAAGTATGAAAATTGTCGCTTTATTCAGAATGCATGATACATGAGTGGAACGCCGAAATATAATTGCTTTCTTTTCATATTCAGGACTACGGTGAAAAGATATATATTGGTATACTGTAATTGGTTTACATTCAATTAATCGGCTTATTCTGCGTCAATTAGTAATGTGTTTGATTAATGGTATCGTACTGCTCTTGCTCGGGATATTTAGACGTCAATATGAAGCTACAGTCACCTGTGACTGAATATTTTCTAATTAGAATTTTATTTTGTTGGTTTCAACTAGATTTTTTAATTTTTTTTAATAACCTCAGGACCTCAGAAAAACTGTGTGATATCAAACGAGACAAGTGTCTTTTACATCTAAATCAACCGCTCCCCAAATGGAAAAGCATTCTATAATGGAAAAAAGAAGAAAATCGATGTGTTCTCCCGTACCAACATTTGTATTTGTGTTTTCAGCCTATTTTCAGCCCATATTATGAATCACAATTAAGTGGGTTAGTAACTGCATTTTTGATGCTTTGATAGTTATAAGAATTTGAATGTGACGTTCGCTTTTTGTTCAATTTGTCGACCGAAGCAGGCAATGTGTAGGACCATTATCGTTTTTAAAATTACTGTGAATACCGAATCATCCAATCAATACATGCTTATTTTGTGAACTTCTAACATATGTCTTTCCGATTAATTTTATCTCTAATTATTTTCAATAAAGGCGATGGATCGACGTGCTCAGGAACAGGTAAGAAATTAACCATTCTACTCCAAAAACACAATATTGACAATGTTCGAAATAATTTTGAAAAGTTTATTTTTTCTATTCCTAATACTTACAATCAGGCTTGTATTGCAGCAACAAAGATATCTATCTCGATATTGATATATGTACACAAAAAAACATGGTAAATGAAAAGAATTTCGGGGAGATAAAATCATGCCAAAACAGACTTCTCTTTTTTTGTAATAACGCGTTCAAATGAAATTAGAAACCACCGTAATGTTTCAGATAATTAATAGATTTCTTTTTCATTTAGATTGTTGTTATGACGGTACCAATGGCTTATCACCGGTCCTGGGTTCTGGAGGTGGCATAACCCCAGTACAAGAATGCTATACCACCGGCGCCGGAAATGGAGTGACCTATACCTGTACTGGTGATCTGAGGGGACCTCCTTTCAACGATTGCTACGATGGGACATGGCAATTTCCGTTCGCACCGACATGCGAAGGTAGGAACTATATCACCCCCCCCCCTCTTTTTTAAAAATAAATCTCCTTCTTCTTTTTACACCGTCAAAAATCAGGACATGATATCTATGATGTTTTAGAACTTATGGAGCAAGTCCATCTTGAACTGCTTTAGATAGAAGCATATATAACAACGATATCCCTATGAATAGCAATATTTCAACAATTTCTTCAAAATTATTCATAACACAATAAATAAACATAACATTCAATGGATTTTGTGTGTGTGTGTGTGTGTGTGTGTGTGTGTGTGTGTGTGTGTGTGTTGGGGGAGATAATAATGACCTCGCCCCCCCCCCCCCGCGAATAAAAAAAGAAGTAAACGATTCCCACGGGAATAGGTCCCCAACTTAAATTAAGGCAGGATGGCGTTAGTGTGTGTGTGGGAGGGGTGGGGGTGTTACGACTTATAGTACATGTGGTAGAATTGAGACAGGATGCAATATTGCTATAATATCCACTGGCACAGTAAGAACAATATGAATTCAAAACAAAAAATAATTACATACCCGTGTAGACGGCCTTTGATTTTTAAATCAAAAATTACTGTTGTGTGGTTGAGATTTTTTTATATTAATTTTTGTTAATATAATGTCACTTTGCTGTGGCAGTATGTGAATGACACATTACGATTACTTTTTTGTTTTGTTGGTAACATAATAATTATTAGAAGAAGAAGAGAAAGAAGAAGAAGAAGAAGAAGAAGAAGAAGAAGAAGAAGAAGAAGAAGAAGAAGAAGAAGAAATAATAATAATAATAATAATAATAATATTAATAATATTAACAATTATATCAAATACACTGCAGTCCTCTACCAGTATTCTAAGACCTATCCCGTGTTATGACGCACTTTTGGCATATTTGTTGTGGTAGGTGTGACTTCATGCACCCAACCTACGGTACCAACAGACGGCAGTATCGATCCCGATACTGCTGAATATGACTTATATTCCCGAATCACATACGCCTGCAACGACGGGTATACGTTGGGAGGCCCATCTGAAGCGGTCTGCGAATCGGGTGGAGTCTGGAATCCAGCCACTGTACCCACCTGCGAAGGTAAGTTCTGTGTGGAAGTAGTAAAGTATCATTAAGGTTGAGGTTCATGAAATTCAAGCTGTGCGTTTTAGCGGATTAATTAGATTATTTTTAAAATGTACCTGAACAAAAAAAGTTATACTTTATTTTCTATTAATACCTCCGGCTATTTTAACCCGTATTATCTCTCTCTCTCTCTCTTTCTTGTTCTTCTTTCCCCTTTCTCCCTTACCTGTTTCTGTCCAATTCCATCCTTTCGTTTAGCACATTATCTCGCTCTCATGCAACCTATACCCTCTTCCACCCATTTCTATCTTCTTATTTAGGTACCTCCCTATGTTTCTTACTTCTATCTTCCTATCGAACCCCATCAATGCAATATGCGAACATTCAGTTGATTATGTTTTTTGGGGTTTTAAAGATGTTTTTATATCACCAATTAATTTCACTTGCTTTCTTTTTTTTAATTAAATGAAATTTGTATTTTCATGTATTTTAATCTTTAATGTTATTCTGTTGGGTAACGCATTGCCACGATGGAAATATAAAAAGAACAATTAAATCAGAATTATATTATATATTTTTCGTTGTTTGATACGAATGTTTTTTTGTTGCTGCTATACTGCTAATCGCAGCATAGTTACATTTTGTATGACACTGTATATGACATTATAGTATACTCAATTGTGAATATTTCGTGTTTAAATAATCAAATACAAGAATAATTACCAGTGGCGTATCAAGCAGATTGAGTACCCCAATCAAATTGTAAAGGGTCAATGCGATAGCAACTACATTCGAGAAAAAAAATCAACCTATTAAGGCAGCTATAATAGTCTTGTGCGTCACGTATTGAACAAACATTGACGTATTACGTACATGTATTACGAAAATTATTTATATGGGACATAGAATAGGGTATTTGAAATCACCCTGAATTTGATTTTTCTGAAGTTATTGCCAGCAATATTCGAGCAAAACAGAACTGCTGAACATACCACACTCTCGGGTATGTGTGGAGGAACTCAACCTCGTTACGATTTAATACATGGATTTCACTTGAAGATATGTCAATTCAAAATAACACAGTCATATAAAAACTTTATTTATTAATCTCAGTTGATCGTTTGATAATTATGAAATAATATAAATATTTGCATTCGTGATAAGGTACACATTTCAACAATAGTTTTTATCAAATAAAAATAACAAATTGTTGTCGATTTCGGTTCTTGACACTGTTATATACACAATACGTCTAAACACAAAATCTCTCCAATAATATATTGCATTATTATCGCAGGATAAAGCATAAAACGCAGTCTGTTTTCAGACACAAATCAAGCAGAGCATTTCTCCCTGATAAGAGACTTAGATGTTTGGGTAGTATATGAGAGAAAATATAGTCGAAGGCATTCCATTACAATAAAATTAAAAATAGAGCACCGAAGCTGTGACACCATGAAAATCTATTTTTAGAATTTCAAATTTTTTTTTCTTCTTCATTTTCCAAAACAGCATAAAAAATAATGTCTGAATGTCGAAAACCAATTGAATATGTTAATTATTGGCTGAGATATGACCATCTAAATAAATATATGTTCTATGGGAACCCAGTGTTATAGTGCTCTGTTTCTTAATGTTATAAACCAGAGTACTATAACACTGAGTTCCCATAGGACATCTTTTTATTCAGATGGTCTTAATCTCAGCCAA
Organism: Strongylocentrotus purpuratus; assembly: GCF_000002235.5. NCBI lineage: Eukaryota > Metazoa > Echinodermata > Echinoidea > Camarodonta > Strongylocentrotidae > Strongylocentrotus > Strongylocentrotus purpuratus. The sequence goes on from NW_022145615.1 coordinate 8,378,637, forward strand.
TACTTAATATATTCAATCGGTTTTCTTGTGGAAAATGAAGAAAAAATTGAGAAATTCTATTTTTTTTTAAATTATGATGTCTCAGCTTCGGTACTCTATATGAGAGATATCGTGGTCTAGTCGATACGCCTCTCGGCTGTGGACCACATGCCCTTTGTTACGTCATCGATCTGCATTTTCCCGCTCCACCCATGTGTGGCAATGGGTAAAATCGTAGGAATCTATTCCTTGAATGATTTTGGCGCCTTATCATTATTTTTATTTTTTTTAATATTATTATTGTAGCTGTTTTTGTTGCTGGTAACGTTATTAACATTAGTATTGTTATTACTATTATCACTATTCTTAGCGTAATTTTTGTTATCATTAATATTTTATTATTGCTATTATTATCAGTATCATTATTATATTCTAATATGTGTCATTAACAGTCAACTGTGCCAAACCCACTTTGGATAATGGAGGCGTCATTCCAGATCAAGATTCTTTCAGTAACGGCGAGGTTCTCATCTATGAATGTAACACGAACTATACCTTGGTCGGGGTATCAACAACAGCATGCCGCAGTGGAGTCTATGATCCCCCAAGCAAACCAACCTGCTTTAGTAAGATTCTCTTCTTCTTCTTTCCCTTCAACCCAACTTCGTTTACCACCATCATAATATACATTTAATTAGTTTCAAATAGAAATGTGAATGCGCTTGCATCATATTTTTTTCGGTATTTTTAAACTAATGTATTTATTTATTTAGTGAATATGTAGTCATTCATGTATTAAGTGAGTTCACACATTTAAAAATGATGGCCCATTCAATAGAAAATGGTGTTGAACGGGGCTCTTTACAAAGGTACATGCATGTACAAATACATTAAGAGACACATGTAAACAACAACAAACAAAACAAATTACAGGGTTAAAATCAAATGCTTTTTATTGCCGCCAGTAATACATTTTTTAAAATTCCCGTTTTTTAATCCTTTTTTTATTGTTCCCTCATTTTCACCCTTCCCGATCAAACTAAATTTTTAAAAGTCAGTATCTTTACGCTTTAGCACGGACTGTAACAGAAATTTCGCATTTTACTTTGCAACTATGGATTATGGATTTAAGAGGCTTGATAATCAACCAGACCCTAATGAACCTGAATCTCTCGCTATCCTTGTCCACTCGCCCCAGCCCTCTTTCTCTCTCTCTCTCTCTCTCTCTCTCTCTCCCTTCCTTCCTACCCTTCCCCCATTCTCGCTTTTTCTCTCGCTCCCCTCTCTCTCTCTCTCTCTCTCTCTCTCTTCATTCATATAACCCATCCTTTTTTTGTTCTCATGAATTTCCCCCCACCCCCCCCCCCCCCACACACACACGCACACATACACAAATAACACACACATGGCAGATTAGCGTAAACACTTTAATATGTTACGGATAACCCAGAATACAAAACACAATAACAAAGAAGTTTCGGAAATCAATAAGGCAATTTGAAAAACCGTGCTCATCACCATTTGTAATGTGCAAGCGGCACTATGACGTATCACGTAATAATACACGTTACATAATCCGGCAATGATGTCCATAGCATACCCAATAGAGTATTGATAATGCCTTTGAGTTGTGATTTCTCAAAAGCTTTTACGATTGCCAACACATTTTTACAAGTGATACATTACACACGTGGAAAAATTATCGCATGTCTTTTAATCATTCACTAGGTATGTGTAGTCCGCCTGTCGTGGACAACTCCGATTACGCTATGCAACTACCTCCGGTCGACCACGCGTCCACGATTACGGTAAATTGCGACCATGGTTACTCAACCGGTACCGGCACCGACAAGGACTTGACATGTAACAACGGCTATTTCAACGACGACCCTCCAGTGTGTTACGGTAATAGGCAAAGATCCATTCCATCTTTGCTCGTAAAAGGTGGCAAGCGTGACAAAAAAAACGAAGCAGCTACACAAAATGCGTGAAAGCAAAAGATCTGGATTTTTCGGCTTCCACCAATAATTGTTAGATACCAGTAGAAAATGCTCCTTTTTTACCTCAAGATAAATAAGGATAACATCAGTTGATCTAACAACTTACCTTTTTAAGCACAGCTTCAGAATAGAACACTCGTCTTTTAACTCTGTTTTTCTGCCACGTTGTGGCCGTGACTATTTACTATCCTAGCTTAGAATATATTCATCGAACGAATAATAAACAAAGAAATACATCAAATAATGAGGACTGCACACACATTGTATTTTTTTTTTAAATATCTATTTAGTTATCATTTATGAATTACTTTCCATATTTAGTGATGTATTTGCCTATGTATTGTTGTACTTTATCTTGATGTTCAGAGTTATCGCCCTCCTTAATATTCTGTTATTGAACATTTCTCATGGACACAGCGAAATGTCCCCCTCTTGACGATTTTGACGACGGAGTCCGCTCTGGAGATTCACTCCCTTTCTACCATAACGAACAGGTGTCATACACGTGTAACAATGGTTTCACGTTGGTTGGCTCCACATCTCTCACGTGTGGTGACGGCGATTGGAATGACGTTCAACCAGTCTGCTTAGGTAAGTATACCGGGTGTTAAACTTGGGTGTTGAATAAGCGTTTTTCAAAGTGATAGGTTTTTAAAGAAAGGTAATACACCGGTTTTTTAACTTTGGTGCTGAAGATGTTTTATAAAAACTGTGGGTTCCTAGTAAACCAATACACCGGGTGTTATACGTGCTTGGTTAAATGTGCTATCAAAGTATTATGTATAGCAGGTTCTTATTTTAATACGATTCGTGATAGATATTTATGTGACACTGACAATCACATTCAAAGAACATTTAGAAATACTTTCCTGATTTAATCATTGAACTTGACATTTAATATAATATTTGTTTTCTTCAGCAAATTGCGTTGTGAGTGCTGTACCGGATTCAGATTATTCATCTGGGGGTTCAGTCACGCATGGTACGACTTTCAACGTAACGTGTGACTCTGGCTTTTCCACGGGTACGACAAGGGCTACAGAGTTCTCTTGTAATGATGGTGTCCTGTCTCCTGATACACTACCTACATGTTACGGTAAGATTAATGGTTTGTTAACTGTTTCTAAAGACTTAGTGTCATTCCCAAATGCTAGACTTTACCTATGGATTAAATTGCCGTTAGATATCACCGCCGAAAGACATCACTGTAAGACACTGTAAACGTACTACTAGGTTTTTCCGCCCAACTTCGTAAACTTAGCATCTGAATTAACGTTACGTTCATTTAAGTTCGTGCGAAATTGAATGACTATGTAGATCAACATTCAAAAAGCTAATTGCGTCGTTCAATTTGATTTAGTAGCATGCGATTTCATACTCTCGTCACGGAGACGTGCAAAATGAGCATTCAATTTAGAAAAGCGTGCAAAGAGCATAAAAATTCGCGCCGGACAGACGGTGGTATGTATTCGAGCATTCAATTTCGTGATTAGGCATACATATGTGACATTTTTGCATTGCTTTTCATTTGATGTTAATTTGTCACTTCCATTTTAATGATTCAATGCTAAATCTACTTGTAGGAATGACATGCGTATTCGTTAGAAGATATCTGTCATTACACAGGTAACTGTCCCCAGAGAAGGTGCACAATTTGTGACTTCTCTTCTAAGCACAAGCTGACAGCGGTAGAGTTGAACTTTAAACATGGACATGATGGAAACAAAATACAATGATGAATAAAGAAAAAGATGTAACACGAAAAGAAAAAAAGATGACCTACTCAATCAAGATTAATAAAAACAAACCATTTAAAAAATAACCTAATTTGTAATGACAAATAATTATGAAGACATGTATAAAGAAATGTTTCAGCAAAAATAAAGATCGAACGAAAGAGAATACAAAATAAGAAAAGCAATATAAATCTATCAGACAAATAAGAAGATTATATAATGTGAAATTATGTCAGAAAAGATCATAGATCCAAAAAATGAACATGAAAAAGTTATTTTTCGTATAAACATCGAGCCTCAAACAATGATTATAAGGTCTAGTTTTAATTTGAATGACCCGATTGCGAAAGAGGTTGCCCATAGACGAAAATGAAACCGCAATTCGCCAAAGAATTCTCCTCCCACTCAACATTGGCGAAATTAAACGACGCTTATGCGTTTACAAATATTGACTGAACCAAGCATTAATTTGAATGTGCATGTTTAGAAAATTCAGTGACTCGAAACAAAATTGAATGCAAAAAGTTCAAAAATGAAACAGGGGAACAACGAGTAGAGAAAATTCGCTCAAAAATGAATGCACGTTAGTGAAATTGATCGCTGCTTTGACGAAATTGGCCGGGAAAACCTATTAATAGAGTGATCACACTGCCTGTGCAAACAGTCTGCCCCGCGAACACACACACACAACAGCAGTCAGTTGGTAGAAATAGCAATTTTGGTAACTGTATTTAAAAAACTAAACAATATTTTTGAATTTTTATTTCACATATATTTCAAGCATACCTTTAACTACAATTCTGTGTAGTTTCATTGTTATAGGCATGTGGGAAATATTTTAATTATTGAATTAGAATATTGTCTTTTCAGCCATGTATGACATGGCCCGCTGATCGCCCATTGACTCGCGCTGCTATTCTGCGTGGTGAAAAAAATGCACCTCAATGTATAAAACTCCCCTACAAAAATGCAATATCCTCATGTGTTTCACTCATTAAACTAATTTTGTATTTACACACAAGGTAGCCACAAATGTACTGGGGTCACTAAAGTTTCTGCTAATCTAAAATTCAGTCCCTGTAGAATGTTATGGCCTGTTGAATGGTATCTTGGAAAATCGTCATAAATCCTCAAATCTGACATTTTTGAAAGAGGCAGATATACTGTGATGTAGCTGAACGTCTACAAATTCTTATCATATGATCGGTTTCTCTGAATAATTTGTGAAACACATGAGGAAATAGCAGTGACGGTGATCCAAGTAATTTCCATCGCCATATTGTATTGGCATTGCAAAAATATTAGGAATTTAAGGTCAATATTTGGTGTAAATATGATCTATGAATATATGATTTAAAAAATGCCCCAAAAATGAACAGTTTGACTTTCCTAATTTGCATAGTGAGTGCACGAATATATAATTAGCTGAAATGACCTAATTTGCATATTTAATGAATATTCATGATTTTATTATATTACAAATGAAATATATATCCATACCTGTCTGATATACATAGGTTTCACTGATGTATCATGTTCGGTTTTGATTTGATTACATATGCGCATATTAATTAGGCGGACTTAGTTATTTTCACAACTTTTTTATATTATGCAGGTTGGCAAAAAATGGCAAAAATGACTTATTTTGTTGGCTTCTGTTTTCAAAACGGTAATAGATACATGAATTTTCTTTTTTGTATTTTTTACCACAAAGATGATATTTTAGTGTCTGATAATTTAATTTATTATTTGTGTCCAAGAAAGTGATGAATTAAGTTGTCAACTTTGTCGAATTATGCATTTTTTGACAATTTGACCATTTCTGGCAGGTTTTTCGGTAATTTTGCGATATCAAAAAAATGGTATAAAATCACAACGCATTGACCGATTTCAATTCTGTTTTTTGTTTTTTGAAGCTTTCATAAAGCTTGATCATTTGCAACCATCAAATAACATGTGTTTGTTGTAATTATTTTTGGTGTGCTATACCTATTTATAGTGCCCTTTTAGAACCTAAAATTGCTATGAAGGTAATTCTAGACCCCAAAATGTGTGAAATTTAGCCAATACGATCATGCCAAAACATGGTGACCGTTAAATAATTATTTAATTAAAAATAACAATACATCACCCGGCTAATTGTGGGTAATATAATCAACACGAAAATGCCAACAAAAAAGCCAACATCGGCGTTGGCTGAAATACGACGTAAAAGGCGTTATTTCGTTTTTTTCAATTTTTTCAAAATATCTAATATTCGTGGTGGTTCGTGACAAGCATTAGAAATTGTTAAATTTCATCCGTCTCTAAACCGATTTTGATCAAACAAAGATGAATTTGTCATTTAAATATTATGTTCTTTCAAATTTGACACTCAGTTTTTCATTATCTCACACACAAAAATATTTTGTGTAGCGCCCTCTGCAACAGAACTCAACTATCCCTTTAAACAAACAGAATCTTGTCACTCCTTGTTCATTTTTCCTGATTGACGTTGTCATATGAAAGGGCAGAAACTCAAATTTCTAGCAATGTGATTTTCTCTTTGAAATTCAGATACCGTCAACCAAATGACTTTGTGGTTTCCTCTCCTCAAATTGATCTTAATCACTCATGCGTGAAATATGAGTTGAATCAAATGAAAGAGGAGGATCAAAGCTTTATGTGTCATTTATTAATTATAAATGTGACTAAGTTATGATAAAACATCGCTAATTCTGGGTTTCGTTTTTTCTGGGACGCCCTGTATGTAGCAGCGCACTTAATGAATTTATAACCTGAGAATGTATTGAGCTAAAAAAGTATGTTATACAAAAATGGACTGTAAAGAGGGAGATATAAAGTGAAATGATTTGATGAAACGAAAGAGAGAGAGAGAGAGAGAGAGAGGAGGGAAGAAATTGGGAGACAGGTGCCAGAATAAATACTCTGACGATTTGGGGATCTGGGAAGGCAGGTAATATGCCAACTCGTCATTATGCATCCCCCGATCCCCCCACCCCATTTGCAAATTTAATATATCTAACTTCATTTTAGTGATAATGTTTAATAATATTCAAACAAGCAAAATAAAATAATAATTTAATTTGCTCTCACGCAGTGTTCTGTACCATTTGGTACTAATTTCATTAAGTCAATGCTTTGTTCATAATATATGTGACTCGTTTGATATTTCAGCTACTCTAGGACCATTCAGTACTGACAACTTCAAAACTGACGAAGAGACAACTAGTAAGATTTGTATTTGCTTTATCTTTTGAATTGAATTTGAATTTAATAACCACAACATATCACAATAATGAGAGTATAATGAACAATCATACAATGCAAAGAATAACCATACACGAATACATAAAGGAAGAGTAATGTTGATTGAACGGTAATGGTTTTAAAACGATATTTAGACATAGATATGAATACTATTTTGTACAAAATATACATATAATTATATGCATTGAAGTTGTTAATGGGGACTAGAAGTTAGCACATGTGCTAGTCGAGCCCAGTTCCATTCTTTGGCAAGATTTTTGTTGAAACGTATGCTTGTAAAACTTGTTTGCTTTGTATTTACATAGATTATATATACAAAATAATACAGTATCAAGTAACTTGTTTACATTTCTAAAAGAAAAAAAGGTAAAGCGCTAAAAAATTATAATGAAAGATAATTAATCGTTAAATGAATACAATCATTGGAATGTTCAAAATATGAAAAGGATGTATTCATAAAAAATAAGACATAAAATCATGTGCGTAGATGCTCAAATCTTGTAAAAGCTTGAGGGCAGAAATAATCGTCAACAAACAAATGTATACACACCAGGGGTAGATACGTAGGCCTGCAAAATAATTATATATGCACAATGATGTGCAATTCATTTTATAGTTCTCATTAATCGTATTCTCTAAAATAAGTTGGGTTTTTTTTTCAATCATATTGGGTTTGAAATTAAGCATGCCTTTTTTCGGGTAAAATGATAGCCAACATTGGGTAAATTCTATCGAACATTGGGTTAAATTTTAGCCAACAAACATGCATGTCTTTTAAAAAAATTACAATGGGTAAAATCTTTCCCGATTCTGTGTACAGTGTAATTAGATTGGAAAAAAATACACCCCCCCCCCAAAAAAAAAGAGAGAAACTTGGATTAGACAGTACAAAAAAAAAAGAGAAGCTAGCTGCAGAGAGAAACTTTGTGGGGCTTCCAAGAGGCAAGACAAAGGGCAGTAGACTGTGTGTATAAGTGAGTGTGTATTGTATTGAAAATAATGAATAAATGAACAAGTTCCCAATGGAAGATTCAAATAACTGACATCTACGATTGTACAGCGAATATACATGTACTTTCCAACCTTACTGACCATTTAATTAGTCATGTATTTCAAGCTTTAATCGGATTCCATTATGTCAACATGGGTGAATATCATAATAACTTATTACACAATTCATTAATTTATGCCTAATCAATTATCCCCTTCCAGCTGCTCCACAACCCGACTCCACCACCTTCACCCCTGTAGGTAAGACAAATGATTGATATTATTAATCTTCGTCACGTGCATTGTGATGATTTCCTTAAAGCCCCTCTGCACTAGATTGGCCAGGAGGGATTAGACCTCCCTCCATGGTCACCAATAGGTGGTTATCTCATCAAATTAGCTCTCAATTAACATAAGAAAAGGGGATCATAGGGGACCAGCGGTCACCGATCAGGCATTGTTTGCTATATAGAGGGCGTAAGGAGCTATAAATAATATTCAAGCAAGCAAAATAAAATAATAATTTAATTTGCTCTCACGCAGTGTTCTGTACCATTTGGTACTAACTTCATTAAGTCAATGCTTTGTTCATAATATATGTGATTCGTTTGATATTTCAGCTACTCTTGGACCATTCAGTACTGACAACTTCAAAACTGACGAAGAGACAACTAGTAAGATTTGTATTTTCAAATGATTTGCTATATCTTTCGAATTGAATTTGAATTTAATAACCACAACATATCACAATAATGAGAGTATAATGAACAATCATACAATGCAAAGAATAACGATACACGAATACATAAAGGAAGAGTAATGATGATTGAACAGTAATGGTTTTAAAACGATATTTAGACATAGATATGAATACTATTTTCTACAAAATATACACATAATTATATGCATTGGAGTTGTTCATGGGGACTAGAAGTTAGCACATATGTGCTAGTCGAGCCCAGTTCCATTCTTTGGCAAGATTCTTGTTTAAACGTATGCTTGTAAAACTTGTTTGATTTGTATTTACATAGATTATATATACAAAATAATACAGTATCAAGTAACTTGTTTACTTTTCTAAAAGAAAAAAAAAGGTAAAGCGCTACAGAATTATAATGAAATATAGCAAATCGTTAAATGAATACAATCATTGGTATGTTCAAAATATGAAAAGGATGTATTAATACAAAATAAGGCATAACATCATGTGCGTAGATGCTCAAATCTTGTAAAAGCTTGAGGGCAGAAATAATCGTCAACAAGCAAATGTATACACACCAGGGGTAGATACATAGGCCTGCAAAATAATGATAATGCACAATGATGTGCAATTCTTTTTATAGTTCTCATTAATCGTATTCTCTAAAATAAGTTTTTTTTTTAAAATCATATTGATTTTGAAATTAAGCATGCATTTTTTCGGGTAAAATGATAGCCAACATTGGGTTGAATTTTAGCCAACAAACATGCATGTCTTTTTAAAAAATTACAATGGGTAAAATCTTTCCCGATTCTTTGTACAGTGTAATTAGATTTGAAAAAGATAAACCCCCCCCCCCCCTCCAAAAAAAAAGGGAAACTTGGATTAGACAGTAAAAAAAAAAAGGAGGAGCTAGCTGCAGAGAGAAAAATTTGTGGGGGCTTCCAAGAGACAAGACAAAGGGCAGTAGACTATGTGTATAAGTGAGTGTGTATTGTATTGAAAATAATGAGTAAATGAACAAGTTCCCAATGGAAGATTCAAATAACTGACATCTACGATTGTACAGCGAATATACATGTACTTTCCAACCTTACTGACCATTTAATTAGTCATGTATTTTAAGCTTTAATCGGATTCCATTATGTCAACATGGGTGAATATCATAATAACTTATTACACAATTCATTAATTTATGCCTAATCAATTTTCCACTTCTAGCTGGTCCACAACCCGACCCCACCACCATCACCCCTGCAGGTAAGACGAATGATTGATATTATTAATCTTCGTCTCGTGCATTGTGATGATTTCCTTAAAGCCCCTCTGCACTAGATTGGCCAGCAGGGATTAGACCTCCCTCCATGGTTACCGATAGGTGGTTATCTCATCAAATTAGCTCTCAATAACATAAGAAAAAGGGGATCATAGGGGACTAGCGGTCACCGATCAGGCATTGTTTGCTATATAGAGGGCGTAAGGAGCTATAAGTAGTGCAGTGGGGCTTCAACTTAAACTTCTGATATACTATCAGAAGATTTAGAATTAATATAAGATTTACAATTCCGACTTCAACTGGCGAATGATAAGGTTTGATCGAAGCGCCTAAAACGTATCATTATCTCTATAGGCAGTGATGGTTAGAAGGGGGAGGTAGTTTCCCCCGTGCTGTAATCGGAATTTAAATTCAAATTCAAATCTTTATTTTTTATTTCAATCTGAATTTTCTCCGATGACCACCAACATCATCCACAGGAGATTTTGTGACGCGCCCTCTGCAACAAAACTCAAATATCCCTTTAAACAAGCAGAATCTTGTCATTCTTTGCTCATTTTTCCTGATTGACGTTGTTATAATATGAAAGGGCAGAAACTCAACTTTCTAGCAATGTGATTTTCTCTTTGAAATTCAGATACCGTCCGCCAAATGACTTTGTGGTTTCCTCTCCTCAAATTGATCTTAATCACTCATGCGTGAAATATGCATCATATGAGTTGAATCAAATGAAAGAGGATGATCTAAGCTTAATGTGTCATTTGTTAATTATTAATGTGACTAAGATATGATAAAAACAGCGCTAATTCTGGGTTTCGTTTTTTCTGGGACACACTGTATACTGAATAGCAGCGCACTTAATGAATTTATAACTTGAGAATGTATGAGCTAAGAGTATGTTATACAAAAATGGACTGTAAAGAGGGATATATGAAGTGGAATGATTTGATGAAACGATAGAGAGAGAGAGAGAGAGAGAGAGAGAGAGAGAGAGAGAGAGAGGGGGGAGAGAGAGAGAAGGGAAGAAATTGGGAGACAGGTGCCAGAATAAATACTCTGACGATTTGGTGATCTGGGAAGGCAGGTAATATGCCAACTCGTCACTATGCATCCCCCGATCCCCCCACCCCATTTGCAAATTATTATCTAACTTCATTTTAGTGATAATGTTTAATAATATTCAAGCAAACAAAATAAAATAATAATTAAATTTGCTCTCACGCAGTGTTCTGTACCATTTGGTACTAATTTCATTAAGTCAATGCTTTGTTCATAATATATGTGACTCGTTTGATATTTCAGCTACTCTTGGACCATTCAGTACTGACAACTTCAAAACTGACGAAGAGACAACTAGTAAGATTTGTATTTTCAAATGATTTGCTATATCTTTCGAATTGAATTTGAATTTAATAACCACAACATATCACAATAATGAGAGTATAATGAACAATCATACAATGCAAAGAATAACAAAACACGAATACATAAAGGAAGAGTAATGTTGATTGAACGGTAATGGTTTTAAAACGATATTTAGACATAGATATGAATACTATTTTCTACAAAATATACACATAATTATATGCATTGAAGTTGTTAATGGGAACTAGGAGGTAGCACATGTGCTAGTCGAGCCCAGTTCCATTCTTTGGCAAGATTCCTGTTTAAACGTATGCTTGTAAAACTTGTTTGATTTGAATTTACATAGATTATATATACAAAATAATATAATATCAAGTAACTTGTTTACATTTCTAAAAGAAAAAAGGTAAAGCGCTAAAGAATTATAATGAAAGATAACAAATCGTTAAATGAATACAATCATTGATATGTTCAAAATATGAAAAGGATGTATTAATACAAAAATAAGGCATAAAATCATGTGCGTAGATGCTCGAATCTTGTAAAAGCTTGAAGGCAGAAATAATCGTCAACAAACAAATGTATACACACCAGGGGTAGATACGTATTCCTGCAAAATAATGATAAATGCACAATGATGTGCAATTCATTTTATAGTTCTCATTAATCGTATTCTCTAAAATAAGTTGTTTTTTTTTAAATCATATTGGGTTTGAAATTAAGCATGCATTTTTTCGGGTAAAATGATAGCCAACATTGAGTAAATTCTATCCAGCATTGGGTTGAATTTTAGCCAACAAACATGCATGTCTTTTTGAAAAATTACAATGGGTAAAATCTTTCCCGATTCTTTGTACAGTGTAATTAGAATGGAAAAGTATACCCCCCCCCCCCAAAAAAAAAAGGAAACTTGGATTAGACAGTAAAAAAAAAAGGAGAAGCTAGCTGCAGAGAGAAAATTTGTGGGGGCTTCCAAGAGACAAGACAAAGGGCAGTAGACTGTGTGTATAAGTGAGTGTGTATTGTATTGAAAATAATGAATAAATGAACAAGTTCCCAATGGAAGATTCAAATTACTGACATCTACGATTGTACAGCGAATATACATGTACTTTCCAACCTTACTGACCATTTAATTAGTCATGTATTTCAAGCTTTAATCGGATTTCATTATGTCAACATGGGTGAATATCATAATAACTTATTACACATTTCTTTATGACTAATCAATTTTCCCCTTCCAGCTGGTCCACAACCCGACCCCACCACCATCACCCCTGCAGGTAAGACGAATGATTGATATTATTAATCTTCGTCACGTGCATTGTGATGATTTCCTTAAAGCCCCTCTGCACTAGATTGGCCAGCAGGGATTAGACCTCCCTCCATGGTCACCGATAGGTGGTTATCTCATCAAATTAGCTCTCAATTAACTTAAGAAAAGGGGGATCATAGGGGACCAGCGGTCACCGATCAGGCATTGTTTGCTATATAGAGGGCGTAAGGAGCTATAAATAATATTTAAGCAAGCAAAATAAAATAATAATTCAATTTGCTCTCACGCAGTGTTCTGTACCATTTGGTACTAATTTCATTAAGTCAATGCTTTGTTCATAATATATGTGATTCGTTTGATATTTCAGCTACTCTTGGACCATTCAGTACTGACAACTTCAAAACTGACGAAAAGACATCTAGTAAGATTTGTATTTTCAAATGATTTGCTATATCTTTTGAATTGAATTTGAATTTAATAACCACAACATATCACAATAATGAGAGTATAATGAACAATCATACAATGCAAAGAATAACCATACACGAATACATAAAGGAAGAGTAATGTTGATTGAACAGTAATGGTTTTAAAACAATATTTAGACATAGATATGAATCCTATTTTGTACAAAATATACACATAATTATATGCATTGGAGTTGTTAATTGGGACTAAAAGTTAGCACATGTGCTAGTCGAGCCCAGTTCCATTTTTTGACAAGATTCTTGTTTAAACGTATGCTTGTAAAACTTGTTTGATTTGTATTTACATAGATTATATATACAAAATAGTACAGTATCAAGTAACTTGTTTACATTTCTAAAAGAAAAAAGGTAAAGCGCTAAGGAATCATAATGAAAGTTAGCAAACCGTTAAATGAATACAATTATTGGTATGTTCAAAATATGAAAAGGATGTATTAATACAAAAATAAGGCATAAAATCATGTGCGTAGATGCTCAAATCTTGTAAAAGCTTGAAGGCAGAAATAATCGTCAACAAACAAATTTATACACACCAGGGGTAGATACGTAGGCCTGCAAAATAATGATAAATGCACAATGATGTGCAATTCATTTTATAGTTCTCATTAATCGTATTGTCTAAAATAAGTTTTTTTTTTTTAAATCATATTGGGTTTGAAATTAAGCATGCATTTTTTCGGGTAAAATGATAGCTAACATTTGGTAAATTCTATCCAGCATTGGGTTGAATTTTAGCTAACAAACATGCATGTCTTTTTAAAAAATTACAATGGGTAAAATCTTTCCCGATTCTTTGTACAGTGTAATTAGATTGGAAAAAGATACGCCCCCCCCCCCAAAAAAAAAGGGAAAATTGGATTAGACAGTAAGAAAAAAAGGGAGAAGCTAGCTGCAGAGATAAAATGTGTGGGAGCTTACAAGAGACAAGACAAAGGGCAGTAGACTTTGTGTATAAGTGAGTGTGTATTGTATTGAAAATAATGAATAAATGAACAAGTTCCCAATGGAAGATTCAAATTACTGACATCTACGATTGTACAGCGAATATACATGTACTTTCCAACCTTACTGACCATTTAATTAGTCATGTATTTCAAGCTTTAATCGGATTTCATTATGTCAACATGGGTGAATATCATAATAACTTATTACACAATTCATTAATTTATGCCTAATCAATTTTCCCCTTCCAGCTGGTCCACAACCCGACCCCACCACCATCACCCCTGCAGGTAAGACGAATGATTGATATTATTAATCTTCGTCACGTACATTGTGATGATTTCCTTAAAGCCCCTCTGCACTAGATTGGCCAGGAGGGATTAGACCTCCCTCCATGGTCACCGATAGGTGGTTATCTCATCAAATTAGCTCTCAATAACATAAGAAAAAGGGGATCATAGGGACTAGCGGTCACCGATCAGGCATTGTTTGCTATATAGAGGGCGTAAGGAGCTATAAGTAGTGCAGTGGGGCTTCAACTTACACTTCTGATATACTATCAGAAGATTTAGAATTAAGAAATAAGATTAACAATTCCGACATCAACTGGCGAATGATAAGGTTTGATCGAAGCGCCTAAAACGTATCATTTTCTCTAAAGGCAGTGATGGTTAGAAGGGGGAGGTAGTTTTCCCCTTGCTGTAATCGGAATTTAAATTCAAATTCAAATCTTTATTTTTTATTTCAATCTGAATTTTCTCCGATGACCACCAACATCATCCACAGGAGATTTTGTGTAGCGCCCTCTGCAACAGAACTCAAATATCCCTTTAAACAAGCAGAATCTTGTCATTCTTTGCTCATTTTTCCTGATTGACGTTGTCATAATATGAAAGGGCAGAAACTCAACTTTCTAGCAATGTGATTTTCTCTTTGAAATTCAGATACCGTCCGCCAAATGACTTTGTGGTTTCCTCTCCTCAAATTGATCTTAATCACTCATGCGTGAAATATGCATCATATGAGTTGAATCAAATGAAAGAGGGTGATCTAAGCTTAATGTGCCATTTGTTAATTATTAATGTGACTAAGTTATGATTAAAAACATCGCTAATTCTGGGTTTCGTTTTTCTGGCACACACTGTATACTGAATAGCAGCGCACTTAATGAATTTATAACTTGTGAATGTATGAGCTAAGAGTATGTTATACAAAAATGGACTGTAAAGAGGTATATATGAAGTGGAATGATTTGATGAAACGATAGAGAGAGAGAGAGGGAGAGAGAGGGGGGAGAGAGAGAAGGGAAGAAATTGGGAGACAGGTGCCAGAATAAATACTCTGACGATTTGGTGATCTGGGAAGGCAGGTAATATGCCAACTCGTCACTATGCATCCCCCGATCCCCCCACCCCATTTGCAAATTATTATCTAACTTCATTTTAGTGATAATGTTTAATAATATTCAAGCAAACAAAATAAAATAATAATTAAATTTGCTCTCACGCAGTGTTCTGTACCATTTGGTACTAATTTCATTAAGTCAATGCTTTGTTCATAATATATGTGACTCGTTTGATATTTCAGCTACTCTTGGACCATTCAGTACTGACAACTTCAAAACTGACGAAGAGACAACTAGTAAGATTTGTATTTTCAAATGATTTGCTATATCTTTCGAATTGAATTTGAATTTAATAACCACAACATATCACAATAATGAGAGTATAATGAACAATCATACAATGCAAAGAATAACAAAACACGAATACATAAAGGAAGAGTAATGTTGATTGAACGGTAATGGTTTTAAAACGATATTTAGACATAGATATGAATACTATTTTCTACAAAATATACACATAATTATATGCATTGAAGTTGTTAATGGGAACTAGGAGGTAGCACATGTGCTAGTCGAGCCCAGTTCCATTCTTTGGCAAGATTCCTGTTTAAACGTATGCTTGTAAAACTTGTTTGATTTGAATTTACATAGATTATATATACAAAATAATATAATATCAAGTAACTTGTTTACATTTCTAAAAGAAAAAAGGTAAAGCGCTAAAGAATTATAATGAAAGATAACAAATCGTTAAATGAATACAATCATTGATATGTTCAAAATATGAAAAGGATGTATTAATACAAAAATAAGGCATAAAATCATGTGCGTAGATGCTCGAATCTTGTAAAAGCTTGAAGGCAGAAATAATCGTC
The DNA here is from genome assembly GCF_000002235.5 of Strongylocentrotus purpuratus. Classification (NCBI taxonomy): domain Eukaryota; kingdom Metazoa; phylum Echinodermata; class Echinoidea; order Camarodonta; family Strongylocentrotidae; genus Strongylocentrotus; species Strongylocentrotus purpuratus. The sequence goes on from NW_022145615.1 coordinate 8,394,879, forward strand.
AACAAACAAATGTATACACACCAGGGGTAGATACGTATTCCTGCAAAATAATGATAAATGCACAATGATGTGCAATTCATTTTATAGTTCTCATTAATCGTATTCTCTAAAATAAGTTGTTTTTTTTAAAATCATATTGGGTTTGAAATTAAGCATGCATTTTTTCGGGTAAAATGATAGCCAACATTGAGTAAATTCTATCCAGCATTGGGTTGAATTTTAGCCAACAAACATGCATGTCTTTTTGAAAAATTACAATGGGTAAAATCTTTCCCGATTCTTTGTACAGTGTAATTAGAATGGAAAAGTATACCCCCCCCCCCAAAAAAAAGGGAAACTTGGATTAAACAGTAAAAAAAAAAGGAGAAGCTAGCTGCAGAGAGAAAATTTGTGGGGGCTTCCAAGAGACAAGACAAAGGGCAGTAGACTGTGTGTATAAGTGAGTGTGTATTGTATTGAAAATAATGAATAAATGAACAAGTTCCCAATGGAAGATTCAAATTACTGACATCTACGATTGTACAGCGAATATACATGTACTTTCCAACCTTACTGACCATTTAATTAGTCATGTATTTCAAGCTTTAATCGGATTTCATTATGTCAACATGGGTGAATATCATAATAACTTATTACACATTTCTTTATGACTAATCAATTTTCCCCTTCCAGCTGGTCCACAACCCGACCCCACCACCATCACCCCTGCAGGTAAGACGAATGATTGATATTATTAATCTTCGTCACGTGCATTGTGATGATTTCCTTAAAGCCCCTCTGCACTAGATTGGCCAGCAGGGATTAGACCTCCCTCCATGGTCACCGATAGGTGGTTATCTCATCAAATTAGCTCTCAATTAACTTAAGAAAAGGGGGATCATAGGGGACCAGCGGTCACCGATCAGGCATTGTTTGCTATATAGAGGGCGTAAGGAGCTATAAATAATATTTAAGCAAGCAAAATAAAATAATAATTCAATTTGCTCTCACGCAGTGTTCTGTACCATTTGGTACTAATTTCATTAAGTCAATGCTTTGTTCATAATATATGTGATTCGTTTGATATTTCAGCTACTCTTGGACCATTCAGTACTGACAACTTCAAAACTGACGAAAAGACATCTAGTAAGATTTGTATTTTCAAATGATTTGCTATATCTTTTGAATTGAATTTGAATTTAATAACCACAACATATCACAATAATGAGAGTATAATGAACAATCATACAATGCAAAGAATAACCATACACGAATACATAAAGGAAGAGTAATGTTGATTGAACAGTAATGGTTTTAAAACAATATTTAGACATAGATATGAATCCTATTTTGTACAAAATATACACATAATTATATGCATTGGAGTTGTTAATTGGGACTAAAAGTTAGCACATGTGCTAGTCGAGCCCAGTTCCATTTTTTGACAAGATTCTTGTTTAAACGTATGCTTGTAAAACTTGTTTGATTTGTATTTACATAGATTATATATACAAAATAGTACAGTATCAAGTAACTTGTTTACATTTCTAAAAGAAAAAAGGTAAAGCGCTAAGGAATCATAATGAAAGTTAGCAAACCGTTAAATGAATACAATTATTGGTATGTTCAAAATATGAAAAGGATGTATTAATACAAAAATAAGGCATAAAATCATGTGCGTAGATGCTCAAATCTTGTAAAAGCTTGAAGGCAGAAATAATCGTCAACAAACAAATTTATACACACCAGGGGTAGATACGTAGGCCTGCAAAATAATGATAAATGCACAATGATGTGCAATTCATTTTATAGTTCTCATTAATCGTATTGTCTAAAATAAGTTTTTTTTTTTTAAATCATATTGGGTTTGAAATTAAGCATGCATTTTTTCGGGTAAAATGATAGCTAACATTTGGTAAATTCTATCCAGCATTGGGTTGAATTTTAGCTAACAAACATGCATGTCTTTTTAAAAAATTACAATGGGTAAAATCTTTCCCGATTCTTTGTACAGTGTAATTAGATTGGAAAAAGATACGCCCCCCCCCCCCCAAAAAAAAAGGGAAAATTGGATTAGACAGTAAGAAAAAAAAGGAGAAGCTAGCTGCAGAGATAAAATGTGTGGGAGCTTACAAGAGACAAGACAAAGGGCAGTAGACTTTGTGTATAAGTGAGTGTGTATTGTATTGAAAATAATGAATAAATGAACAAGTTCCCAATGGAAGATTCAAATTACTGACATCTACGATTGTACAGCGAATATACATGTACTTTCCAACCTTACTGACCATTTAATTAGTCATGTATTTCAAGCTTTAATCGGATTTCATTATGTCAACATGGGTGAATATCATAATAACTTATTACACAATTCATTAATTTATGCCTAATCAATTTTCCCCTTCCAGCTGGTCCACAACCCGACCCCACCACCATCACCCCTGCAGGTAAGACGAATGATTGATATTATTAATCTTCGTCACGTACATTGTGATGATTTCCTTAAAGCCCCTCTGCACTAGATTGGCCAGGAGGGATTAGACCTCCCTCCATGGTCACCGATAGGTGGTTATCTCATCAAATTAGCTCTCAATAACATAAGAAAAAGGGGATCATAGGGACTAGCGGTCACCGATCAGGCATTGTTTGCTATATAGAGGGCGTAAGGAGCTATAAGTAGTGCAGTGGGGCTTCAACTTACACTTCTGATATACTATCAGAAGATTTAGAATTAAGAAATAAGATTAACAATTCCGACATCAACTGGCGAATGATAAGGTTTGATCGAAGCGCCTAAAACGTATCATTTTCTCTAAAGGCAGTGATGGTTAGAAGGGGGAGGTAGTTTTCCCCTTGCTGTAATCGGAATTTAAATTCAAATTCAAATCTTTATTTTTTATTTCAATCTGAATTTTCTCCGATGACCACCAACATCATCCACAGGAGATTTTGTGTAGCGCCCTCTGCAACAGAACTCAAATATCCCTTTAAACAAGCAGAATCTTGTCATTCTTTGCTCATTTTTCCTGATTGACGTTGTCATAATATGAAAGGGCAGAAACTCAACTTTCTAGCAATGTGATTTTCTCTTTGAAATTCAGATACCGTCCGCCAAATGACTTTGTGGTTTCCTCTCCTCAAATTGATCTTAATCACTCATGCGTGAAATATGCATCATATGAGTTGAATCAAATGAAAGAGGGTGATCTAAGCTTAATGTGCCATTTGTTAATTATTAATGTGACTAAGTTATGATTAAAAACATCGCTAATTCTGGGTTTCGTTTTTCTGGCACACACTGTATACTGAATAGCAGCGCACTTAATGAATTTATAACTTGTGAATGTATGAGCTAAGAGTATGTTATACAAAAATGGACTGTAAAGAGGTATATATGAAGTGGAATGATTTGATGAAACGATAGAGAGAGAGAGAGGGAGAGAGAGGGGGAGAGAGAGAAGGGAAGAAATTGGGAGACAGGTGCCAGAATAAATACTCTGACGATTTGGTGATCTGGGAAGGCAGGTAATATGCCAACTCGTCACTATGCATCCCCCGATCCCCCCCACCCCATTTGCAAATTTAATATATCTAACTTCATTTTAGCGATAATGTTTAATAATATTCAAGCAAGCAAAATAAAATAATAATTTAATTTGCTCTCACGCAGTGTTCTGTACCATTTGGTACTAATTTCATTAAGTCCATGCTTTGTTCATAATATATGTGACCCGTTTTATATTTCAGCTACTCTTGGACCATTCAGTACTGACAACTTCAAAACTGACGAAGAGACAACTAGTAAGATTTGTATTTTCAAATGATTTGCTATATCTTTTGAATTGAATTTGAATTTAATAACCACAACATATCACAATAATGAGAGTATAATGAACAATCATACAATGCAAAGAATAACGATACACGAATACATAAAGGAAGAGTAATGTTGATTGAACAGTAATGGTTTTAAAACGATATTAAGACATAGATATGAATACTATTTTGTACAAAATATACACATAATTATATGCATTGAAGTTGTTAATGGGGACTAGAAGTTAGCACATGTGCTAGTCGAGCCCAGTTCCATTGTTTGGCAAGATTTTTGTTGAAACGTATGCTTGTAAAACTTGTTTGATTTGTATTTACATAGATTATATATACAAAATAATACAGTATCAAGTAACTTGTTTACATTTCTAAAAGAAAAAAAGGTAAAGCGCTAAGGAATTATAATGAAAGATAACAAATCGTTAAATGAATACAATCATTGGTATGTCCAAAATATGAAAAAGATGTACAAAAATAAGGCATAAAATCATGTGCGTAGATGCTCAAATCTTGTAAAAGCTTGAGGGCAGAAATAATCGTCATCAAACAAATGTATACACACCAGGGGTAGATACGTATTCCTGCAAAATAATGATAAATGCACAATGATGTGCAATTCATTTTATAGTTCTCATTAATCGTATTCTCTAAAATAAGTTGGTTTTTTTTTCAATCATATTGGGTTTGAAATTAAGCATGCATTTTTTCGGGTAAAATGATAGCCAACATTGGGTAAATTCTATCCAACATTGGGTTGAATTTTAGCCAACAAACATGCATGTCTTTTTAAAAAATTACAATGGGTAAAATCTTTCCCGATTCTTTGTACAGTGTAATTAGATTGGAAAAAGATACCCCCCCCCCCAAAAAAAAAAAAAGGAAACTTGGATTAGACAGTAAGAAAAAAGAGGAGAAGCTAGCTGCAGAGATAAAATGTGTGGGGGCTTACAAGAGACAAGACAAAGGGCAGTAGACTGGGTGTATAAGTGAGTATGTATTGTATTGAAAATAATGAGTAAATGAAAAAGTTTCCAATGAAAGATTCAAATTACTGACATCTACGATTGTACAGCGAATATACATGTACTTTCCAACCTTACTGACCATTTAATTAGTCATGTATTTCAAGCTTTAATCGGATTTCATTATGTCAACATGGGTGAATATCATAATAACTTATTACACAATTCATTAATTTATGCCTAATCAATTTTACCTTTCCAGCTGCTCCACAACCCGACCCCACCACCTTCACCCCTGCAGGTAAGACAAATGATTGATATTATTAATCTTCGTCACGTGCATTGCGATGATTTCCTTAAAGCTCCTCTGCACTAGATTGGCCAGGAGGGACTAGACCTCCCTCCATGGTCACCAATAAGTGGTTATCTCATCAAATTAGCTCTCAATTAACATAAGAAAAGGGGGATCATAGGGGACCAGCGGTCACCGATCAGGCATTGTTTGCTATATAGAGGGCGTAAGGAGCTATAAATAATATTCAAGCAAGCAAAATAAAATAATAATTTAATTTGCTCTCACGCAGTGTTCTGTACCATTTGGTACTAATTTCATTAAGTCCATGCTTTGTTCATAATATATGTGACTCGTTTGACGTTTCAGCTACTCTTGGACCATTCAGTACTGACAACTTCAAAACTGACAAAGAGACATCTAGTAAGATTTCTATTTGCTATAACTTTTGAATTGAATTTGAATTTAATAACCACAACATATCACAATAATGAGAGTATAATGAACAATCATACAATGCTAAGAATAACGATACACGAATACATAAAGGAAGAGTAATGTTGATTGAATAATAATGGTTTTAAAACGATATTTAGACATAGATATGAATACTATTTTGTACAAAATATACACATAAATATATGCATTGAAGTTGTTAATGGGGACTAGAAGTTAGCACATGTGCTAGTCGAGCCCAGTTCAATTCTTTGGCAAGATTCTTGTTTAAACGTATGCTTGTAAAACTTGTTTGATTTGAATTTACATAGATTATATATACAAAATAATACAGTATCAAGTAACTTATTTACATTTCTAAAAGAAAAAAAGGTAAAGCGCTAAAGAATCATAATGAAAGATAACAAATCGTTAAATGAATACAATCATTGGTATGTCCAAAATATGAAAAAGATGTACAAAAATAAGGCATAAAATCATGTGCGTAGATGCTCAAATCTTGTAAAAGCTTGAAGGCAGAAATAATCGTCAACAAACAAATGTATACACACCAGGGGTAGATACGTAGGCCTGCAAAATAATTATAAATGCACAATGATGTGCAATTCATTTTAGAGTTCTCATTAATCGTATTCTCTAAAATAAGTTGGTTTTTTTTCAATCATATTGGGTTTGAAATTAAGCATGCATTTTTTCGGGTAAAATGGTAGCCAACATTGGGTAAATTCTATCCAACATTGGGTTGAATTTTAGCCAACAAACTTGCATGTCCTTTTAAAAAATTACAATGGATAAAATCTTTCCCGATTCTTTGTACAGTGTAATTAGATTGGAAAAAGATACCCCCCCCCCAAAAAAAAAAGGGAAACTTGGATTAGACAGTAAAAAAAAAGGGGGGAGAAGCTAGCTGCAGAGAGAAACTTTGTGGGGGCTTACAAGAGACAAGACAAAGGGCAGTAGACTGTGTGTATAAGTGAGTGTGTATTGTATTGAAAATAATGAGTAAATGAACACGTTCCCAATGGAAGATTCAAATTACTGACATCTACGATTGTACAGCGAATATACATGTACTTTCCAACGTTACTGACCATTTAATTAGTCATGTATATCAAGCTTTAATCGGATTTCATTATGTCAACATGGGTGAATATCATAATAACTTATTACACAATTCATTAATTTATGCCTAATCAATTTTCCCCTTCCAGTTGGTCCACAACCCGACCCCACCACCTTCACCCCTGCAGGTAAGACGAATGATTGATATTATTAATCTTCGTCACGTGCATTCGTCATCGGCAGCCTAGCATAGCCGTGTAATGTTGGAGCGCCTTGAGGACCTTTGCAAGATCGATACGTGCGCCATATAAGAATCCAATATTATTATTATCATTATTGTTATTATTGTGATGATTTCCTTAAAGCCCCTCTACACTAGATTGGCCAGCAGGGATTATACCTCCCTTCATGGTCACCGATAGGTGGTTATCTCATCAAATCAGCTCTCAATTAACATAAGAAAAAGGGGATCATAGGGGACCAGCGGTCACAGATCAGGCACTGTTTGCTATATAGAGGGCGTAAGGAGCTATAAATAATATTAGTGCAGTGGGGCTTCAACTCAAACTTCTGATATGCTATCAGAAGATTTAGAATTAATATAAGATTTACAGTTCCGACTTCAACTGGCGAATGATAAGGTTTGATCGAAGCGCCTAAAACGTATCATTATCTCTATAGGCAGTGATGGTTAGAAGGGGGAGGTACTTTTCCCCGTGCTGTAATTGGAATTTAAATTCAAATTCAAATTCAAATTTTTTATTTCAATTTGAATTTTCTCCGATGACCACCAACATCATCCACAGGAGCCAGCGTATCTTGTGGGAGCACGACCATGACGGTTCTCCTCGACCGAGCCCTGCTCGAGAATAACGGTGATGCCACTGACGTCCACTACGAAGACCAGAGTTGTGTCGGGTACGACTACACCGGAAGTCGCATAGCCGTAACCACCAGATATGACGACTGTGATACTGTGTCGGAGGTAAGAAAGGATTCTTAATAACCTGCCCTGTAATGTTAGGACAATCTCATCAAACTTGTGATGTGGGGGGAGCCGGGGGAGAGGCGGGTATCAGAGGGAGAAATGCAGAAGATGGAAATGGTAGTATAGCAGTACGTTTGCATTCCAGAGAACATGTAGGAAACGGTTGCGTATAAATTACCATATTTCAGTAATCAGAGGGGGGGGGGGATGTGGTTTGTTTTCTAATTGGTATCTGGACGACCCGCGTGTTGTACGTTATACTGCAAATAAAATTGTATATATTTTCTTTGACCTACAAACGGGGATGGGGGACAATACCGGCTTTAGTTGAAATGTTTTGCCCTTCCTTAAGCCACTGCCTGGATACGTCACTACTTAGACTCTAAACGCTGCACATGAACAACGCAATATTGTACTGTCCTGTTTCCGAGGACAGGGGGGCAGTTTTCCCTTATTAATTTAATACGATTATTGAGCGAAAACAATTTTATGTGTTCCCTTGCCAGATTATTGAAAGGCCATATATCGACATTATTGGCTATTGCCAACTCAATCTAACTTGATATTTTTGTCATCTTTTCCCAATTTTTCTGAAAGCAAACTGCTGATGTCATCAAGTACTCCAACGTCGTGACGTACTTCAAACCGACGGGTGAAAACGGATCGCTGATCACGCGTGATTTCCGCCTCAAGATCCCCGTCGCTTGCGAGATCAAACGCCGCAGTCTACTCGGTAGCTCCTTCAAGCCCAAACTCGGCATCGTGAGCTTCAGCGAGACTGGTTACGGTAACTTCTCGCTCACCCTCGACCGCTACTCCGACATCTCCTTCACCTCGCCGGCACCCGACCCAGACTCGCTGGTGTATCTCGGGGAGACGCTGTTCTTCGGGGTGACCCTAGACGCGGTTTCTGACCTGACGTTGTTTCTTGACCGCTGCTGGGCAACGCCCGATGTCTACCCTATGAACCCGATCGAATTTACGTTCGTAAAAGATGGGTTAGTATATAAGTCTTGAAGTCAGTGTTTTCTTCTTCTTTTGTTTTTTTCTTCATTTTGTTTTCTTTCTTTTTTTGTGGTTTTATTGAAGAGGTAGGTTTAGATTGTTTGAAATTGTGACCATACAACGTCTAGAAGGCTCTGGTAGGATAAACAACCTACCATTCAATTTTAGTCTCTATTTTTATCTTCTTTCCATTTTCATAATCTTCTCCTTATTTTGTTTTCAATTTCCAGTCATCATTCCGATTTCTACTTCTTTTTACATAATATTTCTAAATAAAGTTGGCCTTTTAAAAAATAAATAAAGTTCCCTGATTCTTCCTCTTCCTCTTTCGAAAATGGCATCTATTTTTTCTGTGCTGTATTAATTTCTACTCCTGATTCTCTGTAGTTATTATTTTCATTTAAAGAAAAAATAAATTATCAGTCCCTTTCGGTAATTCTTACATGTGTTTTTTATTAGTTGCATGCTTTAATTTTGAATTCTATTTTTTTTTTCACAGATGCGGGCTGGATCCTACCGTAGGCTTTCATGATATACAGCGTTTAATTAAGGGATTCTCTATCGATGCTTTTGCTTTCATTGGCGAATATCCAGAGGTAAGAATACGAATCATATCTAATCCGGAATTTATTAACCGGCTGGCTGATTCGCCGATATTGCTCCTTACCACCACCCCCCCCCCCCCCCCCCCGCTTATTCGCCGGTTAATATTTTCTTACGAATTCGACAAAAAAACACCTCCCCTTAAATAATCCTGGATACGCTCTTGATTGCAACAATAATAGTCCAATATATGCACTATAGTAAACCATAGCCACTAATTATAAAAAGAGCTTTCATATACATGATGTGTATTAATGCATTATGAAAAAGAAAACAATTATTGGTAGAAATAATATGAATAAAAGCTGTATTTTCATGATTGACAATTAAAACTGTAACTTTTGATCGTCCTATCATACAGGTATACCTTCATTGTGACGTGCTTGTGTGTGATACCGACCCCGCATCCCGCTGCTCACAGGGTTGTGTAACCAGGGCCAAACGTAGCGCAGCCGGGCAGCCTCGGGGTTCGAGCTCCAAGCCACACACCATCTCTAACGGACCCATGTCTGATCAAGTTGCTTTTGGTTCAAGCTCAATGAGTGAGTTGCACTCGAAAAGAGTGGCGTTGATAACACTATCAGAACAGTGTTATGATTGGCTTCTAAACAACAAAGCACACCTCCCCCCCCCCCCAAAAAAAAAAAATAAATAAATAAATAAATAAATAAATAAATAAATAAAAATAAAATAAAATAAATAAATAAATAAATAAATAAATAATAATAATAATGATAATAATAATAATAATAATAATAATAATAATAATAATAATAATAATAATAATAATAATAATGATAATAATAATAATAATAGTAAATAAATATTTTTTTTTAAATTTAAAAAAATATATATATAATATAAATACAAAAATCAAATAAAGAGGGGGGACGGGAAATGGGAAAAGAGAAAGGCAATTTCATAAAAATGGATATTGTTACAAAAAAAAGAACAGTAACCAGGTCTAACTGATAATCAGTTTTTTCCTTTTTCTAATATACTACAGTAAATTACTGTATTAACAAAATATGGTAACGTAACAGAATCTCTTAATAGTTTTGTTGAAATAGCGCAGACTTCGTGTCCAAATTTAAACTATGAAATTAATGTCAAACAACAATCATCGTCTCTACGTTAACACGTATTGCTGTCATTTTCTATTAGCACTCGTTCAGAAATGTACGGAACGAAAGAGAACTCATTTACGAACATTCAGAGTGGAGGAGAATAAAAACTGTTACTTAAAAAGCACCAAGTTTACTAATTGTTTTGCTCTCCTCCAGACACATCATGGTTGGCGAACCCAGTCAACATGATGCTGGTGGCAGCCGCTGGTTTCTTCATCACCATGGTTGCTATGGTAACGGTGAAAAAGTTGAGATCACATACGAAAGCCTCCAAAGGATACAGCCGTCTGCAGACTGAGGGTGAAATCGAAGCTTAGAACGAGGAGAAGAAAGAAGAACGTGGAGAAGGGGGAGGAGGAGATGAAAGAAGAAAAACGAGAGGAGATGATGAATGATGATAAAGATAAAAGAAGAAGACGAATGAGACATAAAGTTTATGACGACACAAGCTTTTCTGGTCATTTATTCAATATCTCGCAAATGGCATATATCTCGAATATATCATGCATGTCATTTTAGAGTAATATGGAATTTATAATTCGTTTGTTGAAACAAATATATGATCATGATTATATGCATAATTATTTCGACAATAAAAAAGAGACGTTCCTTTTCAGTTAACCTCTAGCTTTTTATAAAGAAAACTTTTATGAGTACGTCGATGATAGTGACACTTCTGGCTATGAAATTATTACAAACGATTGTAAATGCTCAAGTTGGTACACCTCCTGCAAGAAGGTGGAAACTTATAACTGAAAATTAAACTCGGTAAAATGTGTTGATGTTTATACTGTTCTCTAATGCGTTCCAGATGAAGTTCAAGAAAAAGCCGATTGAGCAATGTATTTTTGCATTTATTGTAGGCCTACTTCTCATTTTTTTTTATTTATTCTTATTGTTGGTATACTGTACAGTAATATATTAAAATGATTTTGAATCTCTTTATCCTATCCTACCACTATGTATCCCTTCTTCTTTCCCATACTTTTCCCCATATTCTCTCTCTCTCTCTCTCTCTCTCTCTCTCTCTCTCTCTCTCTCTCTCGTTCTCTGTCTTTCTCTAGCTACTTCTTATTCCCTCGCTCTCTACTACCATCTTTCTCACCACTTTTTGACACTGTTTTACTGCATCTATACGCATTTTTTTCGACGCTGATGAAAAAAAGTTCTATGCCATGATGTTTATTTTCCACTTGGTAGGATGCTGCCATTGCAATTATCAGTCTGCTATTGAATTGTGCTAAGTAAGAGTGACTGCAATATCGACGTTGAATAAAAAACAATTGTTATTATCCATATAGGCCTACATATTAAATATGACATTAAATTTCTTTCGAAGAAAGCGATGTATAAAAAAAAAAAAAAAAAAATCTTCTAAATTTGGTGATCTGTTTTCGCCTTTTGTAATCGTTTCATCATTATGTGAAAATATCTCACTGGAAAATAAAATCTATCCGAATTGATGATTAAAGAGACGTCGTTCAATGTGTGTATGTGAGAATGATTTTTTTAAAGCTGTGTCACTTAGACTCCTTATTTATTTCCTAAGAACCAAAAAACAAAAACAAACAAACAAACAATTAAAGAACAAAAAGTAACTTTCAAGCAAGATTATTGTTCATGGTTATAGTTTCTCTAATTAATTTCATTTATTTTCTTCTGAATACCATAAAAATATAAACAATTATAGAAAAAATGAAAAGAAAGATAAAATATCAAATTATCATATTATCAAAAAAGATGTTGTATTGCCCTTTGCGACCTTTCCAAAAATGTTGAAATCTACGGTCGGCTTTTTTAAGCATTATCAAAGCATTATAAACTGAGAAATACCACCCATATTTTGGCACCTAAAGGGCAATACAACATCTTTTTTTGTAGGCCTTATTTGAAAAAGAAAGACTGCCATTGTAAGCAAATTGCTTGGAAATATGACAGCCCAAAACAAATTGTATTGATTAGTTGAACATATATTTATTGAGCAGAATGGAAAATATTGTGATGATGTTGATGATGATGATGATGATGATGATGATGATGTACTTTAATACAGCCTAAACGGGTCTCTGTTCTCTTTATATTAAAAAAATGAGAATAGAGACAAAGGGCAGAAGTATTATCAAATCAATGGAGAATCGTCGTATTTTAATATGAGCTTTTGCAATGATCGACAGAAAATATTAAATATATTAATTAATTAATTATATAAGGCTCCTTTCTGTTACTAAAATAGGAATAGGAATAGGAATATAAACTATTATAAAAGATTCAATAAAATGCTTTCCAGTTTATTTAAGACATGTAATCAAGTGGAAATTCAAAAAATTGGGAATAAACAACAACTATTATTTTGAATTGGAATCAGAAATTGCGTAAACTAAACCTCATAAATAAAACTTGGTCATTCACCTTCCAAAAAGTGGAATGTTCCCGAAATGAATACCAATGAGACAAATGAATTAATATTAAGAAATATATATTCACGATTAAAGAAAGGATTCCGGGGTGACTACATCACAAGCAAATGTAGAACAGCACGAAATGAGACATAACCCTAAATTTATTTTCTTCAAATGATGAAGAATGTGTCAAATTCTTAGAAGCTGTTTCAAAGGGAAGGGTCTTTTTTATGATTTAGAATGGTTCAATATTAGAAGGGGGGTAGTGAGCACATTTTTTTTTTTGGCCCTCGAAAGTGTGCACCCTTCCCCCCCCCCCCCCCCCCCCCCCCCCCATCCGGATCCGCCACTGAGGAGAACTATAGCGCTTGGAGAGGATGAGTGGCGGGAGTTGGCTCGACGATTCGAACAGGTTGACTATCCGTCGTCAGGAGTCGTCAATCCTCCCCCACTCTCTCACATGGTGCACCCGCAAGCCTACTGTATTTGTTTTGTTGTAGGTATAACTTCATGCACCCAACAAACGGCAGTATCACTCCTGATACTCCTGAATATGACCTATATACCGGAATCGCATACGCCTGCGACGACGGGTATACGTTAGGAGGCCCATCCCCATCCGAAGCGGTCTGCGAATCGGGTAGGGGTCTGGAATCCGTCCACTGTACCCACTTGCGAAGGTAAGTTCTGTGTCATTCTGTATCTTTTTAGAGCACAACCTAACTGTTAATTAATAAATGTCACCCTCTAGCATATCTGGAGGAACCTCAATCTTCGTTCTCATCACTGTTAAGTCTTTTTGATGGTCTTTCTTTTGTTTTTTATAATTATGTAACACATTTATTATGTAAACGGAACCTTATTCACAAGCATAATGCTTCTAAGGTTTCCTCCTCATTACTGTACATTAAGTAAGCATCCTTTGTACTATTTTAATGACTTGCGTAAAATCGTTTATATAGCTTTAATACCACCATCTATCGAATAAATTGATATGTTTTGTTAACTTGTATATGCGTTAAGTTGTAAATTCTTTTCATATGCAGTTAATGTGGAAATAAAACCTAAATAACAAAATAAAAAAGTCATGAATTAGAGGACATCTTACAAGAAAATTAGAAAAATATGATAATTTGAAAATAATTTGTTCAAGACACTGTCAAATACAAAATACATCTTAATACAAAATACCCCCAGCAATCTATTTCATGATTATCGCAGGATTCATAAAACGCAGTCTTTCTTTTCCAGACACAAATCAAACAGAGCGTTTCTCACTGATAAGGGACTTGATAGATTAAATGATACTGTACTATATGAGAGAGAGAGTTAAAGTCGAAAGCATTCCAGGAATATTTCTTACTATATGAGAGATTTCATGTTCTAGTGGATACGTCAGTAAGCCGACTGTGGATCACATGGTTTGATGTTCCAATTCCACCGCGGCATGTCATTTGGCACGACATTAATCTGCATTATTGTTGTTGTTGTTGTTGCTGTTAAATGTATTAACATTTGTATTGTTATTACTATTATCACTATTATTATTTTCATTACTGTTATTTTTGTATTATTATTATCATTATTATTATCATTATCAGTATTATCAGTATTATATTTCAATGTGCACCCTGGGCAAGCATGGCCCGCCGGAGGAGAGGGGCTACCTCAGGTCAGATGAGGGATCTATCCGTTGGACCTGTACGCTGGATCAAGGAAGACAGCAAGAAGGTTATGGATTTAGAGATGGCTGTGGAGGATGCAGGTATGATTTTTATTTAGCATTTCCCCTTCTGTAAGCCCCTAAGATGAATTTTATCAATCATTTTGTTTTTTTACAAGCTTTTACTCCGTCCTGAAAAGAGGAATAATGGGCGTACTTTTATTCCTCTTATTATATTTCATTATTTTGGCAGAGAGTTTTAGTGTCAGTCCGTGATATTTTTTTTCATTTGAAACTAGAAAAAAAATATATAACTTTGGATCCCCGGGCACATGAGGTCATTGTGATGACTTGATGTGATTATATCGCAGATAGTTTACATGTTTCTTGTTAAATACACTAGTTGAAATTGGAAGTAGAAAATAATATCGGAAAATAGTACATCATAATGATTGTTAGAACTACAAATAAAGGTTTATAATTATCCACAAAAAGTACATTTGTGGATGGAATCCTTTTCATGATTTCAGCAGGTTACTGTTACAAGGTCCCAGTTAAATCTAGAAGATTGAAATTACCTCATGACCTTTCGACACACACAAAAGCAAAAAGTTAATATTTTCTCTCGAAATTTGTCCTCTTGAGTTCCAACATCTGAGCTGATCGTTAATATTTTAAGAGGGTTTAACACTCAACAATCTTTTGATAATCATTCACGCCTTTCATTCAGCGATCATTCACTTACAAGGTTCAAGGTTCATTTTATTTCTTTCTTTCACAACATTTTTACATATAATAATAGAACAAAAAACAGCATAAGAAAAAATAATTTAAGTGCAATTTTAAGTCGATATATAATCCAAATGAAAGAAAGTGGAGACCTTAGAAAAGCTGGGCTTGTAAGAGCAAGTTCCCCATATAACATAATCCATCAATGTTTCACTTTTATAAATGTTTCAAAGTTATCAAAACTACACATGATTAAATATGGGGGAAATATTTACAAAAGGGATAGCTTGAAATTTGAAAAGGAGAGGATGAAAATATATACAAAGGGATCGAGAGGAAAAAAGCAAACTGGAACGAGAAAAACAACAAAACAGAGAAAAACAGAGAAAGAAGAAAGTTATATGTATATAGGGGAAAATGGTATTTGGTGTAAAGAAAAAAAATAGAAGAGAGGAGGGGGAAGAGAGAATGTGAAATACTGACATTTATATTGGCATTTCACACATGATTTCTTACTCATTACTCTACTTCCTATTCGCTTCACTTATCATCTTCTCTCTGTCCCCTTCTCTCTGTTTCTGTCTCTGTCCCTGTCTCTCTCTCTCTCTCTCTCTCTGTCTCTCTCCCTCTCTGTCTCTCTCTTTCTCTATTCTAGAAATACAAGGTGTGGATTCAGCTGATCAGGGTGCCCGGCCCTGGATGACAGCAGTAGCTGTCATGGCAACCGTTATGGCGGCAATGGTTGTGATGATTATCGTGCTGGTGAGGAGGAACAGACGACAAACTTCTCGCTTCAACTAGCTTACAACACGATACTGTCCCATGTGTGAGAATAATGCACCATTAACTGAAAAAGGGAAATGATCTGTAGTAAAGAAATGTGGTGCATTAAACGCTTTATTTAGATTTATGATGATATGTAAGTTGTGCTTTTATGATAGTCATTATGAGTTTGAGAAAAGAAAGATAGAACAAAAAAAACTTAATCTTGCGAACTCCAATCATATCTGACCTGTTTCTTTTCTTGAAAGAATGTAATTTTTTCATCAGGTTTTATTTAATATACTGCATGATGAGGACGAAAATTATGATACTGATGATGATGATGATGATAATACTAGTACTACTGTTACTACCTATAATAATGATGATAATATCATTAATAATAATAATAATAATAATAATAATAATAGTAATAATGATAGGCCTATAATAATATTAATAATACATACAACAAATAATATTATAGATTATCCGGGCTATGTTAATTTATATTTCATACCGGAACTCATGATAAGTTTAATTTCTATCTGCAGTAATACTAAATTACAAACTATAAAAAAATACCTTAGTACCTTCTTACTTATCGATTTGATGTGTGCAAAGACATCACTAATTATAATGTAGATACTCGGTGTCTCTATTTTCTTATTTGCGCTACGATATGATAATAATTGTGAAAAATCAAGAGAATTTCATTTAGGAAAACAAAATAGCTTCCTTATTCGAAAAATTACAATCGGGCTATGTTTGTTATTATGCTTATTTTTTTACATTCCTTTTGCAAATGAATTCTGTGATACTCTACACAGAATATTAAAAGGACATTAGTACAAATTCAAACATAATTATCACTCTTTCGAGAGCTCCTTTCGAAACAAGTTTCAAATCATATCGAAAATGTAAGATGAAATCAAATTTATACTGTTTCATAAACACACTGTAAACCAAATAAATAAATACTGTCATCAACCAGTAATATCACTTTGTAAATTGATTATAACGATGTGGCAATAAAGATGAAAAAGCTTATTTAGTGAAAGCTCCGAAATGTCATGAGTTTACGTTGTCATTGATGGTTTATGAATCTCTTCCTGAATTATACGAGCAGTGATTAAATAATTATTATGTTTTCCATTTTCATCATAAAATCACTGTAAAGTGAGCACAAGATATAATACGACGGAGGACTAAGAGAGAGAGAGAAGGAGTGTGTGTGTGTGTGTGTGTGTGTGTGTGTGTGTGTGTGTGTGTGTGTGTGGTCGTGTGTGTATGTGTGTGAGGGGATGGAGAGAGAAAGAACAACAAGTTAGAGAAGACAGACACAGATAGGGAGAGAAAGAAAAACTTTGATCTGTTACCTCACTCTGAATGTTTACAAATCAATCAATCTCCTAAGTATTGAGAAATATTTAAGCTGAAAATATGTTCATTTGTTATGGAACGTTGTCTGCTTACGCAGGATTGGTCCCTGATTCTCTGGAGAAGCGCATGTTTATCCCAGATTATGAGAGATGCTTTGAATTGTTTGATTTCTTTTAAACAATCCGATACGCAGTTGGCCTGAAACTTATACAATTGTCATCTAAAGCTTCGCGGTTTCTAGTGATATATTATTGTCCGTATTCGTGGTCTTCTTTCTATGTCTTATTTAATTATTATCTTAAGGAAATGTGAGAAAATAAGGCCACCAAGTGTGGATTTTATTTTGGAGTGGGGCATATTATTATTTCTATGATCCATCCTCTTCTTCCATTTCTTCTTCTTCTCCCTCTTCTTCTTTTTCTGTTCTCTTTCTTCTTATTTTTTGTCACATGTGTATATCGATCTGTCATGTTGTATTTCTCTTTTCCTTTATTAAACTTATCCACCTAATCCCAACGGGATGTTTTATAGGGATAGGCTTCCTAAAAATGGTTAATAAGGATAATAATGATAGTAATAATAACGTCCTTTTTGAAAGCCCCTATTGATTGATGATGTGAACAAAACGATAAGAAAGCATCAGTAGCAATTTATTTAATGTCATTTGACAGCATTTTGTTTCTATACTACCTCATTTGGTTAAATAAGACAGGGGAGGGACACGTACACCAGTTGAGATACGCATAACTTCGCATACTAGAAAGATAGATCTGGATCTCCCGTCTTATGTAATTGCCTCGAATAGACGCCTTCAGGCGGATGTTTAACAACAAATTGCTTTATTAAGAAATGAAAAGGTCAGTGTTGCAATGAAATCTCGTGATATCTTGTGAAATCTTATGAAACAATGCAATATTGAATGAGGGATAAACAATGTCAACAAACATTTGTTTGCATAAAAACGATTAACGGGCACGGACATAAATTGGTGCAATCTTACTTGGCCTTATCGCAAACTTTGATTGAAGCCAATCACAGATGATAAGTAATCATACAAACAAATATTATACATTAAAGATGAAGGCACAGGCGTCTTAAAAAAATATCACGCCGTCCTTGGAAGTTATTGATGACAGTAGTTAACTATCAACGATTTCTAGAATAATATCTCTAACTTAAGAAAACGGAGTCGGTGATCTATTTTGAGGCGGCCATTTTGTTTTGAAAGCAGCGCGTAGCAGAACCAGCAACATTGTTAATTAATGTGTTTTAGAGCTCTGTGAAAACATAATTTAGTTCATGGAATAAAGAAAGACCGTAAGGACTATGGCGAAGTTTCAGGTTATATTTGGACTTGCCCTCCTTCTCAGCCCTGGATTGATTCGTAGTAAGTAATAACTCATGATTTTATATCGACGGTTCTCCACAAGAAGGATGCTACTACCACGGACAATGTACACCGACGACACGTTTACGACAAAAGTCGACTCCTCCGCCACCGACGTGTCCGTCAACCAGAGAGCCTACTTTGCTGTGGAAGCCACGACTTCCGCTGATCAGTGAGTGGTCATCGACTCCTGCTGGACGACACCGACGACTGACCCCGAAGACAGCAGGAGATACAACCCGATAACGGATGGGGAAGTCTCCTCTTACATTCTGTTCAGTGAAAGAGAAGGCTTTAATATGTCTGGTAAACAAACTAAAATACACTCCGCAAAAAAACGAAAGTGGACACTCTTTTATTGTTCAAAATTGTAATATGAACAGTACAAAGAATATGCCAAAATGATATATCACATTACATGGAAACTAATACTCTACCAACATCAATTAAACTCAAGTTTTGAACTTCAACGCAAAATTGGGCACATTCACTAAACCGTTAGGAGTCTGATTAAAGAAAAATGGCAAAAATAGAGCAAGTAACCATTCAAATCTCAGTGAACTCGCGCGCACCTGTAAAATATTCTTCTTCAGTAATTAAAATAATAATGAGGAAAATGGAGCTCTGGATATCAACTGTAGTCTCAGGACTGCATGGTTGTTGACAAGCATGGTCAACATGCCTCCCCTTTACTGTTACTCGTGATAGTTTTTGTTTCATTGTTGTAATTTGACTCTATAAGATTGAAATGCTCATTTACATATGAATAGCCAGATGCCCCTTTTTTGCAATTTTGTTTCATAGACTCATTTATCCTTCAATGTCAATGCTCACTCCCGTACGTGAATGCATGGTACGATATTCTCTAATATTCAAAATATGGCGAGAAATAGCTAAAGAATTGTGACCAAACCTTCCTGCATATTGCATGTGTGTAGTCCCATACATCGATTTATGTGCAGTTCATTTGCTTTTCGTCGACATCGAGTCAATTTATAATCATGTTGATGAATCCATAACCAAGCAATAGACCCTTGCTTTTTACTAGGTAATCAAACATTTTCAAGTCATTTCGAAATGTAATTACAAGATCAAAGATCACCTTTATCTTGAGGTGCTATAGACTCTAGTTTGGCCGCCATCTATAGTTTCTGCAATTCGTAGAAAACTCAGAAACACGTTTTATTTAATACTTATATACCAGGATTGACAAAGGTGGTTAAATCTTGAGAATGTCCCAAACCATCAATTGCTTTATACTACGGGTGGCTGAAAGAAAAGTCATTAAATAAGGAGCAAATGTAATGACTTGCTCCATACATTTCCATACATTCCAGGGCAATGTAAATTTAAAAGTTACAGTTGACTTTGTCTCTCATAAATTAATAATATTTCCTTCACTCGGTGGTAACTTTACAATAACTAGCAGCTTACAATGAATATTATGTTACAGATAAAAACAATGCACGGTAAGGGAAAATTAACTACAACCAATTGGGAGATACAAAAGATACACTACATCGATTGATTTATAAGTCAATTTCATTTTACAGGGCTGTGTATTGATTATCTTTCTCGTGTCTCGTTCTGTCCGAATTTAGATGTCAAGTAGAACAGACAGTTATGCACCACGATCTAGGAATGAGTGGACTAGCTGCATTCAGTCTCTCAGGGTTTACCTACATCGATACTAGTCAGGTATGTTGACTATGGAAACAAATCTTAATAGCAATCGACTTGAAAATGTAAACATGGGAATACTTAAATGAATGATCAAATCACAATGTCCGATGTCAGGGGACGATCAAAATGCATTTCATTCTGAATCGTGATGACTTTATTTCAGTTATGCGATCGTCTACGAGTTGAAGCTGATTTCGCCTTTACGCCAACTAGAAGACAGAAATGGACTCAAATGATTATCTTTATTGTTAGGATTAGATAAATGAAGCCCACCTAATGCCTCACAAAAGGGCACTAATATAGTAAATCGACATGGTTCTGATCCTGGGGCCTCACAGTAACAAGGCCATTGCTTTAATAGCCACTGAATCATGACTGTACGCAGCGGGGGCTAGGGTACGGGGCCGCTCCACAAATACAAACAAAAACATTATCAATAATTCATTGCATTTTGCCCCGACCCCCAACAGAAGAAAAAAATCCTCTGTGGGCCATGCCTTGAACCTAAATGCATGGTCCTACAGAGGAATTTGTCCTCACTGTCGGGACCCCAGAGGCCCTTCTTACAAAGAGTTGCGATTGGTAAAGTCCTTCAATCAATCGCAAGTTTGCAGTCTTCTTTCTCATAATTATGTACATAGTTGTGATTTATATCATGCGCAAATAAGTTGCCACTGATATCAACTCTTTGTAAGACGGGGCCCTGGAAAGGTCTCGACTACAATACTACCTAGAACAAATTGGTCATATTCCTTCCCTCCATGTAGATCTACCTGCACTGTACAGTTGCTATCTGCGGAAACAACGACACGAGTGGCGAGTGTGCACCCTGTGCAAGCATGGCCCGCCGGAGGAGAGGGGCTACCTCAGGTCAGATGAGGGATCTGTACGCTGGATCAAGGAAGACAGCAAGAAGGTTATGGATTTAGAGATGCCTGTGGAGGATGCAGGTTTGATTAAAATTTGCATTTATCCTTTTGTAAGCCCCTAAGATAAATTTAATCAATCATTTCGTTTTTTACAAGCTTTTACTCCGTCCTGAAAAGAGGAATAATGGACGTACTTTTATTCTTCTTATTATATTTAATTATTTTCGCAGAGAGTTTTAGTTTCAGTCAGTGATATTTTTTTCATTTGAAACCAGAATAAAAGTATAACTTTGGATCCCCGGGCACATGTGGTCATTGTAATGACTTTATGTGATACTATCGAAGATAGTTTACACATTACCTGTTAAATACACTAGTTGAAATTGGAAGTAGAACAATTATATCGGAAAATAGTACATCATAATGATTGTTAGAACTACAAATAAAGGTTTATAATTATCCACAAAAAGTACATTTGTGGATGGAATCATTTTCATGATTTCGGTAGGTCGCTGTTACAAGGTCCCAGTTAAATCTAGAAGATTGAAATAACCTCATGACCTTCCGATACACACAAAAGCAAAAAGTTAATATTTTCTTTAACAATCCGATACGCAGTTGGCCTGAAACTATACAATTGTCATCTTAAGCTTCGCGGTTTCTAGTGATATATTATTGTCCGTATTCGTGGTCTTCTTTCTATGTCTTATTTAATAATTATCTTAAGGAAATGTGAGAAAATAAGGCCACCAAGTGTGGATTTTATTTTGGAGTGGGGCATATTATTATTTCTATGATCCATCCTCTTCCATTTCTTCTTCTTCTCCTTCTTCTTCTTTTTCTGTTCTCTTTCTTCTTATTTTTTGTCACATGTGTATATCGATCTGTCATGTTGTATTTCTCTTTTCCTTTATTAAACTTATCCACCTAATCCCAACGGGATGTTTTATAGGGATAGGCTTCCTAAAAATGGTTAATAAGGATAATAATGAAAGTAATAATAACGTCCTTTTTGAAAGCCCCTATTGATTGATGATGTGAACAAAACGATAAGAAAGCATCAGTAGCAATTTATTTAATGTCATTTGACAGCATTTTGTTTCTATACTACCTCATTTGGTTAAATAAGACAGGGAAGGGACACGTACACCAGTGGAGATACGCATAACTTCGCATACTAGAAAGATAGATCTGGATCTCCCGTCTTATGTAATTGCCTCGAATAGACGCCTTCAGGCGGATGTTTAACAACAAATTGCTTTATTAAGAAATGAAAAGGTCAGTGTTGCAATGAAATCTCGTGATATCTTGTGAAATCTTATGAAACAATGCAATATTGAATGAGGGATAAACAATGTCAACAAACATTTGTTTGCATAAAAACGATTAACAGGCACGGACATAAATTGGTCCAATCTTACTTGGCCTTATCGCAAACTTCGATTGAAGCCAATCACATATGATAAGTAATCATACAAACAAATAACTATACATTAAAGATCGAGTATGAAGACAGTATCAACAAATTATCATGTTTGTTAAATTGAATGGAAGAAAATAAATGTTTATTTGAATTGAATTGAATCGTGCCCTCCGTGCAAGTTATTGTTGACAGTAGTTAATCATCAACGTTTTTTTTTTTAAATCATATCTACTACTAAAAAAAAAACGGATTCAGTGATCTAATTTGAGGCGGTCATTTTGTTTTGAAAACAGCGCTAAACAGAACCAACGACATTGTGAATTCGTGTGTTTAGAGCTCTGTGAAAACATAATTTAGTTCATGGAATAGAAGAAGATCGTAAGGATTATGGAGAAGTTTCAGTTTATATTTGGACTCACCCTCCTTCTCAGCCTTGGATTAATTCGCAGTAAGTAATAACTCGTGATTTTATATTGTCGGTTTTGAACAAGAGCCAGTTACTGCCCATGGAAATACGTTCGGCCTTCTTGCTGGCAGTAGACGCTATTTTTCCCGAACTTTAGTATTTTTCTTTAAAAACGTAATACATAATTAAAATCTATGAAAATTACGCGCAATTTCATTCGACTTTACAGTTTACTCCTAACATAATTTTCATCTCTGTTTAATTTACAAAAATCAGTTATCTTTTTGTTTTAATAGATCATTCATTGCTCAAATGCAATACAAAATTGGTAGATATATACAATTAATAGATATATTTATTCAACGTTGAAGCGAAATCTACTTGTAAAATATTATGTCTATTATGATTTTTAGATGGCAGTTATGATTTTCGTTTTCATCGCTTTGTTTTAATGAGTTCAAGTGGAGAGATAGATCTTTGTTTTATATTATCTTTTTAAAGTACTAGTTGTCTATGTCGGGGAATAGTTCTTTTATAATTGATTTGTCTGTTTTCATCTTTTTGTTTCAGATGTAAACGGTGATTGCACAAACTGTAAGTATGAAAATGGTCGCTCCATTCAGAACTCATGGTACATGAAAAGGTGAAAAGACATAGACTGGTTTACTGTACCCGGTAGCCATTCAATTGATCAGCTTATCCTGCGTCAAGTAACCATGTGTTTGATTAATGGTTTCGTCCTTGTCTTGCTCGGGACATTAAGATGTGAATATAAAGCTACAGTCATCTCGTTAAAAGTTACCGAATATTTTGTCAATGATTTTTCATTTTAATGCTAAATATTGTATTCATTGCGGATATAGTATCGAAAATAATATCACTAGTGACATTCGTTTGTCTCGCAATGTATGGTCAACAAGGGATCTAAAAGATCACGACGTTTCGTGTGCCGCTGCTACACTTCGGCAGGTGATAAAATATATTGTATGCAGGGGATTACAATATATTTTATCACCTGACGAAGTGTAGCAGCGGCACACGAAACGTCGTGATCTTTTAGATCCCTTGTTGACCATGCATTGCGAGACAAACGAATGTCACTAGCGATATTATTTTCGTTTTTTTTTTTTTTTTTTTTCGTTTTTTTTTTTTTAAACTAGATTTTGTATTGTTTTTAATAACTTCCGAACTAATTGAAGATGAAAGAATAATATATTTTATATTGGATGGCTTCGAGTGTGAAACAAGAATATATTGCTCGAGCTATAAAAATATTCGACGAGTCCAAAGAAACATTTACATATGCACGAAAACAACGCCATACAATATTATTATTTGTATTATTATCTACATCAGGCTGACTAGCGTAAACAAAATTTGACTTACCTCGGTAAATATTGCTTTGTTTTCGTGTGATATCGATATCGATAGTTGAAGTTCCCGGATGACTGAGCGATACGAAAACGATATTGATCAATCATCCGGGTACTGTGCTAAAGATATTAAATACACTGATTTATTGTAACACTTGGAAGTCTTATACAGATAATAATGCGTGGTATTGCACAAGAAACGTGTCTTTTTAATCTACATCAACCACCCACCAAATGAAATTCTATGGTAGAAGATTTATCCACAAAGTTATAGTGAAAAATAAGGAAAATGCATAACAGAAGGCATTTACAACGATCGAAACCCCGCACTTTAAACAGTTCTTACAAAGCTCGGTGTTCTGTCAATTTTGGAAAAAAGAATTCGATGTATGCACTCTCCTAAACTAACTTTTTCATCATTGTTTATAAGCTCATCTTCAGCTCATACTTTGCATTTCAACTAGGTTTGTATGAAAGTGCATTTTTTGATGCTTTGTTACTTATAAGAATAAAATCAATGGACTTGCATATTATGACTGACAAAATTCGAATGTGGCGTTCACTTGTTGTACCATTTGTCGACAGAAGCAGGCAAGATGTTTTCAGACCATTATCGTTTTCAAAACGACTGTGAATATTAAATTATCCAAACAATACATGTTTATCTTATTTATTTCATTTTCTACTTCTTTTCAATAAAGCCGATGGATCGGAGTGCACAGGAACAGGTATGAAATTAACCATTCTACTCTCAAAACTCAAAATTTACAACGTTCGCAATAAAAAAAAAGAATTAGCTTCTTTTATCTATTTATGGACCTTACAATCAGGCTTGCATTGAACCAACAATGACATTATACATGTATCACGATAAATTTAGTGATATATTTATAAATATGTCAAGCATGTTAAATGAAAAGAGGTCGGTGTTAATAAAAATCACTCCAAATCAGATTTAAGATACGGTTTTCTTTTTGAATAATGCATTTACATTTAATTTAGTAGCCGTTATCTGTTTCAAATAATGTATGGTCTTAAAATCACGCCAAATAAAGATTTTTTTATATTTTTTATTACGCATATAAATATAATTAGGAACCGTTAAGTGTTTAAGTGTTTTTTTTTTCATTTAGACTGTTGTTACGACGGTACCGATGGCTTATCACCGGTCCTGGGTTCTGGAGGTGCCATAGCCCCAATACAAGAATGCTATACCACCGGTGCCGGAAATGGGGTGATCTATACCTGTACTGGTGATCTGAGGGGACCTCCTTTCAACGATTGCTACGATGGGACATGGCAATTTTCGTTCGCACCGACATGCGAAGGTAGCAACTAACCAGCCCCCGCCCCCTCCCCCGCCCTCCACACCTTTTTTTCTTCTTTTCTTCTTCTTCTTTTTTTACCGTCGCGAATCGGGACATGATAGCTACACGTAGCTTCATTGTCTTCTACGGAGTTTCAGAACGTATGGAGAAGGTCTCTATCTTGATATTTAGCTGTTTTTAAAAGAAGCAGAAACGACGGAGAGGAAGTCAGGTACAATTTTAAGGAAAATCCGAATAAAGAAGGGAAAGCTATGAATTTTTAAAAATTGTAATAATAACAATTTGTAAAAAAATATATAACACAATCAATATACATAGCATTAAGTGGATTTTTGGGGGGACAATAATGACCTCATAAACGAAGTAAACGGTGCCCATGGGGATTTCTCCCCGCCTCAAAAGACCAAATTAAGGCAGGATTGCGTGGGTGGGTGTGGGAGTGGGGGTTAAGATTTCTAATACACTTATTAGAATTGAGATGAAATGCACTATTACACGAAGTGGCACGTATTATCACAACAAGGTGACATTATATTGATTAAAAAACCGAAGACCGTCTGCCCAGGTATTTTATTATTTTTGTTTGAATACACACTTTTGTTACTGTTGTGTGGTTATGATTTTATGACATGATTGTTAATATAATGTCAGCTTGTTGTGACAGTATGTAATGCCACATTACGATTACATTTTTTCGGGGGGGGGGTCTGTATATGCATGATGATGATGATGATGATGATGATGATGACGATAATGATAAAAATATTAGAAATTATAATAATGATAATAATAATGTTGATAATATTAAATATACACTAACCCTCTACTATTATTCTAATACATGTCACGGGTTATTACGCACTTTTGAAATTTGTGTTGTTGTAGGTGTGACTTTATGCCCCCAACCTACGGTACCAACAGACGGCAGTATCACTCCTGATACTCCTACATATGACCTATATACCCGAGTCACATACGCCTGCGGCGACGGGTATACGTTAGGAGGCCCATCCGAAGCGGTCTGCGAATCGGGTGGGGTCTGGAATCCGTCCACTGTACCCACTTGCCAAGGTAAGCTCTGTGCCATTCTGTATCTTTTTAGAGCATAACCAAACTGCTAAATATATCGCACCCTCTAGTATGTCTAAAGGAACCTCAATCTTCGTACCATTTATTACACAGATCACTGTTAAGTCTTCTTTTTTTTGGTAACCTTCCCTTGAGCGTATAAAAACAACTATTTCTCTCAAAGCAGTCATTAATACTATACTCTGTTTCGAAAAAATAAAGCAGTCATTAATACTTTTATATACCGAAAAGGGTCATAGAATACATGTGCGACTTACCAATCATGGTAATCAAGTTTGTTTACGCTATCGAGACAGCAGACAGTGTAAGGGCACAAGGTACATACAAATACGTGTGTGGGACTACGAATGGGCTGGATTTTTTGTGTTACTGAAATGTGCTCAGAATTCAAGTAATTCATCTATTAAATGACAATAACAGACAAGAAACAAGTCAAAGTTAATGACAAGAATCAGTGTTTATCAATATAACAGAAATTTTGCATGAAATACCATCAGGAATGCTATCTAAATTTGTCAGAAATTAGCGACGAACACACCAAATTCAGCGCTGCAATGACGCACAAAACGGCGTAGAATTCAACTTTTCATCCACCAAATGAATTCAAACACTTGCATTATACAATATTCAATACCTGTATCACCGCTATCGCAAGCAATAAAATCACAATCTATATCTAGACCTAGATCTACGGCTAATAATAAAACGTAGAGCCTACCCTTTTGGTGTTTTTGCTGTCTAGGCTAGCGACCAATTCTTCGCACACACTCAATGTATGGTATCCGCGATCGCTCAAACCAGTTTTTAAGCAAGACTGAACTATTCCCGGTAACATGAATTTTGCCCTCGAACTATTACATGGGCGTGGCATTTTTCTTTTATTTACGGGAATAGCTAAAACCATGACTGCAATTTCGACCAGTCAGATGGCTTGATTTCTTAAGTGAGGTATATGATACAAATTATATTGATACTATTAATAACAATATCAAGTACACTAGTCCTCTACTATTATTCTAATACCTATCAGGCACGGATGATTACGCATTTTTTTACATGTTTTGTTGTTGTAGGTATAACTGCATGCCCTCAACCTACGGTACCAGTACACGGCAGTATCTCCCGAATCACATACGCCTGCGACGACGGATATACGTTGGGAGGCCAATCCGAAGCGGTCTGTGAATCGGGTGGGGTTTGGAATCCGTCCACTGTACCCACTTGCGAAGGTAAGTTCTTTGTAGTGTTTCAAATATCATTCAGACTGGGGATCTTTTTAGAGCAAAACGGACCTGTTAAACATATATCGCACCCTATGGCATGTCTGGAGGAACCACAAACTGTTCACCATATATTACACGTATCACTGTTAAGTCATCGCATGGTTCAGACGTGAAGATATCTACAAGAAATTCAAAATAACGCAGTTTGGTAAAAACTGTTTTGTGTAGTTCAGTTGGTCGATTGATAATTCGACAATTACGAAGTAATCAAAATATTTGCATTGTTGAAGTCAGGATAATAATATTATGAAAATACTTATAAGCGCCCTAAACTTCCTAAGGGATGGTGACATGATTATTATTATAATTATTTTTTTAAATCATTATTATTAATACTATTTGGATTATTATTATTATTATTGTTGTTGTTGTTATCGTTATTAATATTTGTATTGTTAATAATATTGTTATCATAACTATTATCAATATAATATCATAATTATTACTATTATTACTCTCATCATTATCATTATCATTATATTCCAATATGTTTCAACAACAGCCGACTGTGCCAAACCAACTATGGTTAATGGAGGCGTGAATCCAGATCAAGAGTCTTTCAGTAGCGGCGAGGTTCTCACCTATCAATGTAACACGAACTATACATTGGTCGGGGTATCAACAGCAGTATGCCGCAATGGGGTCTATGATCCCCCAACTAAACCAACCTGTTTCAGTTAGAAATACTTTCAATCCTTCACCAACACAACTTAGATAGTGTATATCATATATATTAGTCTCAAGTAGCAAAGTGAACGAGCCTGCTTTTCTCTTCTTTTTTTTAAGTAGTTCGCCGGTAACTCATTTAGGCTATGTGTTTATTTTATGAAGAAAACAATTCCATCTTCAGTAATACTAAATTTAAAAATACCTTAATACATTCTAACTTATCAATTTGAATTGTGTTACTACATCAATATAATGTAGATAATTGGTGTCTCAATATTCTTATTTAAGCCACGATATGATAATAATTGTGGAAATTTGTTCAAGATAATTTCATTAAAGATACAGGTGAGTTCTGGTCATCCGATTGCATTCTGAAAGAAAAGGTGTGGAATGGATCAGAAAAGGTTGATCATGTAGCAAAGTATTGGTGTGTACTGCAAAGTTCTGGAGTCATCAAAATCATAATAAATTTGGCCCAGACTTGGTAAAGTAACGAGCACTGTACACAGAAAGATGTATATGGGACTACACAAATGGTATCGGGGCTACTTTTGATTTCCTAATCTTGTTATGCTCATTGCTCAGCCAGTTTACATTTTCTACCGAAATTGTTTAGCAAATGACATTTATTTGTAATCTTGAACATTCGGTGCAATTTCGTTTGATTCTGCGAGATTTTTTTAAAGATTTAGTTTTACCAGAACTCATCTTTGTTATTATGTTCATATGATTTACATTTCTTTTGCAAAATAATTCTGTGATAATCTACACAAAAAAGTATGTGACAGTAAAACAAGATTCAAACATCACCCTTTCCAGGGCTCCTTTCGAAATGAGTTCCAAATTATAGTCGGATATTTAAGATGAAACCGAATTTATAGTGTTTTAGAGAGGTATTGAATGTAAAGTTATGATGTAAACGGTTTATGTAACACGATGCATATAAACAAATGTTAACCCAAGGAATAAATACTGTCATACACCAGTAATATCAGTTTGTAAAATGATTATAACGATGTAGCAATAAAGATGAAAAAGCTTTTTTTGGTGAACACTCCGAAATATCATCATTTTAAATTGTCATGGATGGTTTCTGCATCTCTTCTTAAATTATACAAGCAGTAATTGAATAATTATTCTGTTTTCAAATGTCATTGTATGAATCAATATAAAGTGATCACAAGATATAATACGGCGGAGAACTAAGAGAAAAAGAGAGAGAGGAGGAACAGAGGAGACACAGAGAGACAAAGAGAGAGTGTGTAAGGGGGAGAGAGAACAAAGTTAGGGAAGGCGCTCGTTTATCCCAGATTATGAGATGTGCTTATATTTGCGTGATTTTGTTTTTTTAAGCCTATCTGCACGAGTTTGGCCAGGAGGGATTAGACCTCCCTGCAATAACTGGCAAGTGGTTATCTCATCAAATCAGCCCTCAATTAACATAAGAAAAAGGGGACCATGGGGGACCAACGGCTACCGCTCAGGTATTGTTTACCATATAGAGGGCGCAAGTAGCTATAAGTAGTGTAGTGGGGCTTTAGTCATCCGATAAGCAGTTGACCTAAAAACTTATACGATTGTCATCCTTAAGCTTTCTCGTTTCGGCCGTATTTGTGATTTTTGTTTTATAATGTCTTATTTCAATTATTATCTGAAGGAAATATGAGATAATAAGTTCATTAAATGAGGAAAATGTTTTTATTGGTTTTTTGTTTGTTTTCTCTTTATTCTTCTTTTTCTTCTACCTCTTCTTCTTGTTTCTTACTCTTTTTTTATCATTTGCATATCGATCTGTCATGTCTAATTCCTTTTTTCTTTATTTCTCTCATCCACCTTATTTTTTTTCTTCTCTCAACGGGATGTCTTAAGAAATAGGCTTCCTAAATATTGATGATAATAATAGAAATAATAATGATAATAATCCTTCTTGAAAGCCCATATTAACTGATGATGTAAGCTATTCATCAACCGTCATTAAACGTTATTATGTTTCCATACTACCTCATTTGGTAAATTAGATAAGCTCTGATTCGATACACAGACGTCTTTTATTGGCATGCGATGTTCAATCAATACCGATAAAACGCAATTTCTGAAGTGGACGGACTGCCAAGAAATTGTGGCTGAAAAAATGGAGCTCAGAGGTGAAAAACTGCACACTAGCTCAAGCCGCCGTGGAAATGAAATGGTTAGTAATTATGTTAAAGTGAAAAGTAGACCCAAAAGTGTAAATTTAGCAATTTTGAAGATGCTCCTTTTGTGCAGGTTAGAAATGTTCTTTGATAAAGTGGCTATCTTTCGTTTTCCGCGACAGCTAGATAACAAAGGGTTGCTGTTATCATTATTATCTATGGTGCATATTCCAACAATAATTATCATGGGTATATTATTGAATATAAAGCAATGCCGACAGGGGGAGCTGTTTCACCAAATGACGCTTACTCAAGTGTATACTCGAGCCATCGATTATGCATGGCCTAGGGCGGGATCATTTCATTTAATCTTCATTCCGGTTGCATCCCCATTCCTCTTTCTGATTTCACTCAATTATTATTATTTTATTTTTGAATTCATTCATACCATTATTAATGGCGATAGCAGTGGCGTAGACAGGTTTGTACACCTGGGGGGATGACTCAGGGACGGATCTAGCTTTTTGCTAAGGGGGGGGGTTGACCAAAATAATGACGATGCGGAGCATCGTCCACGAGCCGCGAAGCGGCGAGCCGATTTTTTTTGGGGGTGTTTATTTGAACCCCGTAAGTGATGTTTTCCTGGCATCTATTAACACAATGGAGACCATAAAAAGCAGTGCATGATAACGTCTTTTTAAATCAAGTAACAGTTAAATACACAGTTATATCCAGAGTTATCATGTGTTTGGTTAAGTTACCAGATGAGTTGAATATCTTCTCACAATATTTGCACTTGAAAGGGTTTCTCTCCAGCGTGCGTTCTTTTTTCTTTCTTTTTTTTTTTTTCTTTTCTTTTTTTCCCCTTTTTTTTTGTGTTTGTTTTTTGGGCCGCCCAAGGGGGATTTAAACCCCCTAAACCTCCCCCGTAGGTCCGCGCCTGTTTAATCTTGTGGTTATCTTGTGGTTTCCAAACCACAAGATAACCACAAAATACTTGTAAGATTTTCTTTTTCTTACCGTCTGAATTGGCTTTCACCTTGTGAATGCGGCTAATAACAATAAACACAATTACAATAATGATGAGGATTATTATTATCATCATCATAATTATTATTATTATTAATATTATAATTGTTATCATTATTATTATTACTATTATTATAATCATTATAACTTATTAAGTAAGCAAATATCATTCCCCAAAACCTGGGGGGGGATGATTGTACATGCCATCCCCCCCACCTTGTGAGGTGGGGGGGATGCATCCCCCTCATCCCCCCGTTGTCTACGCCCCTGGGCGATAGGGGTGGGGTGAGGGGAAGGGAGGCACGTACACCATTTGAGTTACGCAGCTGTCACGTACATTATTAAGTTATTTCCTATTATAGATACACTCCAATGCACGCATTCCTTTTACACATTCGTAATAGTAAAATCGATCTGAGTCTTACGTGGTAACACATGCAATTGCATCCACACGACGGTTTCAGACGGATGTTTAAAAAAATATTTTATTAGCGTTTTATTAAGAAACGTAAAAGTCGGTGTTTATTTGACAATCATTATGCAAGTCAATGGTAAAATCCCAGTGTCAGACTTCATGGAATCTTAAATTACGTGGAGTTAACAAATTTAAGACAGTTCCTGTTTCTAACAAGCATTGAGCAGGCACAACAACACCTTACAAGAAATTTAATTCTGACCTCTTCCGACCTGACGATATTTTTCTTTATCATTCAGGGACATAAATTGCTGCAATTATACTTTGCCTTATCTCAAATTTTGATTGAAACCAATCACGGATGTTTAGTCATCATAAAGACAAATAATTACACATTAAAGATTAAGTATGGAGGGATAGGCGACGTCGGTAAAATAATCACGCCCTCTGTGCAAGTTATTGTTGACAGTAGTTAATCATCAACCAAACGAAAGAAGCCTTTTTAACCTCAAACTGCTTGAGTTATGCTATAAAACTGTATTCGAATTTCGGTCGTTTGTTTAAGCTGATAAGGCATCTAAGATATCCCTACCAAGGAACACACGGTAAGTGCGTGACCAAAGTAATGGTTTTATCTCCCTTGGTATATTCTTCCTTTTTCGTTTCGTCTATCTTTCATCACACGAAGATTTTAGTTTGTACAATCGTATCTCTTACTCAAGAAAACGGAGCCGGAGATCGATTTTAAGGCGGCCATTTTGTTTTGAAAACAGCGCTTACAGCAGAACCAGCTACATTGTGAATGTTTGTGTTTTAAAGCTACGTGAAACATGGTTTAGTTTATGAAATAAAAGCATACCATAAGGATTATGTCGAAGTTTCAGTATGTATTTGGACTTGCCCTCCTTCTCAGCCTTGGATTGATTCGTAGTAAGTAATAACTCGTGATTTATATTGTCGGCTTAGCCAGTTAATACCACTGGCAATACGTAGAGCCTTTTTGCTGGCAGCCGACGCTATCTTTCCTGAACAGTAATACTTTTCTTTAAAAGGGTAATGTAATTGTAATCGATGATAATTACGTGCAGTTTCATTAAACCTTAGAGTTTACTCCAGATATTATTTTCATATTTGTTAATTTACAAAATACCTTTATCTGTTTATATCAAAACAATCATTGCTCAAATGCACTAAACAGTTATTTAGTTTATTCAACGTTGAAACAAAACAAAATCAACTTGTAAAAAAAGTATATGTCTACTGAGTTTGTTTTGATTTTAAGATGGCAGTTATAATTTTTGTTTTCCTCGCTTTTTTGTAATGAGTTCAATTGGAGAAATAGTTTTTTGTTCTTTACCTTCTTTTCAAAATACCAATTTTCCATGTCTGGGAATAGTTCTTATATAATTAACTCGTCTCTTTTTTGTATTTTGTTTCAGATGTAAACGGGGATTGCACAAACAGTAAGTATGAAAATTGTCGCTTTATTCAGAATGCATGATACATGAGTGGAACGCCGAAATATAATTGCTTTCTTTTCATATTCAGGACTACGGTGAAAAGATATATATTGGTATACTGTAATTGGTTTACATTCAATTAATCGGCTTATTCTGCGTCAATTAGTAATGTGTTTGATTAATGGTTTCGTACTGTTCTTGCTCGGGATATTTAGACGTCAATATGAAGCTACAGTCACCTGTGACTGAATATTTTCTAATTAGAATTTTATTTTGTTGGTTTCAACTAGATTTTTTTATTTTTTTTAATAACCTCAGGACCTCAGAAAAACTGTGTGATATCAAACGAGACAAGTGTCTTTTACATCTAAATCAACCGCTCCCCAAATGGAAAAGCATTCTATAATGGAAAAAAGAAGAAAATCGATGTGTTCTCCTGTACCAACATTTGTATTTGTGTTTTCAGCCTATTTTAAGCCCATATTATGAATCACAATTAAGTGGGTTAGTAACTGCATTTTTGATGCTTTGATAGTTATAAGAATTTGAATGTGACGTTCGCTTTTTGTTCAATTTGTCGACCGAAGCAGGCAATGTGTAGGACCATTATCGTTTTTAAAATTACTGTGAATACCGAATCATCCAATCAATACATGCTTATTTTGTGAACTTCTAACATATGTCTTTCCGATTAATTTTATCTCTAATTATTTTCAATAAAGGCGATGGATCGACGTGCTCAGGAACAGGTAAGAAATTAACCATTCTACTCCAAAAACACAATATTGACAATGTTCGAAATAATTTTGAAAAGTTTATTTTTTCTATTCCTAATACTTACAATCAGGCTTGTATTGCAACAACAAAGATATCTATCTCGATATTGATATATGTACACAAAAAAACATGGTAAATGAAAAGAATTTCGGGGAGATAAAATCATGCCAAAACAGACTTCTCTTTTTTTGTAATAACGCGTTTAAATGAAATTAGAAACCACCGTAATGTTTCAGATAATTAATAGATTTCTTTTTCATTTAGATTGTTGTTATGACGGTACCAATGGCTTATCACCGGTCCTGGGTTCTGGAGGTGGCATAGACCCAGTACAAGAATGCTATACCACCGGCGCCGGAAATGGAGTGACCTATACCTGTACTGGTGATCTGAGGGGACCTCCTTTCAACGATTGCTACGATGGGACATGGCAATTTCCGTTCGCACCGACATGCGAAGGTAGAAGCTATATCACCCCCCCCCCCTCTTTTTTTAAAAATAAATCTCCTTCCTATTTTTACACCGTCAAAAATCAGGACATGATATCTATGATGTTTTAGAACTTATGGAGCAAGTCCATCTTGAACTGCTTTAGATAGAAGCATATATAACAACGATATCCCTATGAATAGCAATATTTCAACAATTTCTTCAAAATTATTCATAACACAATAAATAAACATAACATTCAATGGATATGGTGTGTGTGTGTGTGTGTGTGTGTGTGTGTGTTGGGGGAGATAATAATGACCTCGCCCCCCCCCCCCCCCCCGCGAATAAAAAAAGAAGTAAACGATTCCCACGGGAATAGGTCCCCAACTTAAATTAAGGCAGGATGGCGTTAGTGTGCGTGTGGGAGGGGTGGGGGTGTTACGACTTATAGTACATGTGGTAGAATTGAGACAGGATGCAATATTGCTATAATATCCAGTGGCACAGTAAGAACAATATGAATTCAAAACAAAAAATAATTACATACCCGTGTAGACGGCCTTTGATTTTTAAATCAAAAATTACTGTTGTGTGGTTGAGATTTTTTTATATTAATTTTTGTTAATATAATGTCACTTTGCTGTGGCAGTATGTGAATGACACATTACGATTACTTTTTTGTTTTGTTGGTAACATAATAATTATTAGAAGAAGAAGAGAAAGAAGAAGAAGAAGAAGAAGAAGAAGAAGAAGAAGAAGAAGAAGAAGAAGAAGAAATAATAATAATAATAATAATAATATTAATAATATTAACAATTATATCAAATACACTGCAGTCCTCTACTAGTATTCTAAGACCTATCCCGTGTTATGACGCACTTTTGGCATATTTGTTGTCGTAGGTGTGACTTCATGCACCCAACCTACGGTACCAACAGACGGCAGTATCGATCCCGATACTGCTGAATATGACTTATATACCCGAATCACATACGCCTGCAACGACGGGTATACGTTGGGAGGCCCATCTGAAGCGGTCTGCGAAACGGGTGGGGTCTGGAATCCGTCCACTGTACCCACCTGCGAAGGTAAGTTCTGTATGGAAGTAGTAAAGTATCATTAAGGTTGAGGTTCATGAAATTCAAGCTGTGCGTTTTAGCGGATTAATTAGATTATTTTTTAAATGTACCTGAACAAAAAAAGTGTTACTTTATTTTTTATTAATACCTCCGGCTATTTTAACCCGTATTATCTCTCTCTCTCTCTCTCTCTCTCTCTCTCTCTCTCTTTCTTGTTCTTCTTTCCCCTTTCTCCCTTACCTGTTTCTGTCCAATTTCATCCTTTCGTTTGATATATTCTCTCGCTCTCATGCAACCTATACCCTCTTCCACCCATTTCTATCTTCTTATTTAGGTACCTCCCTATGTTTCTTACTTCTATCTTCCTATCGAACCCCATCAATGCAATATGTGAACATTCAGTTGATTATGTTTTTTTTTGGTTTTAAAGATGTGTTTATATCACCAATTCATTTCACTTGCTTTTTTTTTAAGTGAATGAGACTTTTATTTGCATGTATCCTAACGTTTAATGTTATTCTGTTCGGTAACGCATTGCCACGATGGAAATATAAAAAGAACAATTAAATCAGAATGATATTATATATTTTCGTTGTTTGAGACGAATGTTTTTTTGTTGCTGCTATACTGCTAATCGCTGCATAGTTACATTTTGTATGACACTGTATATGACATTATAGTATACTAAATTGTGAATATTTCTGTTACGTGTTTAAATAATCAAATACAAGAACAATTACCAGTGGCGTATCAAGCAGATTGAGTACCCCCATCAACTTTTAAAGGGTCAATGCGATAGCAACTACATTCGAGAAAAAAAATCAACCTATTAAGGCATCTACAATAGTCTTGTGCGTCACGTATTGAACAAACATTGACGTATTACGTACATGTATTACGAAAATTATTTATATGGGACATAGAATAGGGTATTTGAAATCACCCTGAATTTGATTTTTCTGAAGTTATTGCCAGCAATATTCGAGCAAAACAGAACTGCTGAATATACCACACTCTCGGGTATGTGTGGAGGAACTCAAACTCGTTACGATTTAATACATGGATTTCACCTGACGATATCTCAATTCAAAATAACACAGTCATATAAAAACTTTATTTATTAATCTCAGTTGATCGTTTGATAATTATGAAATAATATAAATATTTGCATTCGTGATAAGGTACACATTTCAACAATAGTTTTTATCAAATAAAAATAACAAATTGTTGTCGATTTCGGTTCTTGACACTGTTATATACACAATACGTCTAAACACAAAATCTCTCCAATAATATATTGCATTATTATCGCAGGATAAAGCATAAAACGCAGTCTGTTTTCAGACACAAATCAAGCAGAGCATTTCTCACTGATAAGAGACTTAGATGTTTGGGTAGTATATGAGAGAAAATATAGTCGAAGGCATTCCATTACAATAAAATTAAAAATAGAGCACCGAAGCTGTGACATCATGAAAATCTATTTTTAGAATTTCAATTTTTTTTTTTCTTCTTCATTTTCCAAAACAGCATCAAAAATAATGTCTGAATGTCGAAAACCAATTGAATATGTTAATTATGACCATTTGAATAAATATATGTTCTATGGAAACCCAGTGTTATAGTGCTCTGTTTCTTAATGTTATAAACCAGAGCGCTATAACACTGAGTTCCCATAGGACATCTTTTTATTCAGATGGTCTTAATCTCAGCCAATACTTAATATATTCAATTGATTTTCTTGTGGAAAATGAAGAAAAAATTGAGAAATTATATTTTTTTTAAAATGATGATGTCTCAGCTTCGGAACTCTATATGAGAGATATCGTGGTCAAGTCGATACGCCTCTCGGCTGTGGACCACATGTCCTTTGTTACGACATTGATCTGCATTTTCCACGCTCCACCCATGTGTAGCAATGGGTAACTTCAGGAATCTATTCCTTGAATGATTTTGGCGCCTTAGGGTAGTTAGGCTAAAGTCAGGATAATACTTCTATAATAGTCCTTTGTAGGAGTCCTGAAGTTCTGATTGAACTGGTACGTATTTTTTTTTTTTTTAATTATTATTATTGTAGCTGTTTTTGTTGCTGGTAACGTTATAAACATTAGTATTGTTATTACTATTATCACTATTCTTATTGTCATTTGTGTTATCGTTATTATTATTATCATTTCTATTATTATTATTATCATTATTATATTCCAATCTTTTTTTACATAACAGCCAACTGTGCCAAACCCACTCTGACCAATGGAGGCGTCAGTCCAGATCAAGATACTTTTAGTAACGGCGAGGTTCTCATTTATGAATGTAACACGAACTATACCTTGGTCGGGGTATCGACAACAACATGCCGCAGTGGAGTCTATGATCCCCCAGGCAAACCAACCTGCTTTAGTAAGATTTTCTTCTTCTTCTTCAACCAAGATTCATTTAGCACCATCAAACTGTACATAAAATTAGTGTTAAATAGCAAATGTGAATGCGTCTGCATCATGTTTTTCCACGTATTTGTTATAATTTATATGTTTATGTATTTATTTATTAATGTAGTCATTCATTTATTTAGTTAGTTCACATGTTTTTTTTTTAAATGGCCCATTCAATAGAAAATGGTGTTCCGGTGGTTTTTTATACAAAGGTACATGTACATACAAATACAAAGATACATTTGAACAACAATAACGAACAAATTACAAGGTTAAAATCAATAACCCCTTACGCCAGGAGTACCTTTGCAATACTTTGCTTTTTAAAAGATCCTTATTTAGTGTTTCCTTATTTTTACCCTTCCTGATCAGTTATAATTTATTCTTCTTTCTAATCATTTACACAATGTTGTTATGTTCTAACACGGACCGTTATTATGAATTTATTATTTTATTAATTAAACCAAACCCTAAACCTGGATATCTCGCTATCCTTTTCCAGTCGCCCAAGCTCTCTCCCTCTACTCCTTCCCTCTCTCTCTCTCTCTCTCTCTCTCTCTCACACACACTCTCTTTCTCGTTATCTCTCCCTCTCTCTATTTTATTCCTATCCACACCCTTCTCTTATTATCCTTACGAATTTCCAACGCATTCTTACAAGTGATGCATCGCACACGTACGTAGTAACATTATCACCTGTCTTTTAATTATTCATCAGGTATGTGTAGTCCGCCAGTCGTGGACAACTCCGATTACGATGCGCAACAGCCTCCGGTCGACCACGCTTCCACGATTACGGTTAATTGCGACCCCGGTTACTCAACCGGTACCGGCACCGACCAGGACTTGACATGTACCAACGGCAATTTCAACGACGACCCTCCAGTGTGTTACGGTAATAATCCTGCGTGTGCAGAGTGGCAAGCGTTTTGGCATCAAATCTATGCAGCTAGGAAAATGCGTGAAAGCAAACGATATGGATTTTTCGGTTTCCACCAATTCTTTTTTGATACATGTACCTTAAATATAAAAAAAAAAGATAACACTGTTTGCTCATAAAGCACGTGTGTAACATGCACATCTTCTGAAGAGAACATTTGTCTTTAGGTTGCCTTGTTCTGTCACATTGTGGCCAGGAGGACTATGAACGATCCTCCCATACTACACTTCAGAACCTATTTATGGAACAAATGATAAACACAGGATACATCAAATAATGAGGACTGTAGACACATTGTATTCTTTCATTTAATTTCCATTTAGTTATAGTTTATGAAATACTATCCATATTTTGTACTGTATTTGCTTGCGTTTTTGTTTACGTTTTTCGATCACTTTTTTGTTTTTTGGTGTTCAGAGTTATCGCCCTCCTTAATATTCTTTTATTGAACATTTCTCATGGACACAGCGAACTGTCCCCCTCTTGACGATTTTGACAACGGAGTCCGCTCTGGAGATTCAATCCCTTTCTACCATAACGAACAGGTGTCATACACGTGTAACAATGGTTTCACGTTGGTTGGCTCCACATCTCTCACGTGTGGTGACGGCGATTGGAATGACGTTCAACCAGTCTGCTTAGGTAAGTATACCGGGTGTTAAACTTGGGTGTTGAATATGCGTTTTTCAAAGTGATAGGTTTTTAAAGAAAGGTAATACATCGGTTTTTAAACCTTGGTGCTAAAGATGTGTTATGAAAAGGGTGGATTCCTAATAAGCCGATACACCGGGTGTTATACGTGCTTGATTAAATGTGCTATCAAAGTATTATATATAGCAGGTTCTATTTTTAATACACAGGGTGTTAGATTGATATCCGAAAAAAAGAAATCTGAAAAAGGACAAAGTTAAGAAATATATATGACACAACATAAAATACCTAGAAATGAACTAAAGAACAGTTTTAGGACCATTTGATATTTCAAAAATAATCAGCATATGGACTAGTACTGTAATGTAAATACTGTTATCCACATATTTTAAGGACGTAGCACTTATTTCAAAGGTACTCCGATGAAAGCCTGTGCATGATTGCTTATCCATAATCCATAATCCACAACTAAAAAGCAAACGTTCCGTGATAATTGTGTGACACTGACAATCGAATTGAATGGAAATTTAGAAATACATTCGTGATTTCAGCATTGAAAATTGATAATTGATCCAA
Source organism: Strongylocentrotus purpuratus (assembly GCF_000002235.5). Lineage (NCBI taxonomy): Eukaryota > Metazoa > Echinodermata > Echinoidea > Camarodonta > Strongylocentrotidae > Strongylocentrotus > Strongylocentrotus purpuratus. Next base: position 8,435,556 of record NW_022145615.1, read on the forward strand.
TATTGTCCTTCTTCAGCGAATTGCGCTGTGAGTGCTGTACCGGATTCAGATTATTCATCTGGGGGTTCAGTCACGCATGGTACGACTTTCAACGTAACGTGTGACTCTGGCTTTTCCACGGGTACGACAAGGGCTACAGAGTTCTCTTGTAATGATGGTGTCCTGTCTCCTGATACACTACCTACATGCTACGGTAAGATCATGGCACTCTCCATTAGAGGTCGGAAATGTAAAGATTGAAATCGTAAATGGCCTGTTAATTGTTTCTAAAAACTGAGGGTCATTCGCACATGCTAGGCTTTACCTGTGATATAAATAGCTATTAGATGTCACCACCGAAAGCATAAACGTAACCGGAATACTAATATTACAATTTACCCGACGGAAATATATAAATATCTGTCTTCGGCGCTGACAGTGAGTCAAGCAGGAGCGGTTCTGCAGGTTGTATTCATTATTTTATTTCTGAGGACGTGTCCCCTCCCCCGCACATGTTATTCACCCCCCCCCCCCCCCTTCATGAAGCCTTTCCAAAGCCAACCCTCCCCCTCGACCCCCTCGATCTAAAACCGCTCGTGCTTTTAAACTTTCAGAGGACTGCGAACCACCGACCGTACAATACTCCGACTACAGGGTCCAACAGCCTGATGTATTGCACAACACCGACATCACCATAACCTGCTGGGCGAACTACTCCATCGATGCAGACTCCCAGAGCGCTACGCTTTCGTGCAATGATGGGAGCTTCCAGGAGGATACGCCAACATGCTACGGTAATATTAATTGCCCAAGTTTGTCAAGCATTCCAAATATCGGTCAATCAAATGCCAGTTATAGTTTTAAAGTTTTTTAAAGTCCATATCGTTAATGCAGGTTTTATTTTCCACAATTTCGGTTTTCTGTTTATTTTATATTTTCTATTATTGTTATTATTATTTATTTAATTTTTATATAAATAATATATTGTTTTAAGAATCATGAGTATATATGAAAGGTCACGTTTAAATGCATGAAAACCATTTATTATTATGCAAAGTGTACACAAGTTCATGATTTATTGTGAAATTTAAAAGTTTAGAAATCTTTGGTAGTAATTCATGGTTTTTTGTTACACTTTACCTCCCTAAATATTTGTTTTGGCCAATTATAAGGTCAAATCTGACATTTGACATGAACGGCACAACGCGGAAATTACATTGAAGCTTATTTGGAAGTAAGTTCTCGAATGTTAAACCACCATTTTCTGATGGAAACCCATGTTAATACCGTAGATCGTTTTGTTTGTTTCCGTAACCAACATTACAGAAAATTGTCCGGAGATATCTGATCCAGATAACGGTATAATAACAAGTGGAGAGAGCCCCTTCTATCACCTGGAAGTGGTCACCTTTGAATGCTCCGACAACTTCACCCTGATTGGTCAATCAGAAATCACGTGCAACGACGGAGCATTTGATAACGATCCGCCGATATGTTTAGGTAAACTCAATTTCCACAATTTGTTATGTTTATTTTATTTAGACTGTATTGTTAATTTATTAGTAGTAGTAGTACTATGAGGAGTAGTAGTATAGTATTATACATGTTATGAACACTATTAGTAGTATTAATAGTAGTAGTAGTAGTAGTAGTAGTAGTAGTAGTAGTAGTAGTAGTAGTAGTAGTAGTAGACGTGTTATGAAAATTGTCATCATCAAATTTATTATTATTATTATTAGCAATAGCATTACCATCATCATCGTCATTATAAATAGTAGAAGTAACAGTAGTAGTAGCAGTAGAAGTAGTAGTAGCATTACTACTACTACTACTACTACTACTACTACTACTACTACTACTGCTACTACTACTACTACTAATACTACTACTACCACTACTACTACTACTTCTATTAATATTAAATTACTTTTACTATTAATGTTGTTATTATTATTATCATTATAATAATTATTATTGATTTCCTATTTGGAAGGCTGTTTTCTTTCTAGCATCAATAGATTGTCGGCTGTATTTTGTTTCTCCCTCTCCCTAATGTTACCACTCTCCTGATATTTTCTGGGGTATAAAAGAAAATATGTATAAATAGATGGTAGCAAACATCTTTTTAAAGACGTTTTGAATCGAGCAATTTCAAAACTCGCTGTCACGGTAGTTCCTCTCAAAGATTAAATATTTTCTAGTATCTTGTGGGCTTAGTGGTTGCAAATACATTGATTTACAAGTATACATTTCTGATGTTTATTTTCTGGTGATCGTGTCGTGGTTTACCCAACTGAATAACAGCCCCTTGCTATAATATTGCATTATCATTTTTATTGTTTCCTGTTGCACTAATATCAATATGATATATTATGGCATGTAAAACGTGCAAGTCAGAGACATCCCCGATGCAAATCCATGCGTGTTCCCAAACTCTCCGGCTTGTTCCAAAAAAAAAAGGTCGACCCGTATTGACTTTACACACCGGACTTTTGCTGAAAGGGAGGGGGTCGCTGGGAACACGCATATGCGTACCCTAAATAACACTGAGCTGGGGGCGTGGATATGACGATCATCACTCATGTTATTTGTCTTATCACCGTTTTCAGCCGAGTGTAAGCCGCCCGTGATACCAAATTCCAATGCAACGTCATCATCGCCTCTCCTGGAATCGGGCTCCACCATCACTGTGACGTGTGATGACGGTTACTCCAATGGCCAATCACGAAGCACCACGTCAACGTGCGATAACGGAGAGCTTGAACCGGCCTTGCCTCTTTGCTATGGTGAGTCAAAATTGGTAGAGTGAAACCTGTTTAGAAAGTTCATCCAAGGGACATGAACATTGGTCCTTATAGGAAGGTTTTTTTTCTTACAACATAATTTGTTTTCATTAATGTAAAGCATCGATTTAAGGGGAGCAAGAAATGTGGTCTTACTAACAGGTGGCCTTTCAAAACAGGTGGTCACAGTGACTATAGCAGGTTTTACTGTATTATGTGACATCGTTTAATAAATGTAGTTGTTATTTTAAATATGACTATATAATCCAACGCGATCATACCCAATACATCATCTGGATGAAAGTGGCAAATGTAGCACTAAACTAAACTGTTTTTTACCCTGATTTTCGTGGGTCATAGAGGACTGCACACCGCCTGTAGTGGACTACTCCGACTACGCCACTCAAGGGAATGATGTTTACCATACCACGGCAATCACCATCACCTGTAATCCCGGGTACTCTACGGGCACTAGCCGAAACACAACCTTGACTTGCACCGATGGAAACTTCGACGCCACAGCTCCCATATGCTATGGTAAGAAATCGTATCTAGACAAAGAAACTGGTGTTGTATCAATCTACGTAAACTGAAAGTTTGTCAATCTTTCCCGGGATCAATCGTAGTTTTGACATACGGCAGTTTAACACACAAAAAATCTCCGTTTCATTATAGTCACATTGCTTTTTGCCTCATTCAAATAGGCAGCTGTAGAGAGAAACTTTTTTTTTAATCGTGTTTATTTGTAAATGTATTTCAATCGGACGCAATAATGGTCATGAGTGTGTTCATTAAGCTCTGTTTTACACGAAACCAAAGCGTACACCGAGTACATCGTCATATCGTCATATCTGTACGAGGCTTAACATTTGTGAAAGATCATCCCACGTTAGGAGACTAGTTAGGCTTGATCTTACAATGTCGTGAAACATCGCGAACGTTGACGGTTGGTATATGATACGTCTGTAAGCCATAAAACTGTGCACTTTATTTTCTTAATCCCCTCTATGTTTTTTTATATTTCTGTCAACAGCCGACTGTATCACACCAGTCGTGTCGTATTCCAACTACCAGTCGCAACAACCCGATGTCTTCCACGCAACCGAATTTACCATACTTTGTTGGTCCAACTATTCCACGGGGCCGGACTCTCGGGAAACTCTAATTACCTGTAACGACGGCACGCTAAGTGAAGATGATACAGTCTGCTATGGTAATTAGCCAATTTGCGATTTTTAAAATGCATACATTACTTTCGATTGTGCAACACCCTTAAACGTTGTTGTAGAAAACGCCCCTTGCCAGTTTATAATATAATTTTTCGCAAGTATCACACTGTGGTATAAAAAAAACCGGGCTATAAATAAATATTCTCTATGGGTTGTGAGGGAAACAGTCGATTTGGGAGGACAAAGGGTGTCCTTCGTTAACGAGATAATTTTCGCATGAGTTAACACACCATTCTGATGCACAGCATAGAACCCTAGTGCAGTGACCTTTTTATCCGATTTGCTTTGGTTTGGGAACTAATTTTCGTCTAACGAAAGCCTATGAGCAAGCATGGTACCGCAAGTTACAGTTACGAAGTACATTTGTTATTAAACATTCTATATTGATTTCATCATCTGATTTCTTTAATTGTAGTCAAATCGAATCTCTGCATCCATTTTTTTCGCATCAGCGGAAAGAACAGTTGTGGTCAAAGGTCAGGCGTGTTCGCTGAAGTTTAAGTTGTTTCATTAATTCGGAATATCCAATCTCTTTTTGACTGATGAATGGGGATGTTTAACGGATAAAGTTCTCCGTGTGGTTTATCAATGGGAGTTGTTATTTCAATTTCTGTTTTTCCATGTCTTATCGTTAAATCTCAAAAGTATGATTTTATTCAAAATACTCTTTTGTTCACTAGAAAATTGCGGGGTTCCCGTCGTGGAAGATTCGGACTACAGCGATCAGAAAGAGGACGTGTTCCATTTAGTGACATTCAACGTTTCTTGCGACAATGGGTACTCTAACGGCGATGATGTCTATACAACTCTGACGTGTGATAGCGGTAATCTAAACGATGCGGATCCTACCTGCTACGGTATGTAACAGTCTCACATTAAGAAGATAAAGTGGGTGTGTTTGTGTGCGTATGTATGAGTATGGAAGAAGAAGAGAGAGGGATATGTAGGGGAAAGAGTGAGAGGGGCGTGGTGCTGTACAGAGAGACGGTTTATGAGTGTGGGCTTGTATGTGTGCGTGCGCGTGTGCGTGTGTGTGTGTGTGTGTGTGTGTGAAAGAAAGGCGGGAGAGGAGTCAATGTCGTGGGTATGATCTGTACCTTGTACTGGTGAACAGATGAAGCTGTCTTCACTATAGTTAATAACTGTTTCACAACTTTGCTGCAACCTTCCACCTAATATTTCCTTCTTAATTGCAGCAAACTGCCCAGATTTTGGGATTATCGAGGACGGCTCCTATTCGGGGGACACCCCTCCCTTTTACCATGAGGAGACCGTAACATTCAGCTGTAATACCAATCACACTCTGGTAGGTGACGAGACGCTCACGTGTAACGATGGCAACTGGACCGCATCTATTCCATCTTGCGAAGGTAATTATAATAGTGATGCATGCACTGTACACAAAGATGTGTATACGGGAGTACACAAATGTATGGCATGAAACTTTTTTTCAAACACTTCAAATATATTTCTTGTTACATTTTGAACATGAGAGCATTCTAAGAGCCATCGTTTTCAGGGGGTATTAATTATATGACATATTATCATGCTGAACTAAAAAAAAAAAGGCTTTAAAAAAGCTCAAATTATTTTTTGTTTACCTTTCCAAGAACTGTAGGCCTACCCCCTCTTTTTTTTTAATTGACTCAAGATAATACCCCATTGTTTACCTCACTTCAGTTGAGTTGAATTCATTCTTTTTCCCCAATCGTAAGCAGACAACAATAATAACTTAGTAAAACAAATAGTAAAAACACGTGTTTTTTTTTCTTCATGAGGCGTAGTTCCCTATTCATCGCTTATATTTCCAAGAATCATCTAATTTATGGTTTAAAGGATGTAAAACTGGGTTAGTAAAAGCGTTATCGACATCTATCGAATAGATCTAGTTTAATGTCTCATTAAAGTATAGCAGGTTGTCTCATACTTGATCTTTTTTTGAGGAAATCGCAGCAGGTAAGCAGTTTACAAATGCATTTCTCTATTCGGCTATTATATTCTGTCAGAACTTGGATAGAAGGTTAACTTTGGTTACCAGAACTGCACAGATTGAAGTGAATGCAATAACTTTTTAATACAGAGATCAACTTATCGTCATCTTCGGGAGGATGCACTCATAACGCCCTTGAAAGTGTGTGTTTAGTTTTGTTGTATGGATAATTTCACGAATCCTATTTTAAGTCATTAATTTGAACCATTATCTCCTCTTTAGCGGACTGCCTTCCACCAGTGATACCTAGCTCTGACTACAACACCAGCAACCCTCAGGTTACGCATGGTACAGACCTGATGATCTCTTGCAACACCGGGTACTCTACAGGTCAAAACGAAACACAGTATCTCACATGCGTCGACGGCACTTTAAGTCCCGTTCCTCTCGACTGTCTACGTAAGTGGTATTTACCATTATGACGTCACACGTCACTTTCTATAAATAATCCTAACAATAACAGTAATGATAATAATGATGATGACGACGATGATAATAATAACGGTAATGATATTAATAATAGAAATAGTAATAATGATGATAATAGCAATAATAATAATAATAACGATAATAATACAAATACTTTTACTACTAACTGATAATAATGAAAATAACAATGTTAATAATCACGATAATAATGATACAAATAGTGGAAAAAAATAAAAATTGTGACGGACATTGAACCGTATATCAACTTCCGAAGGAACATCTGCAGTAAAACCGTTCAGATGTCACTTTCTATTTATTAGACTCATGTTTTCTTTCTTTATTTGCTTATTTGTTTACATTTTTAATCGTGTATTCATTCGTTCATTTATTCAAATACATGGAATAGTGTGTGTGTATATATATATATATATATATATATATATATATATATATATATATATATATTCATTTATGCATTAATTGTTTAATTAAAGTATTTGTTGCTCGATATATTTATTTATTTAGTTATGCATTTGTCCATTAATTTATTCATTTCCTTCCATAGGGGATTGCACACCACCTGTTGTAGAAAATTCTGACTATGATGCGCCAAGAGACACTGTGTTCACATCCCAGTCGCTCATCATAACATGCGACGCGAATTTCACAGTAGGAGGCGGCGACTCAACAGCTACGACAACGCTCACGTGTGACGATGGTGAACTCGACCCAGAGGACGTGACATGTTATGGTAAAAAGTCACCTTGACTTTGTACATATACTATGGATATCTGAGACATATTGTTAAAATCTCGCCTCTCATAGCATTCAATATCACTTTTTCAAACTTATTCATGCGCATGGATATGACATTGATACATGTTTTGCCTAACAGTATTGCTAATAAACTGTTTAAATCTTACTCAAAGAAATCAATTAAACCCTCGTTGTCATCGCCATTGTAATTTTGTTTAAACTTAATCTCTGAATTTTATTTCATTTAATTGTTTGTTGCTAAATAGCAAACTGCCCAGATCCAGGCGAACCTGTCGACGGGCAATACGAGTACGAAGGCGATGGGTTCTACCACAACACGGTGGTCTTCTACTACTGCGATGACCGCTTCGACCTCGAAGGCGAGAGCGAAATTGTATGCACTGACGGGGAGTGGTCAGGCGTTGCCCCTAACTGTACAGGTAATTAAGATCATGGTGATGATGGTGATGAAGATGAAGATGATTATAATAAAACTTAAATAAAACTACTACTGCGACAACTACTAACTGCTACTCTACTTCTATTTCCACTACTACTACTACTACTACTACTACTACTACTACTACTACTACTACTACTACTACTACTACAACTACTACTACTACTACTACTACTACTACTACTACTACTACTACTACTACTACTACTACTACTAATACTACTACTACGTCTAGTACTACTACTACTACTACTACTACTACTACTACTACTACTACTACTACTACATCTACTCCTACTACTACTACTATACTAATACTACTACTATTATTACTACTACGACTACTACTGCTACTACTACTACTTATAATACTACTACGTTTACTACTACTACTACTATCACCACCATTACTACTACTACTACTACTACTACTACTACTACTACTACTACTACTACTACTACCACTACTTATACTTCTACTACGTTTACTACTACTACAACTACCATCACAACTACTACTACCATCACCACTACTACTACGGCTTCGACTGCTACTATTACTACTACTAATACTACTACTACTACGTTTACTACTACAAAAACAAGAACAAGAACAACCAGAACAACGATAAACAGAATAATAATGAGGATGATAATAATGATATTAATAATAATGATAATAGAAAGATTACAGTTAGTAATATTTAAGAAGAGGGGAGAAAGTACAAGAAGAAGAAGAACAGGTACAAGGAAACTGTACATCTATCATCCCCGCTATCAATCAAAGACCCCATGTTCTTCTTTCTCCATTCTCTTTCCCCATTACATGTATATTACTTGCTCCCTTTCTCTATCTATGTCTCTCCCGGTCGCTCTCCTATATTCACACCCCTGAACCTTTTGCCTACGTTGGCCTTATTTCTCAATCTCACTGTCTATCACTTTGTTTTATTTCGTAAACGTTTCCCTAATATTCTCTCCGAATTTCTCCCTGCCTCTCTTGTTATCTCACCGCCCCCCTCTCTTCCTCTCTCTCTCTCTCTTTCTCCCTCTCTCTTTCTATCTCCATTTTCATTTTGGACTATTTGTAAACGTTTCCCTAATATTCTCTCCGAATTTCTCCCTGCCTCTCTTGTTATCTCACCGCCCCCCCCCCCCCCCCTCTGTCTCTCTTCCCTCCATTCTCACCACCCTTTCCCCATACCAGACAAGGCTCTCTCTGACCTGATCATGCTCACCTGTGGTCCGACCAGCATGGAAGTCGAGATACCCCTCGTACTCCTTGAGGACATCGATGTGACTGACATCGGGATGGAAGGCGATCTGGGCTGCACCGGATACATCGATGGTGACATGATGAGGGTGAACACGTCGCTGTCGGGGTGTGGCACCAACAAAACGGTAAAGCGACGAAGTCAAAGAGCTTACAGAATAGTACCATGACGCTAACTTTAGCCCAGCTGCCTTAAGGCGCTTAAAAGAAAAATCCCGGAATACATTCCCACAGGAAGCCATTTAGTACACATGGGTGAAGAGGGGCACATGTAGATTAATGTCTAGCCAAATGGCATTTAGTGCCTCAGCGAGACTCGAACCGCCAACTATAAGTGATCAAAATATGTCTGCTGACCTTGGCTCACTCGCATACCTGCAATTGGTATTTGAGAACTGTGAAAAAATAAAACATGATATTTTTAAATAGAGACCGTCTTATTGGCTGAAAAGCTGTCACGCGGCTCATAACGTTTTGTTTTTGTCCGCAAGTGCGCAGGTGCAATATAACAACATTTTTTTTTTTTTGTCAAAACGCGTTCAAAAGTGATAGCATTGTCTTAGCTGCGCACATCTGACACGAAGGCAACTTGAATGCACTCGAGAGGACCTAAATCAAAAGGATAGAAAATACCTTAGAGTTTACATGATGACAATCGCTTAAATAATACAACATATTTTCACATCGGTATTACCATCGAGCCATTATTTAAAGCCCTGCCTTCGGCTTAGGTATTGTATACGTCACATATAAATACACTACATGACTTGATGTTAATCCCAATACCCCATTTACTATATCCAGGAAAATTCCACCTATGACACCTACACAAACCGCGTGGTCAACAACTACTTCACGGACGTCATCACCCGTGTCATCGATATCCAGATTCCGTTGAAGTGCTCATACCCAAGGAATGAGGAAGTGCGCGCCGTCCGTTACGCAGTCCTTGATTACGTTCTGGGAAAGAACTTGGAAGCGACCGGCGCGTACAAGACGACGTTCGGAATCTATAACACCTCGCTTTTCACGCATCGCTACGCGGACGGAGGGGCGGTTGACCTCGATATCAACGAGAAGTTGTTCTTTCAGCTGCAGCTCGTAACGGATGTCGCCGACAACCGTCTAGTCGCGGAGCAATGTTGGGCTACGCCTACGGTAGATTCAACAGATTCAACTAGCCATGATTTGGTTGACGATGGGTGAGTCGCTGTTGTGAAACGTTGCAACGGAGATGCTGATTGGCTTGATCTGGAAGAATTGATTGGAAGTCTGTAACATCAACCAATGAGACCAACTCATAAAATAGTGCCTTAATGAAATCTGCGTTATGATTAAATACAGCGTAAATATTGATTGCAAGTCTCGACCAATATTACGTCGTAACCATTACACTGATATAAATGGCAAGATTTAATTAGATACTGCTTCATTTTTAACCAATCATGATTGATGCATCTATTTTGCCTTCTAAGATGTACAACTTGATGTTGATGTCACCAAGCTATGGAGATATTCGTTGAAACTCTCGGGAATAAGCTTGTAGTCAAATTTTGAGCTTCAACCAATTAAGAGAAACAAATTAAAGTTTTAGTCTTGCGGTTAGTTCCCTAGTAGACTAACCTAGGTTCGATACTGCTCTTTTGTGGGGGCCGATGACGTCACAACTAAGAATTAAACGTGAATAAACAACGTATGAATGATACTCGTTGATCAAGTTAAAACTAGACTCACGCTATTCTGAAGAAATATCTCTTTGTAAAAGTAATCTCGAATCTAATATTTTGAATACAGTGTAGCGATATGGAATCCCTTGCATCATGAGTAATACATGTTTTTTTGTCATTTGTGCACGTTAATACTAAAAATATACTCCCTTGTTCGCTTTGGTTTTTCGCAGGTGCCCAAGTGATGATACTCTGGCGTTCTTATCGAACGACGTGGGCGATACAACTGTTCAGTTTGAACTCAATTCATTTAGATTCGTTGACGACACTGATAAGGAGGTTTGTATTGTGCATATAATTATGGTACATGATGATATTTACGACTTTTGTGGAATTAAATAATTATTCTTGTTTCAACATCTATACCTACCAAAGTAACTTTTAAACGGCACATGTTTTGAGATGGCATGGGTAGATATAAGTGCACGTTCATTTCATTTCAATTTTGATTTGATTATTTCAATTTTTCATTTCTGCTTTCTCTTTGAAAAACACATTTCCATGAAATTAGTTGTAAATATATTCGAATTCTTGTGTTTTAATAAATATTCCTATAGGAAGAAGCTATACACAAGCGAACAAAATAGAATGTAGTGCAGCATACAACTATTTTGCGAACATGTAAAGACTATGAGAAAAATTGTACTTTGTTATTTATTTTAATTTTGTATAAATCAATAAATATGAACATTTTGGCCTGAATTCACAAAGGAGGTTTGTCGACAAACCAAGGTTTTCGTGCGTCATATATTATGACGTACGAAAACCTGGTTTGTCGACAAACCTTCCTTTGTGAATTCGGGCCATATGGTTTAAACCATTTCCCGGCTAAGCGGGTGGCCCCTGAATATTCAATGGACAATATATTAATAGCTAATTTAGTCAATGGGGAACCAACATTCAAAACGTAATACCACATAAGATATAAAGGTGGAGTGTTTATCGTTTAAAATTCCGAAGTACTCTGGTCCATGTATTGGCGATATTCTGTTCAAGAAAAAAATTATGGGCATAGTCTGAGTAAGTTCTGAATGTTGTCTCATTATTTATCAGGTTTACGTTCACTGCGAGGTATTCGTCTGCCACGAAGCCTCAACCGATTCTTTCTGCACCGTCAACTGTCCAGCCTCGCGCAAGAAGAGACGCACGGACGGTCACATGAGCGGTTGGGAGCGCGCCAAGCTGAAGGGTCAAATGTTATACAAGACATTATTGGCTGAAGGAGGTGACCGAAAGAAAAGGGCCAGCGCGAATCACGATCCCGTCGTCAAATTCGTCAAGGCCGGGCCGTTCAGATGGAATATCGATGTTGGTGTAGAGCAACAACTCCTCGCTATTCCACTCGAAGGTTTGTGTATTTACACTTCTGAAATAACATACATTAACAAATTCTCATTTCTTATAGTTTAATCAACTGAATGGTTAATACTTGGGGGTAAAATCAGGAAGTTCATATGATATTAGCATAGAGAACCATACTGTATCGTTATTATCTTTAATGTTATTATTATTTCTATTATTATTATTATCATCATTATTATTGTTATCACTGTTATCCTTATTGTTTTTGTTATCAATGTTATTATCATGTTCATTATTATTTCTATTATTTAACGAGCAGATCAGTATTTATTTTCCATATAAAAACAAATCATGATCAACATGCTATTATTACAAAAATAATACGACAGAAGGTAACGTATAACAATATGCAGTGGATAAATACACTGTAATACTACAGGAGTGAACTTGAATTCTCAAAAACGGAGAAGAGTGGGAAAATGTTGCAATCAACCTCCGATTTGGTAGGAGTTTGATAAATAGTTAGAAAGATAGATAGCTTAACCTTTTACTCAAATTCATGAACACCAGTATCATGGTTCTACTTTGCATTTTGTAAGTGATCATGAATAACGGTCACTAGCACGAAGCCAGTGAAAGAAAATGTATATGAGAGGCGAGATTTTAACAATATGTCTCAGATATCCATAGTACATATGTAAATGTATATGGATGCAAATAACAATGGTACTTGAACATTAATTTGTTTTCGACATCGCTTCTCCTTTATCCAAAATTATCCAGGTGGGGAGTCCTCGTCGTCTGCCTGGATGCACTCAGTTATCGGCATGGCCGTCATCGTCGTGGTTTTCTCAGTCATACTCGTAGTCGTGGTCAAGCACTACAAGCGACGGCTAAGAAGTGACTATCGTTACAAGTCTCTTAATAATTGTAACTAGACCCATCGGTCTCCAACTTTTATATGATTGAGTAGAGCATGAAATAGCTCAATTATCGAATGTCTGATCATATGGGGGGGGGGGGTCGAACACGTTATATAAAGGCGACGCAGAAACTATTGTGAAGCAAATATTGTAGATAATATGTAAACAAATTTTATTTTGTTCCTCAAATGTTATTTCATGACAAATTGAAATGAAAAGTATAATAAGTGCACTATGAAAAAAGACATTCATTTCTTAGCAAGAGAGTAGCCTATTGTATGCGATACCATATCAACCAACAGTGGGGTTATATATTACTCCTTACAAACAAGATGTGGCGGAATACTTCACAATAAAAAATGTGGATATTTTGATTTGATTTGATTTAATTTGATTTATTGGTTTCAGCATCTTTTTTTTTTTCTTTTTTCAAATCATTCTTTGGAAATATTGGAAATGGTGGTAACTGTAATTGTAGTATAACGTGAGCTCGTTCTATGTTATTCAAAGTGGTTAGCACATTAAAGTTTGCGCGATTTTATTTGTATAATGTATGTTTCTGACCAGCTCGACGCTCCACCCCCCCCCCTCTCTCTCTCTCTCTCTCTCTCTCTCTCTCTATCTCTCTCTTTCTTGTGAACGTGAGCGCGTTTTATGTTGTTCACAGTGGCTAGCACATTCAAGTTGGCGCGATTTTATTTGTATAATGTATGTTTCTGACCCGCTCGACGCCCCCCCCCCTCTCTCTCTCTCTCTCTCTCTCTCTCTCTATCTAACTCTCTCTATCTATCTTTCTTTCTCTCTTTCTCTTCGTCTCTCTCCCAGTCTCTCTCTCTCTCTCTCTCTCTCTCTCTTTCCTTATCAATTATGCTGCAAGTCACTTTTAATTCAAGTAAATAAAATAAGGCATATGCTTGCTTGCTTGCTTCCAAAAAACAGAATTACACAAATTACGGTAAGAAAATGTAATATGCTCGCAAACGTAACTTCATATAAATTTATCGCCAAAGATCGTTAGTGTTATGAAAGAAAGCACAATAAACCGCCAATATTACATGACTTTGCTGGGTATTGGAACACTGTGAGAAGGTATTAGAGAGGGTCATTTCATATGGAATTCGAGTTATAGAGTTATGCACGCGTGCGTGTGCGCGCATGTGTCAATTCAGGCTCGTTTAATGGCACTACCTTTCGGTAATTACGATTGTAATGTTCCTTAACATACATGGATATTATTTGAAGCTGATTTCTGTATTGTGGAAGTATAGAATACAGGTATCAACCTCTAAAAATCAGAGGGAAGCTATTTGTGAGTGGTCTTCTTCTAGGGAAGTTTCTTCAAGAAAATAAAGTGTGATAAAAGCTTGATTTATTTAAACAGATGTACCCGTTATTTTTGTGTATTTCTACATGACTGTGTATTCTTTAGAGTACTATAATTACCGATTTTATTTTATGTTATGATATATATTTCAAAGTTCTTTTCCCATATGCTATATTATCATGCTGTTATGCAAACACATCCATCTTTATCTCCCTCATCCTCAACCAATCTCCCGCTATCTATCTATCTCTCCTCATCATTACCTCTCCCTTTCACCTGTTTCCCCTTGCTTTAGGTGCCGTTTTCTTCTGTCAATTTAACTAACAATAAATCTTTCAGTTGTACCATTACTCAGAATACATGCGTGAAATATACATAATATATTTTGCTTGTCTAATCATGCTAATCAAGTCTTTGTGGTTATTGATGTCGACAATGTCATTTGAAACAACTAAATATGATGACAGTGATGCTGTCAGTGGTGTTGATGATACTGATGATAATGATGAGGATGATGATGATGATAATTAAGGATATGATCAAGAGGAATATAACCATGACAAAGATAATAATAATCAACGTAATCATGATAGCGATGATGATGTTGGTTAATATGATGAACATGATGATGGTATTGATAATGATGATGGTGGTGATGATGGTGATGATTATGCTGATGATGATATCACCGAGGTTAAAGAAGAGGATTTTGAAGATGATGATGATTATGATGACAATGATGATGATAAAAAAGACGATTGTTTTCATTATGACATCGATAGTCTTCAGGATTACGGGGATGATGATCATCATCATTTTTACGACAAAGGGCGTAAAATGGTGGTGGTGAATGAAATGAAATTAATGATTGCGACAGTTCCTATATTTTTCGTGTCATATTCAAGATTGACAAAAATTAATATTTACAAAAATAATCAGTTAAAAATGTTGCTATCTAGATTGTGACAAATTCGTTATAACAAACTAAATAGAGATAGAGCAACGTCGATCTGGCGCTGCTCAGTGGCTGCCGGGCTCACGATCAATTGAGCAAAAAGAATTTCCGTTTCGGTTTAATAAAATTTGGAGTGGACTATTAGGCTATTATTATTATTATTATTATTATAAATAAAACTGACATTGAACTTGATATATTGCAAGCATTCTAACAAGCTCTATAGTCACCATAGGCCCACATTTCATTAATTTAGTAAAAACAGAACCAAACAAAACAAAACCTGCGAATTCTTTGAGGTGCCATATCATGTTATTACTATTAGTTGTGGATAACAATAAATTTTAAGCACTTGTTGGCATTGATACATATGCTCCTTACAGGTAGGAAATGAGAGTTGTTACCTAAGGAATTAAGTATTCGCTATTCATGTATTTTATGAATTTAAGGATTACAAAAAAAATTATTCTCTCGAGATATTTTTTAGAATAGTATGTGAGAGAATGTATTTTTATTTTTTGTAAGAATTAAACAAAAAGTATGGTAACATGGGGTTAGACATGCATGACGGTTCAAGTCTGACTAAGGGGGGGTGTACAGACATAGCAGGCGGTGTAGGAGGGATAAAGCTCATCTTGTTCAGGGAGAAAAGAGGGCCGTGACAATGCCACGTTTTATGCTGGTATAAGAGTGATCTGAATGTAGGAATATTCAGTATTTGATAAATGGAAACGTGTTTAGGTATGTTCTTCTTTATCTCCGTCTCTTTCTGATCCTTCTTCTTCTTATTGTTGTTGTTGTTGTTCTTCTTCTTCTTTATTTTCTTAATCTTCTCCTTTTTTATCCTTCTTTTTCTTCTTGTTGTAAATTTTCTTTTTCCCTTTTCTTCTTCTTTGTGGGTCATAATATGCGTTACCAAAACTGGTGACGTATCTGTCATGAATGTCAAATTTCTAGTTGATACTTTTGTGTAGTGACGATGCATTTTCCGTCAGAATAATGTCCCATGACATAAACATGATAGAATATACACCTTACAAAAACGCTACTTCAATGACTGATCTGTAGGGTGACAGTTACCAGAATATAAGAAGACGATTGTCAAAATATTGGTAATTGCAATATTCAAACCTTAGAGAGCCTGTCGCCCCTGCTGCCGCCCCTCAGGAGAACAGGTAAAGTATACCTCCCATTCCCAAATTCAATTTCACAATACCCTCCCCGGTCCCCCGCATACGAAAAAGTTTGTATCATGTTAAAATATAGGTTGCATTGTAATATGAACACTTTGGAACCTCGGTGAGATTGTGCATCCTGATCCGTGCCATTTTTATCGGCTAAGACAAACAGAACGTGTTAGCTATTCATCATCCATGATGATCATGTAAAGTCAAATATTAAAAGCCCAGTAAAAAATATCTTGGAAGACCCCAGTGACCTTTCAGAAGCATTGTTTCAATATCAAAGGGTCGTTTATTCGTCTGCTTAGGCCCACGTCTGAAAAACAGGATGTTCTCTCTTTTCAACGTCATCAATATTTTTAATCTTTTAAAAAGAAATGATATTGCATCAGACTATTAACCACAAAATGTAAATTGGATGTGTCTGAACTTGTATAATTTTCTTTGAAATCAAAGGTTTTTCTCTAAAAATCATACTTTGAGTCGGTAACTCAAATATTGATATAATCGAGACTGTTTTATTAGTGGCACATATATTCCAAATGTTTATGATTTAGAAGGCCTTTCCTCCCGTCATAATCCACGCCGGGGTTAGCCTATGGAACTGACATAAGAGGTTCACCACTAACATGTAGACCAACAGCCCATGAGACCACCAGACTACGGAACCAACATTGGCAAGGGGTTCACAAAACCGCTAGCCCACATTAAAATTAAATAAAAAATAAAACAATTATTGCAAAAACCCCAAGATCCCCCAAGCACTCCCCTTAATCATATTATAGAAATTGCTCCTGAGCCCACGGGACCAAAGGCCGGTGTAATAATACTACAGAATGTAGAAAAATTAGTATAAAACGCTTTTTACAGTTTAGTGTTATCATTATCATTATTATTATTATCAGCTTTTTTATTAAGATTATCATCATTATTACTAATAGTATTATCATTTCCATTAGCAGTATCAGCATTATTACTAATATAATTACGAGATCGACAAAACAGAGAAAAAGGAAGTATAACAGAATATCTATCTCGCAGAACACCCTGCGAGAGTAGGCAACCCTCTGAAAAGGGCTAGAAGGCTTGCCTCGTGCGCCGTCGGTCTTGTTTGCCCTTTAAATAGCCAGGTCCATGAAACCTACATTGTCGGTCTAGTTGGCCGTCGGTCCGTGTGTTTAGCCATTCTTGCAGCAAACCGGATGCTTCTTTCTATCTTTATACATATTTTGTCATTGCTTATCAGTTGTCGATAACATAAGAGCACCGGTATTGACGTGAATTTCCCTGAAATCTTATATTGTGGTACAAATTATCTCGGTTCAAATCTAAGAAGTCAGTTACAATATTAGTTATTGTATTTTGGAAGTAGGTTTTCCCCATATAATATGACGACATCCCCTCACAAAGGCACTTTAAACTGACCTTCACATTTTCATACAATTATTTATTCATCTTTCATCAAGTTTTGAACGGTATGAACCGGATAACAGTTGAAAACTTTACTCCGTCCTATTCCCCTGCAAGATATACTGTATATTTCTTAGAAAGATATAGTGCACATGAATGGTTTGGCATCCAGTAATTTTTTTATTGAACTTTCCAAAGACTATCGAGAAATCAACTGATGGGCAGTTTCAATCACCAATGTCAAATCCATAAAATCATGTTCGTTCGGAAGTATTAATATTTACGTCTTATTAACGTTCCCACGTTATAAAAGGCAATTTATAAGGCCGGTGAAATCGCCCCGTGTTGATTTCAAAAATACATCCGATCGAGCTAAATTACTAATTGTGAAAGGTATGGATCTTTTTTGCTTCTAAATTATCGATCAAAAGATAGCATATTTTTAAATCCCATGGTTTAAAGATTGCTGTCTTCGAGATGAAAATGTTATGAACAGAATAATTTGGGTAACACAGGGATGCCCAACAGATTCGATGCTGTTTTTCCTAAGGGCCCTGCAATTATCATTACCCCACTAATTATGATATACCTATTTACACCTGGGTGGAGAGTGGCAAATGAGAATTGATGTCTTGTCAAATGACGTAAGTGCCGGGCTCGGTTTGGATTAAGAGTTTAGTGAATGAACCACTATACAACGACTTCAGTCATCTATATTTCCCATTCCTTTTCAGTCAATAGCAACACGTTTGATATTGCCTGTAATAAATACAATAATTTTGTGAAATGTTTGAGAGCTTACGATACCAAACAAGTAAAAATGTATCATTTTATTCAAAAAATTGTACTTTTCGTGTTAAACGTTCGAAACGAAAGGGGCACATTTTTCTTTCCCTTTTGGGTATTGATGTTTCAAATAAATGACATTAACTGAACAGGACATGTGCTGTTCTACATGGGTTTAAATGAGAATGGGCCTGCATTGCCTCCCCCATTCTTTCTCTCTTTCTTTTCTGTATATTGCCTTTTTACTTTCTTGTGTTCTTTCTTTCTTCTGTCTGTCTTTCTTTCCTTTTTTTTTCTACAAGTTGCAGAAAATACGAAAGCCACATTAGTCAAACTGTACGTTTCACCATAAAATGGGCACATTCATCATAGCAAAGTATTATGCTTAATCATGTTTGAAATTTCCCACCCGAACATTCGTTGAAATACAGGTAACCCAATTGATATGCTTCAGTTGATCTTGTCGCTAAGATAACATCACAGTCTTACACAATATATGTACTGGGGGCGTTATACACCTAACCTATAAATCAGATCCAACGACTTGCAAATATTATCTTTGTGGTTTATGTAGATGGTTGATCAATTTTTAACGGAAGATAGGACTTGATAAGAAGAAATACGCTCCCAAGTTTATTCTGAGAGATAAGGATCTGCATGTGGATATTTACCTGCACCTCGGTTAATGATCGAGTATTGCTTTGCATGGGTAATGACGAAGATCAAACTGGGGTGTGATCATCCGGGTTGCTAAGAAACTCTGTTTAGGATAACCTAACTGTGACTCTGCGATATATAGTCGATCTTTCTTTCATATTGTCTCCTCCTTGTACTACCTTTGAAATTCTGGAACTACCTTTGTATGACCTCGCCCTCGGATTTCCTTTATTCAAAAGCAATATCGTCATGCCTTACTAAAAAAAATGGTACTGATTATAAAATAAATATGTAAACGAATGCAAGGATGATAATGATGATGGTGAAGATGATTAATGTTGATGAGATCATGATACTACTACTAAACTAATGATAATAGTAATAATAATAATAATTATAATGATGATAAGATTAATAATAATGATAACAATATAAGCACTTATATTGCGCCGTGTTTCTAGTAAACTACTCCGAGGCGCACTATGAAATTAAGAAAGTTTGAAGAAACAGGATAGAACAAAATGCGTTCATAATAACATTCACATACTGTATGCTTTCGAAAACAGAACTTTCTTCAGGATAGACTTAAGAAGTAAGAAGAATCGAGAGTTTCTAAGGAACGTATTTGAACTGGTAATCGATACCATACGGATGATAATAATTATGATAATATTATAATATTTTTTGTATAATAATAATAACAATAATAATAATAATATTTATATTTATAATAACTCTTTGTATGATGATAATACGAACACTTACAGTTACAAGAACAACAATAATTATAATAAAAGGAAGACAAAGAAGAAGAAATAGAGGATGAAGAAGAAGAAGAAAAGAAGAAAAAGAAGAAGAAGGAGAAGAGAAAGAAAAAGAAGGAGAATTATTAAAGAAGAAGAAGAAGCAGAAGAAGAAGAAAAGAAGAAGAAGAAGAAGAAGAAGAAGACGAAGAAGAAGAAGAAGAAGAAGAAGAAGAAGAAGAGGAAGAATGAGACGAGTAAGATGAAGAAGAAGGGGAAAGGGATGAAGAAGAAGAAGAAGAAGAAGAAGAAGAAGAAGAGAAAGAAAAAGAAGGAGAATTATTAGAGAAGAAGAAGCAGAAGAAGAAGAAAAGAAGAAGAAGAAGAAGAAGAAGAAGAAGAAGAAGAAGAAGAAGAAAAGAAGAAGTAGAAGAAGAAGAAGAAGAAGAAGAAGAAGAAGAAGAAGAAGAAGAAGAAGAAGAATGATACGAGTAAGATGAAGAAGAAGGGGAAAGGGAAGAAGAAGAAGAAGAAGAAGAAGAAAAATTCGAGGAAGAAAAAGAAAAAAGTTGAAGGTGAAAGAGAAGAAGAAACAAGATAAATGTAGAATATACTGTATATGTCTTGAAACCTTTCACGCACATTACCCGGTAAACACGTGATATATGTGCATTTTGTATTTTGTTTTCCCAAATTGATTACATATATTACGATACAGAATTGACATGGTGATGAAATTTTCTTGACACAGATACACTTGAAATTATTTAATATGTGTGAACAGGAATTATAAATCAAAATCAGTGTGTTAAAAAGGACTAAGAAGCAAGTTCACACATAGAATATTCAAATAAAAAGCTAAAAGGTGAAAGGTTGAGAAACTATTCCTTATACTTAAAAAGTACAGCATAAGTACTAAACAAAATGAACATTGAACAAGAACAAGCCTCTACAAAAGAAGGCCAAGGTAAAATATACTGGAGTAATCGACTTATTCAACTAGAATGGCCATCTTTTGTTCAGTGCAGTCAAGGCAGTTTGGTATTCTTTTCTCCAACCCTGTATTCTGAATTCACCCCCTCCTTTTATCATATCTTGAAAATGCATCTCAGGGAATAGAACATCGGTCATAAGAACAACAATTATACATAAACCATGCCTACTGCCAAAATCAACGCCAAGCTTGGTACCTATTAGAGTGTAATATATTTTCCTTGACACCTCTATACATTTTGCAGGAAATCCGTTAAAATTGATATCACTCTGCTGCAATCACAGCACATATGTTTCATAATTTTAGGAAACTCATTACAAAAATGGCGAGTCCCTTTTTGCCAAGTTCAAAAAGCAAAGAAATCGAAGCCGTAGCAATATTAAAGTTTCATGGTAAAATGATTTTGAGTGGGTGTCTGTTGTAAAATTCAGTTATAAACTGACAAGCAAGATATCTTTTTCTTCCATCTTATTGACAGAAGGTCTTGAATTTATAGTCGATTCTTATAGTCGATGAAATAAACTTGTTTGGACACCTTTGCGGTTTTAACCAACCCAGTTTGTTAAAATATCCTCTCTTATCTCTGGTTGGTCTAGGAATCAGTCTTAAACATAGCATTCGTCAATGAGTCATATATTCTTTTGATCTTTATTGAGTACATCGAATTCCAATACAAAGGCATATATCTCTTATCTTATCGATAGCTTTTTAAGTACCAGTTCATTATGACAATGACTTTACGTTCTACGCCTCTACATTTGCGGATGCGTGAACGATAATGACCCGGATTTTCTGTGAGGGGAAACATTGTCTTACGATAGGTTAAGTAATCATCATCGGTCAAAGTTCCTTTGATAATTCTTCTTTGTTAAGTAAAGAACTGAGCTCTTTTTAGAGCATGGAGCAATACCCATAAGATCCTCCTCTGTTAATCAATTTTGTGGATACAAAATATTGTAAGTTTCTCTGGAAATGTTTTTTACCCCCAATAGACCCTTCCCTCCTCCCCCAATAGGTTTGTATGGGCATTACCTACAAACTTCTCCTCCTTACTTTCAAGACTTATCATGGTTTCGCTCCTTCATATCTTTCTGAACTCCTTCCTCGATACACTCCTGTCCGGACTTTGCGATCTGCTTCTCAATCTCTCCTCTCTCGGTTTCACACTATTTCATAGAAACAATACGGTCAACGTTCTTTCGTTTATGCAGCTGCATTTCTTTGGAACAATCTCCACCTTCAAATTCGCAATGCTAGCTCTGTAAATACATTTTAAAAAATGCTAAAAACACATCTCTTTAAGTCTTGTTCCTGAATAGCTCTTTTGACCTTTTGCCTTTTTAAATATTTTGTGTAGATTACCGTAGGATACTATAAATTTATGAACTGTTTGTATTTCGATTGTAAGTGATTTGTAATTATGTACATGTATTATTTTCATTTGCAAAGTTTTAATGGTAATCTAAATTGGTATAATTTGTAATGCAATTTCTGTTTCCTTTACTTATCAGCTATTTTCTTCTAAACCGCTTAGAGGCAATTTGCAATTTGCGGTATACAAATATCTTATTATTATTATTATGATTGTGAAATTCACGCCTTCCGCAAGAACCTACCCCGCCCTAACCCCTACCTTCCTTCAACGTTTTTGTTTCAGTTTTTTCTTTGCTTGTTTGCCTGTTTCGATATTGGAAATGCTTTTCTTAAAAGGCTGCCTTTACTGCCTTGCTACTCTTCACCCAGGTGTTAAAATGGGTACCCGGTAGGATGCGACCATCATTGTTGGTCAAAAGGTTTTTGAGCGCCAAGTAACGCCTTGCTGAAATGCTTCCCAGGGAGTGGAGATTGTGCACACATTGTGTGCGGGCAAGCACTCAATCCATTGACTGGGGTAATATATAGGGTATCTGT
This sequence comes from Strongylocentrotus purpuratus, assembly GCF_000002235.5. Classification (NCBI taxonomy): domain Eukaryota; kingdom Metazoa; phylum Echinodermata; class Echinoidea; order Camarodonta; family Strongylocentrotidae; genus Strongylocentrotus; species Strongylocentrotus purpuratus. The sequence continues at coordinate 8,458,368 of NW_022145615.1, forward strand.
AAAGCGCTTAGAGACGTCTGTGATGTATTAAGCGCTATATAAAAGCTAAATATTATAATTATTACTGTACAACAATAGAATTGGACGGAGGACATGATTAATAAGAGAGCACTTTGATTTGAAAGGGTCTGACGCCCACTTCCCGGTGGATTTTCGAGCCGCCCCCCTCCCCCACCCCATGAAGCAAAGGTGTTTGATCAATGGCAGATTTGAATCAACCATTCTGATTGGTTAATGGTCAGATTCAATATGTGCCTGCAGCGATGATCGCGAGTCGCCCTTGCCATTTAGAGATTTATTGCAAACTTTCTGTTACGGGGCCCAGGTGGGTTGAAATCTTCCCAAGGCGATCCGACGGTAGGGGATAGGCGGAAAACTCTTGTTGTTGCTGTAGTTGTTGTTGTTGTTGTTGACAGTATTGATCTGAGAAACGATACAGAAATCTAACATTAGTGGGGATATTGTAACCAGTACTTTTTAAGAATTAGTAGGAGCTTAGACTAATTTAAAGGTCGATAGAAACTTACATTAGAGTGACTTTTTTATAACAACCCTTTTAAAGGTACTATTTCCCATTTGCAGCCAACATCAAATTATGTAGAACTTTGCAGGAATTATTAATATGTTACGTATGTCCTTTCGGTGAAAAGTAAACGTCAGCAGTGTCCTGATATTCAAATTATGCAAGGAAACCCAGTTTGCTTTCTGGACTTCACTGTCAGACAGACACTCTTAAAGATAAAAGTGAGTTCTGGTTGGAAAAAAAAAATGAATTCTCACAGAATCAAACGAAACTTACACTGAATGTTCAAGATTACAAATAAATGTCATTTGCCAAACAATTTTGGTAGAAAATGTATACTGGCTTAGTAATGAGCATAGAAAGATTAGGAAATCAAGGTTAGTAGCCCCGACACCATTTGTGTAGTCCCATATACATCTTTCTGTGTGCGGTGCTTGTTACTTTACCAAGACTGGGCCAAATTTATTATGATTTTGATGACTCAAGAACTTTGCAGTACACACCAATACTTACATGCTACATGATCAACTTTTTCTGATCCATTTCACACCTTTTCTTTCACAATGCAATCGGATGACCAGAACTAACCTTTATCTTTAAGTGACTGACTGACTGACTTCTTTTATTTTGGTCTTTGGTAATAACAGACATAAAATGAGCTGTAAAGGGTACATAAGCATTTGTCTACATCAATAACCCACTTCTTGTAACGGCCAAAATTAAACTGCCTAACTCTTTGCGCCGCGCAAAAAGTACGAGGGTCTGAAAATCAGACTTTTACTAACAGGATTGCAATCACTAAAGTCGATTCGACAACTAATGGTCGTTATTTTCCCACTAAAAGATATTTTCAAGCCTTTTCGTTACGAGAGAAGTACGAAATTAGTATTATCTTTAAAATGCCGTTTGAATTTAACCTTTTCATTTGTGGGGGGGGGGCTGCAAATGGGACACAGTACCTTTAATAGGTCATAATTCATTAATTAAATGAACAAACGAAATTCCCATTAGCTTGAATTCAGTTTGCCACTGTTATTTAAAGGACTGGGTTCATTTAGTTTATTTTTTGCGTTTGTTATTACAAATTTGTAGTTTTTCAAAGTTTTTCTTATTCACTTTGTTTGAATTTGTTTAAAAATTCAGTTCAAGTTGAGGACTGCCACTGACTTTTGATACCGTTATTGTTACCATTATTGCTATATTTTGTAACTAGTATTGTTATTATCATCATCATCATTATTGGTAGTAGGATGAGGAGGAGGATGAGTAGCAGCAGCAGTAGTAGTAGTAGTAGTAGTAGTAGTAGTAGTAGTAGTAGTAGTAGTAGTAGTAGTAGTAGTAGAAGTAGTAGTAGTAGTAGTGGTAGAAGTAGTAGTAGTAGTAGTAGTAGTAGTAGTAGTAGTAGTAGTAGTAGTAGTAGTAGCTGCAGCAGAAATACAACGATTTGTACAGAATAAAGACCTTCACACTCAACACTTGGGCTCCATAAAATCATTGCACTAAGTTAAACCCAGTTTCACACCGGCACTGCCCTGCACCTTAGTGGGCGTGTTTGTGTTTGCGGATGTGTATGTGTGTATGTTTGCATATGTATGTGTCGGTATGTCTTTTTATTACAATAATCTGTGTAAGATTGCCGTCCTTGTTGCGAAAAGTAAAGGGCGTCACCATAGAAACAATCAAGAAACAGTTCGATCAATAACTCAGAAATATAAAATATATCAAAAGTTTTATCTATATGGCCTAGTTTGCAAGCACCCTAAGAATAGCACAGACGGAGAGTCATCATAAAACAATTAAATTATGTCCGGTCAATGTTCAAGCGAAGGCCAAGCGTAAACAAAAGGGTGTTTCGAGAGTGTAACTATTGCCTGGACTGGTTTATGTAGCAGATATCGTACTTCGTCAATTGGACTCAAATGTATCCTGGCAACCGCAATAAAAGTAGCAGAATGGAGTGAACCACTGGAAGTCCAGAGCCTAGCCTTTGAATACATCTTTGCGATTGATTTGGATCAATTCAAACTCTTTAAAATAAAAGCCCAGAATTGAGATTGTTTTCTCTCTTTTTCTCTCACCCCCCCCCCCCCCCTCCCCCGCCCCCGCAACTCCCTCCCCCCCCCCCTCTCTCTCTCTCCCTCTCGTCCCCTCCCCCTTTTAATCAAATGTCTGTCAATTTTACCACAAGATATAACATTCTTGATTATAACATTTACCTTATAACATCAATCTGTCTGTTGGAAAAAAAATTAAAAAATAAACGTGGAATTGAAACTTTAATCGTTATAGGCATTATGATAAGTCAGAGTTTCCCTAATTTTGCCACGCTTGAAAGAGAAACTCAAAATAAATGATATCCAGTCGAACTAATTGACCACAGGAATGTTGTTACAAAGACGTCAACCGCTCACATTATTTGTGGACTAAGTGGACTACACAAAATACAGACTTGAACTTACAAAAAGGCGGGAGGGGGAAAGAAAAAACGAAAGTTTAGAATGATAGGAAGAACAACACAAAAAGTCCTCATTTAATCCAGGTTTCCTACTTATATCGTCATAAATTCCCATCTTTTCTTAATAACTGAAAAATAAGCAATATTTTCATCAACAACAAAAAATTAATCATCAAGGCATGTTGTCGCATGCGGATTTTCCTTAGCTACAGCCCACAAAACCGACAACGCCCGATAACGACGCTGCCTGTCTTGCAGACTTACTGATAAGTTATTTCTTTCTGTCAGTCTTCCTGTCTTTCGACAGCTACGAGGCCGACAGTTCACGAGACCGACATATCTTTCTCGAAGACACTGCTTGTCTCGTTAAAGCTTATCTTCCTCTCTATATCTCCTACTCGTCAAGTCGTCAAGAATACAAAATCTCCCTCGGATGCTACTCTCATATTACACGATACACTGTTACTTAGATAATAAAAACATTAAAATTGTATGCAACGCCTGACCGTGCGTTCTCCCGTTTAAAAGAGGATCGTAAAGCGCCAAAACAGCGAAAACTGCGAAATAAATTTAGTTCATTGAAAGAGGAAATGGGGATGCCTACTCTTGGAACACATCAAAGTTAGCCATTCTCCCAAAACCGAAGTTAATCCCTATGAAGTAATGAGAAATATGCAAGAATCATGGTGAGATTTTCTTTTGTCTGCGATTTTTTTAAAAATCACTTTTAGTTCCAAAATTCCAACAAGAATTGTGTTTTCATCGTTCCATATATGATTTAAAACTAAAATACGAAAGTTTTCCTAAAATGTTGCTCATTTGCAATATCATGCCATTCCCATTAAATTGTCTATTAAGATAGCTCAGGCATCAATGGTTTGATGTTTGATAATAATGATAATAATTTCACCTGACTGCTATTAAAGAAAGCATGTATGTGTTTGAAGGTAAGCAACCAGGGGACCGATGTCTTGGTAATGAGGATTAAATGCGTTACCAAATGACACGAGCGCATTGATCTGGTTTCGAACACAGGACCTCCCAGTTACGAGACCATTGCTCTACCACTGAACCATCGCCCCTCCTTCATTGTCATAGTAAGACTCTTTTTTGTTTTAATTCTTCACAATGTTACGAGCGTTACGCCATATTTGTTTTCCCGCTTACGTCTGAGATCCGTTAATAAACGGAACAAACATATAAATTTCCAGAAAATAATAAATAGCTAGCTGTAAAATACACACTGATATCACAAGGGGTAACTCTAATAAAAATGTACACCAGGGCTACCGCACCTTTTCTTGCTTTCTTATCTTGGCAATTACGACCTCAGCAAATATTGGTTTTAATAGTTTGATTCCAACTGGAAAGGTAAAGATAGGGGCGGGGGGGGGAAGAAAATGTCCTGATATTTCGGACGAAAAGACCAGGGTCGTGTTGTGCGCATGACAAGGTTCATCCGGGTGACGAATCGCAGATGAATTCAGATTTTGTGAACCACTTTACGTAATAAAAGCGAAGAGGATCCTCAAGACCTGTCAGTACTGTATTCTTAGGAAGTTGAGGAGTAAAGACAGACCCCTACCCGGTCTCCTACACAACCATTCATCACGATGGCGTTACGTTTTGTACTTGTTTCTCTGGCACTCCTGACAATATCAGGTAATTAACAAAAAATATTTAATAATCATGTGATGGTGATATACGAAATTAAATGATTATAATATTGTTTTGCCTGCTTTATTAGATAAGTTTATATTTTGTTTACCTTGTTTCATTGGAGTTCCTAAGGATCAGACAGTGAATAATTTCTAAATAATATCCATATTATACAGGTAAAATTACGAAATTAAATTATTATAATATTGTTGTGCCTGCTTTGTTATATAAGTTTAACATTTTGTGTATCTTGTTTCATTGGTGTTCTTAAGGATCAAGCAGTGAAAAATTTCGAAATAATATTCATATTATACAGGTAAAACTGTTTCATATATAAATCATATAGGCCTACATGTCGTGATAGTACAGCACTTAGTATCTTATTTAATTTCAGCGAGAACCTAAATTGGTTTATACATACGGAGCAGATAACACATCTCAAATACTTTTTCAAATATTACAAAAATGTACGTGATAAGTGATAAATTTGTTCTACCGATTGCTTCCGTTAATTACCGGGACTATAGCAGTTTGTAAAACAAATCTTTGGATGCTTCATAAATGTAATGTGAGTTTAATAAACAAGTTAAAACATTAGTGGAGGCATTTTCTAACAATTTCACTGTTCTGATATTTTTAATGTGAAGATATCTGTAATGACTTCCAAAGTCATGATCTTGTCTTACCTATCACATTTTTGTTAAATAATATCCGCTTTTATTTCGTATAACGGACGGAAAAAATTGATGAAGTTAAACATTTATATACTGCATATCAAGCTTGAAGGCTTGTGATTGGTCAAAACTGCAGGCATGAAATTCATTATTGACTGCTGGGCATGGAGTATAGCGAAACAAATATTGACCGGTCATAGTTTTACTAGCGAGTACACTACAAGGACACAATAGACGCGCGCAGTGGATATATGGGCTCCTCTTTTTACATTTGGTCACAGTGCAGTTTTAAGGATCCAACGAAAATTACACTGAATATTCAAGAGTACAAATAAATGACATGTGCCATACGATTTTGGTAGAAAATGTATAGGGGCTGAGTAATGAGTACAGAAACTGAGATAAGGAAATCCCGGTAAGTAGGCCCGACGGGGTCCGCTCGCTATTCACAAGGACTGATTTTCGCAAGGACCGCTATTCATAATTTGAGAAAAGGGTTATTATTTATAAGGGTCATTATTCGTAAGGATCCCTATTTATAATTAAAAAAGAGGGTCGCTATTGATACAAATTTCAGCAAAATTTATTTATGCGGCCCGTTACCCGGGGCAACGGGCATCTTTAAAAAAAAAACTATTGACTGGTATGCGGGCATGGCTACTACCACGACTCCAATTTCGACCAATCAGATGGCTAGATTTCTAAAGAGAGGTATATAACGGTCTTTATGAGTAATGACCATAAATATGAATTATGAATAGCGACCCTCAACTCACATTATAGATAGCAGTCCGTATGATCGCCTTTATCAACAGTGACCCCCTTTCAGTTTTATGAATAGCGGTCCTCCACGTAGAAGAAGTTCCACATCATGAATAGCGGTCCTTACGACTAGCGAACTTACCCCGTATCTGTGCCCCCCAAATCAGTCAATATTTGTAGAGTGTATAGTGTACGTTTACATTATCATGATCGTGGCAGCTCAGAATATTGATTAAAGATAAACTTGAGTATTGGTAATGCGATTGCATTGTGAAAGAAAAGGTGTGGAATGGATCAGAAAAGTTGAGCATATAGCATGTAAGTAATGGTGTGTAATGTCAGGTGCTGGAGTCATCAAAATCATCATAAATTTGGCAGAGTCTTGGTAAAGTAACAATCACTTACACAGAAAGATGTATATGGGACAACACACATGGTGTCGGGGCTAGTACTTCCCTGATTTCCTTATCTTTCTATGCTCATTACTCAGCCAGTATACATTTTCTTCCAAAAATTGTTTGGCACATGACATTTATTTGTAATCTTGAACATTCAGTGTAAGTTTCGTTAGATTCTGTGAGAATTCATTTTCCTTTTTTTTACCGGAACTCAAGTTTATCTTTAATTTGCCTTTTATAATAATGGTTGTCGAGCATTCGTTTAACCCGTTAAATGTCCTTCTCGAAACATAAAGGATAAGTAGGAGTATTAAGGTTTCACATTAAATGCTTTCTGGTTTGTTCGCATGTTTGGTTTGTGTTGATTAACTATTCCCTAACTCAAACTTTCTTTTTCCTTCTCCTCCTCTTTGCCTTCCTCTCGGTTTCAGGAATCGACGCCCAAGGTGAGATTTATTGTTTTATTTTTAAGTGATAGGATAAGCGAGTGCTACTATTTTCAAAAATGTTTTGGGGCTTCCTTCTTCTGATACTCTCTATGTTGCTAATGAACATAGGGTTACAGTAAAAATTGACTAACAAATTGAATAACAGAATGTTTCAAGCCTATAAAAAGTAATGTAGTATTTTTAATGTTAAGGCGATTAAAAGAGCTCCTGAATCATGTTTGCTTATGAGTCTACATGTGATTTTTTTTTTTTTTTTTTACATTTCATATCAGTATGCCTAAAAATAGATGTCTACTTTAAAAATAACAAAATAAATCTCTATTGAATGAAGTTTATGGAATAGTATGACGTACGGCAATAACTATTTTATATGTATAAAGATGCTCATCTTGTTTATTTACTTTTCCTCCTCATCTCTCCCGAACAGTAACTGAAGAACCAGGTATGTATCCTTGATTTTATTTCAATTACATTACATTTGTTTTGGTAATATTTTTCAAAACGAATTCATGTATGACAAAGGGAAATCAGTCGTGCTAGCAAGGGACGAAAATAAAACAGTTCTGTTTTGGAATTGACGGCTAAGGATTTAGATAAAATAGGAATGAACATAACTGCATCATAATAACAACGTACATATGATATTTGGTAGAGGGGAAAAAATCACTTCCCCATTTTATTTGTAATGAATGTGGTCTTTATTTAAGGCTACTGGTTCATGTGACTTTAGCTGAAGAACTATAGCCGTAATAGATGATAAAAAAGTGTAAAGGGTACATGAGCATTTGTCCTCATCACTAACCCACTTCTTGTAATGGTCAAAATTAAGCTTATGGAATCTTTACGCAGCTCAAAACGTAATAACATTTGGTACAAGGGTCTAAGAATCAGACTATTTAATTAAACGAGAGCGCTCGCTAAATTCGATTCGACAACTAACGGTCGTTATATTCCTACAAAAAGAATTGTTAAAGCCCTTTTGTTTTGAGGGAAGTTCAAAATCAGTATTATCTTTTAAATGCCATTGGAATTTGACCTTCCCACTTTTTGGCCTACAAGTATAAGCAAAGTTATGTTAATCGCAGTCAACATTCTGCCAAATGCTATACACTTTCCCACCGTTTGCTTGTAAAAAATGGGAACGCGGGTTGGGGGATGCTTTCATATAGTCATGGCCATATAATGAACAAGATAAATATACCCAAGCCTGGCTTGTTGGTGTCAGCCTAAATTTGATATTGGAGTCGATAGTGATATCCTGTACCTATGCATATTTTGTTTATCAAGAATTATACCTCAAGCCCCAAATAAGGACACATGGCAATGTTAAAGAAGATTGCAAATGGGAAACAAAATGTAGCCCTGCTTACAGGTGAAAGGAGAAACACTCAATTTTGTAGTCCATGCTCTACTGTCAGAAATGTTGTCATCATTTTCCCCCACCATTTTGTTTTTTTCTCTCTCACAGAATTGGACACTGAAGGAATCGTCCTGACATGCACGGACACGCAGATGATTGTTGAGATCCCAAAGTCACTCCTTACAGGTGAGATGGCTGGGCCAAACGTCCGATTCGAGAACGAAGACGACGCTGATAACTCGTACTGCTGGGGAGTAGACACATCCAACGACGAAAGTGTCGAGATCATCCAACTCACCACCAACCTTACCGAATGCGGAACGAACAGGACGGTAAGAACTTTTTTGTGTGATCCCACATTTTAGTGTATTACTCAGGTTCATCAATTATGAAATATCTAAAATTGCAATTGTTATTTTGCATTCGACAGTACCGAGCAACCTTTCATAGCCTATGTTTTCATAGAGGCTATATTGATGATGATATCTTATAAGGAAAATTATCGATTTTTTTTTAAATCTTGCCTACTTGCCTGTTTGTTTGCTTGTTTAACGATTTGATACTACATGGTATAAAAATCTACTTGGAAGCTTGATGACTCAGATGATTTGGATTTCTATAGCGCTTAATACGAAATACCGTCTCAAAGCGCTTTAAAAATATGAATATCCATGTCATCGGATTGATCCATGCACAATGTTGACCATCTCCACTCCCAGGGGGTATACCTACCATATGGTCACCGTGGGGGCATATGGCAATTACTAACACAAACGCTTCCATCATCCTACCAGGTCCCCATTTCTCTCCTGGGTATGGAGTGGCAAATGCAGATTAGTGCCTTGCCAATAGATATTTGTGCCGTGTCGGGGATCGAACCCAAGACCTTTGAATTCCAAGTCATTCGCTTAAACCACACGACCACGACACCTCTAAGGCTACAGAAAACCTAATATTTCTTTTTGTTTTCCGATATCTTGACCCGTCCGTCTATCTTCTTCTTCTAGGAAAGCGATGACCAGGAGACATACACCAACCGTGTTATCAGTCGTTACCTGGACAGTGATGTCATCAGTCGTCAGTTCGCCATCGAGATTCCTCTCTCATGCTCGTACAACAGAAGTAAGCAGATGGGACCTGTCAGGTACGAGCTCACCGACTACACCATCGACAAGACCCTCGTCGAAGAGGGTGCCTACACCTTCTCCTTCGATATCTACGAAGATGGAACCTACGAACAGGTCGTCGAGACTTACCCCATCAGCATCGGCCTCAATGAAGAGCTTTACTTCGCAGCATCCGTACTCTCTCTAGACGGCACCCTTGACCTTTCGATCCGCTCCTGCAGAGCCACACCGGATTCGAATTACGATTCTGATACTCGATTCGAATTCATCGACAATGCGTAAGAATTGTTCTTCCTATTTAAAAGGGATGGTTTGTAGAAATATCTGGAAACGATTGAGCCCGACTCCTAATACATGAGCCCTGTGTTACAAACAGTTTCGATTGATACACATAAATCGCAAGTCCTCCAATCAATAGCAAGTTTGTAGTTTCCTATCTCTTATGTAAACAATTGCGATTGATATTGATCGCAATTAACTTGCGATTGATATCAACTCTTTATGAGACGGGGCCTAGGGCAATGAAACTTCTATTGCATTCATCATTTTGTATGTGATTGGTAGTAAACCGTATGCATATTGTTAAAAATATTATCATGGTCAGTGTTATATAACATTTGGCTAAATGGGGTATACGTCGAACAGGTCGAAGGGCCAATGCATGAAGAGTCGATATGATGTAGGGCTAAAGGCAGGAGGCCTATTTAGGAGTTATATTTATTTTTGCTAAGGTCCAATGGGATGCAGGACCAATATAAAGTGAGACCAATACGGCGCATCAGTCTAAGGGTATTATCACATTCAGTCAATAGAACTTCCCTCTCTAACAGATAAGGCTTTGACACCAACGTCTAGTTTTCGGTGAAATATTACCAAACAATAGGTACAACTGCGTTAATGACATGATGATTTGAAATTAAAACACTTAATGTGTTATTCTTCTATTTGATCTTCAAATATCCAAATCACTTTTATTCTCCATTTAAAGGTGCTCAACTGACGGCCTTGACACTAACATCACCTACCTAGAAGATTACCGTGTCGGAGTAGAGATGAATACTTTCAGGTTTATCGATGAGGGCGACATGGTAAGTGGTCAATACTGGAACTGTTTCTGTTTTACCCTTTGCATCACCACTTCAAGGTTCAAGATACAAAATATTGTATAATTCAGTTGCATTAATATCCAGCTGAATATATTTTGATTTAAGAAATACAACATAGAAATAGTGATATCATTTATACATATTCTCTTTTGAAATTTAAATTTTAGAAAACCAAACGTCGATATTATCTTTATTCCCACATTGATTTAAAGTGTTTTAACAGTGGAAGTACTTGATTCCCCCTCCTTACCCCATGCGTTGTAGGACTTATTACATTCTGTTTACACGCACAGGTTTACATCCATTGCAACCTCCTCGTATGCGATGCTGGTGATGCAGACTCTCTTTGTGAGCAAGGATGTGCGAGTTCTTCATCAATGATCTCGGGCCGAAAGAGGCGTGACGTCAGCAGCGGACTGAAGACCAAGCGATTCACGCGAGGACCTCTCCGCGTCCGACGCGCTGCGCAGAAACAGGATAGCATCTCACGTATGGACATCAGCGAGAGCGGTAAGTTAGGCATTCATTTTCACGCCCATATACCCAACACGATAGCAATTACTTTCGAAAAATCGACCCAAGACAATTTCTGCAACCCTACGATCACCTATTGAAATGAGTGAACATGATAATAATGACGTTTTTCGTAATTTTGAACATAATTTCTTATGGACATAAAGCAGGGCACTGAATCGCCCATGAATTGATTGTTCTAATCACTTGCGATTGTGTCACCCTTAGTCTACAAGCCCAGACTCTTTATTCGGAACTTTAAAATTCCCAAAGCCTTGAGCAGAGCAGAGATCTGACACTCTCTGGCTCAGTAAGTAAATGCAGACACAGTAAGCAGTTACTGCTACGCACGACTTACAAGGGTTTGTACCCCAAAATTAGTTTTCATTCGCATTCTTTTAACCATAAGTGGATAACCGAGACGATAAACTATTATGATATATTTGAAGCTACACTAATAATGGAGGTTTCCATGGTACAATGATGACAGATCGCAAACCTTGACTTCATCATCACCATTTTAGCGAAGAAACTACATTTAATCGTAATAGCACAACCCAATAGTTAGGATTGCTGTCAGACCATAAAGATTTTGATTTGTCATCGTCAGTGTCTCGCTCCAACGTGCTAGTAACAATAAAAATAAAGGCATTTAAAAGAGTACCGTCCGTAGTACCTTATCTATACTACCAAAAAAGCTATTAATGTTGATGATATTTCGTATTAACTTTGATGGGGTCCTATACTTGAGGATAGAGATCTATATATCAAGATTTTGTAACTTTGTCATTTTGGGGAAGAGATACACTTGGCGTAGCAGAATATGTATTAAGCACATATTCTGATTGTTGAGAATCAAAGTCTAAAATGTCGAATTTGTGTGCATTGGTTTGATATTTTTAAACCACTATTACAGAAGCTGAAGGATATCATTGTGTTTTCACTTAATGAAAGGGGAAATGTTGCTACGGAAAAAAGATCAAGATTCTTAATTTTCGTTTAAATGTATATTTATTATCGTATTTAATATTACTGTGATAAATATTATTATCAATATTGTTATGGATATCATTATTATTATAATCATTGCTATCATTATTATTATTATCACCATTATTATTATTATCAATATTATTAGTAGTATTATTATTATCATCATTGTTGTTGTTTCATGAAGGTTCCTCAACGCAACAACAGATGACCAATGCTTTCAACCCATGGATGGTTGCCATGGCTGCTATGGCAACCGTTGTCATGGCAATGGCCGCCATGATGGTTGTGGTCCTCCGGAAAGTCAGCAACATCTCCGCCTCACCGAAGCGGGGTCAGTACAAGGAGGAGTCCGCTTGTCTTCTCGATGAGAGTGAAGAAATCTAAAGGAAGCCTTCCAAGATACTAGCACAATCCTCCCTCTCATTTGATTTAGTCCATTCCAACACAGAAATCGTAAAATTTTCAAGGTGTATAAAATAATAATTGTTGTATGAAATGTCTGGTGAACCAGTCACGAAGGCATCAACATAGATTTGTTTTTGTACAAACTGAAAACAAAACGTTTTACTTGGATATGATGTATATAGTACGTATTCAACCTTTAAAAGAAACCACTCTTCCAGGTTGGATCTTTAATATAATTGCAGCTTATGGGTCGCTAATGTCTGCTTTGACTAATTGGAAGTAGATCAATCATGCAACTGAGCAAGTTATGCTTCTCTTCTTAACAAAGATTGATAAACCAATTAATATCGAAATCATAAATCATACATTTTATAAGATATTACTATTAAGATGCAAAGAAGAAAAATCCGGAAATTTTCAAGAATAAAAAAAAGGTTTGTTACTAGTGGTCTATGAATAAAAATAATGAAAGAAATTGCATAGAAATAAGAAATAATTTTCGTGAAAAAATGATATCTATCTGTATCATTATAGTTGAATGGTATGAAGTCTTATTTATCAAGAACATATTTGTAGATACACATTTACTTAAAGTCTTTGTAATGAAAACGTTTTGAAATAAATGTCTTTCAGGCATATATCGACTAGACATTCTTTTATATAAATGTATTCTGATGTTATTTCATTTTTCGTTTGAATCGCAATATTGTGTGAGTGTGTGTGTCCGGAGAATTTAAAGGTATTACAAAGTTTTGGTATGGGGTCATGAATTTGATTCAAATTAACATATTGGAAGCATATGCGTTCCTACAATATTCATTGATCGTTGTCGCGGTTGAAATCGAGTCTAAAGCTATCAAATTATAAATAATAAACTATTTATGTTGTATAGCTCCCTCTCAAGGTCAAGATATTAATTTAGCTATGAAACAATGCTTCTTGACTAAAATCGCCGATTAGCTATTCCCGTTTGGAAATTATATATCACAACTACATATTCTGAAATTTTCATGGTCGCAGCTACCATTGCACGGCCATAGGCGCTGTATGAAATTTATCAAAATTTACCGGGAGCACCGGTAAATTTTTATATTCGATTTTTCTCGAAAACAGAAGTGTTTTAGGGGCTAATTTTTTTAGTGCTTATAATACATCCACAGGGGCATCCAAATATATCAAAATTGTAAAGATTCACTCTCCACCCAATTTTCATAATTTCCCAAAACTTTGTATTACCTTTAATGTGAGTGTGTGTGGTGTGTGTTTGTGTGTGTGTTGCGTGTGTATAAGTGTGTATGTGAGGATGGGGGAGGGTTAGGCTATGTTACCATGTACTGATAAGAGAAGTATAAAATACATGTTATCTTGGATTTCAGTATTCTGCATAATAGAAAGAACCGTACGATCTGACTAGGATCCAATTTTGGACGAATTTGTGATAGTATTAATATAAATAAAAATAATAACATTTTAAATATTAATGACCGAGGATTTTCATTGTCATATGATTATTAAAATCTTGATTGCAAGGGATTTCATGCTTATTTATAGGGGAAAGATGAATCGGCTCAGAATCGTTGTGACCTCAGACTAATAGTGCGATTGTTTGCGATTTGAAGGCGATTCAGCAATCAAATAAAGAAACCTAAACACATGCCATTTACGATACTCGTAATTATAGTCAAGCTTTATTATAAGGCAAAGAATAATACCATTCTCCGACAAAAAGAGAATGGTACGACCGAAATAAATATCCTCTTACAATATCTTTCCAAAACACTTGGTCCCAGCAAAATAAAATCAACCATGTCAATCAAATATATGATCAACACCTTTGTAACATGTATCAAATCTTTCTATAATTTGTTATACATGAAGTCTACACCTATAATGTTCTATATAAACATACCTGAATTGTCTAAATGTATAGCACATCTGTAGCTTAATCAATTATCTCATACACATCTCGTTCTTGAGAAACTTTACCTTAACATCAATAAACAGACCAGTATATTGTCGTTTATTTAGTTATCAACTTTACAAATTGTACCTTCAAAAATATCATGTTCTCTTCTCAAGACAATCAACAACTGACTTCTTGTCACGTGAACGGTTAACTCCAGACCTGTATTGTCCGCTAACTTCACCCTTGATTACATCTTTCAAAGAAGTCTTTATACAATGCATGCATCAACAATACACACTCAAACACGAAATAGTCCATATGGCTCTGCTAAGCCTTTGACATCTTTTCAGATGTGACTTTCAAGTTCATCGAACTATTTATCTCAAGTTCCATAATAGTCTCGTCAACATTCTCGGCACCATTATCGCTCACCATAATGTTCATATTGCGTTCTCTTCTGGAGACGCCATGTTCTTGGTGATCTGTCGGTCACGTGTCCGAATGTCCCGTCTCGCATCAACTCTCGTAGTCGTAGAAATCTCAGTTTGTCTCCCAAGCCCCTGTGCCATCTAAAATGTAAAGAGTTCAGGCACAAACATTTCTCTACTATCGATTCTTCTTATAGGTGAAACATGCATCAATACGAATTGTAAATATTTTCCTCTTCTTAATCATTAAGTTCTTTGCCCAATATATAATTGATAACAAAAGGTGAAATAACATGTCATACCTTTCTCGTACTTCAATTTGTCATTTGAATAAAATCACCCTTCATTAAAGTACAAGATTATACAATCATCAATGTAGTAATATAATACATTATCATGATTTCACTTACCGATGGAAAGTATCGGTTCTACTTAAAGCTGCAAATTCTCATGTAGCAAAACTTATAAAGCAAGAAGCCACATCTTTCTCAACTTGTCTTCTACAGTGTGTGGACAAGCAGCTAGCTATTTGCTTTAAAGCAAGCTGCTACGTACACCAAGACCTCCGTACACCAAGCCAACTTCATTGGGTGTGGCCCTAGCCACTGTTACTCCAGTACAATATATACAGTCATCTACAAAAAAAACCTCCTGTCTATAACAGGTGTAATGCCATTCCACTTTCCTTTTAATGGTAGTCTCAACCTTTTCAGACAAGTAACCCGTGACAACACATTCAATGATTCGCGGGACACCAAGCGCGTACACAGGGGGGGGGGGGGGGGGGGGGGGGGGGGGGGGGGGGGGGGGGTGGGGGGGGGGGGGGGTTTGGGGGCTTAAACCCCCCCCCCCCCCTTTGGTAATTTTTTTTGTGTGTAAACCCCCCCCCCCCCCCCCTTTTGGATTTTTTTTTTTTTTTTTTTTTTTTTTTTAAATAAAAAAAAGAAAAAAAAAATATTCCCATGGTTGACCTAAAAAAGCTGACCTTACCCCCCCCCCCTCCCCAACGGAGCAAAATGTCAAATTTTCAAATTTCGAGACCAAAGAAGAAAAAAAATGTGTCCTCTTACCTCTTATTCAGCGGTCGGCTGAGTCATTGCGATTTTTTTGGGACCAAAAAAAAAAAAAAGTGACAATGTTAAACCCCCCCCCCCCCTTAAAAAAATCCTGCGTACGCGCCTGCGGGACACTGTATAATTTCTATACTAATTACATCCACCGATGGCACATTCACTCTCGCTCGCTCTCCCCCCCCCCCCCTCTCTCTCTCTCTCTCTCTCTCACATACACACACACACACACACACACTCTCTCGCTCTCTCGCTCTTACAATTACAACCTTTCTAAGTTCTGTCCGATATTGCTCAAACTTTCATCATCTTCTTCCTTGATTTCGTTTACTTTCTTTTACTTTTAAAATTAATTTCCCTTTAAATAACGTATGAGAATGTCTAAATGTGAAGACGTAGATATACCGAACTCTGTATTTGAGTATTAAAAGATCCTCATATAGCATGAGAGTATATGTGATGATGGCGATTCACACTCAACAAACATTTTGTATGTCAGTTAATACATTTGCATGTTTACTAAATGATTGCTTAGTTAATATAACATTTGGGTTGATGAAAGGACGTGGAGCATACTTTACTTACCATCCAACTACTTCATTTGTTCTCTATTTTTATCTGAAAATGATTTGCAATTGAGATATGTTTTGCCATTATGCGAAGACTACGGCTCGTTAAGTGATACGACAATTATGAATGCACTATTTATTGACGATAAATATGACTAATTGTTCAAGCAAGTCACGTTTTGGACTCCGGTTTGGGTGATCTCTTTAACCTTCCGACTTTAATTATCTCGTTCTCTTTGCTTCGTCTGATAGTAATACCGGTGGTTTTAGCCTTCATATTCAGACATGGCTATACATTACTTGAAAATGGTTGAATACCAACAGCATATACACTAGGTCTATACGAAATATAGTCAAATTGTATGGAATTATCAAAAGCTCGCTCGCTTGCTTCATTCGTTCGCTGAAAGGTACATACATTATTATTATGAACCGGGAAACGAGAGGATTGTATATTGTCCTTTACTTCAGTCTGACAAGATAATTTGTGTAGTCACCCCTACCTATCACTCGACCAATGAAATAGATGATGGCTCTTTGCATTAACCTGTGACATGGATCACCTAAAAAATGGTATTTAGATTTTCCTAAGTTAATCAAAATAAAATATGTAAAAAGACAGAGCTTAAATGAAGACAAAACTCGAATTATAATGAGGTATTTTTTAAACTTGGGTGGAATTTCTGCACATCCATTAATTTGTTGTATTTATTTGTCCAATGTACGTTCAATATGGATATTAAAAAAAAAAAAAAGTCTCAGAGATAGTTTACAAAGAACAACTACTCGTTGTCAAAGTGAATCATTTCCTAAAATATTAAGACTAGATAGAGAAGGTACTAGAAGTTTCTGATTTCAATAAAGTACAAATATTGATTGCAAACAGGTCCATTATCGTGAACAAAATAGAACAAGCCTAAATTATCGTTTAAATCAACATACATTATAAGTGAATGATAATTATTGATAACAAAGTCGAGGGAAAATATCACATGATTAGTAATAATATTGTATGTATAATTTAAAACATTTCAAAGGCCTAATCAAAAAAGGTTCACGTGCTACACGTAACTGAATGTAGAAGTAGGCCAAAGGTGTTTCGTAAACCGAACGTACTCACTTTGGCGATGTTTTTTTAAGGGAGCCACAGCGATATGATTATTTTTGTATAATCCTCTCTCTTCCCCATTCCCTTTTTTAACTTAAAGCATATAAACCAAAGCCATCAGGGTGTCATTAAGACTTTCATTCATGATTTATTCGTTCAGTCTCTCTCTCTCTCTCTCTCTCTCTCTCTCTCTCTCTCTCTCTCTTATATTTCTTCTTATTTGTGTCGGAGGAGGGGGATAACTATACGAGCGCATGTGATTTGATTTGATTTATTTACCAACAGCATTACATTCCATACATTTTATACAATAATTACATATACAGAAAGAGAAACTATTGGTTGGTAAAAGGGGCCAGATAATAGCACATGTGCTAGTCGAGCCTAACCCCTTAAACAGCTAAACAAAGTATTTTGTTACAAATCAGTTTAGAGAACGTAACAAAACAAAAAATAATGAATTTACTGTTACAATCGATACTTAGACAAAACAAGAATCAGTACTCAACAATGTCTTACAATATACAAACTAATAATGTAAAATATGAATTATGAATTGTGTACACTTGATATTTCATTCATGACTTATTCAATAAATTACTTGTAACAGAATTCCGAAACCTATTTCTAGACCTTGTCAGTCTGACATCAACAGGTAATCTATTCCAAAATTCACTGCCCACAAAAGACAATGAAAATTGACCTTGTGTCGTTCTTAATTTTGGAAGACGTAATTGTCCATCTTCTTTTTGTCTTGTGGAATAGCTGTGTTCTATAATGTCACAATACTCTATCAAAATATGAGGCAAATTGCCATTGACTAGATCAAACATGAAAGTAGAAATTGATAACTCATGTAAATTATACACATTTAGGATTCGCAATCTTTTAAATAATGGATCTGAAGGAGTTCTCCATTCACTAAATGTTATGGCACGAACTGCCATTTTCTGTGAATATAATATACTTCTTAGGCTAGTCTTATAAGTGCTTCCCCACACCTCTATTCCGTAAGAAATATGTGGTTGTATAAATGCTTTATTTAATAATATCAAAGTACGGCTAGGAACAAAATGTCGCAATCTAAATAGCAATCCAACTTTCTTTCTAATACACTGATTTACAAAACGAATATGACTCTTCCAAGACAAATGAAAAAACTGCCAAAAGTGTTGTTTTTTAAGTACCCATTTTGAATCCGCTATTACTCTTTAGAGGGCTGGTTAACCCCCATCTTTCTTCCATCTTCTTATATAGTATGAATTGGAGATGCGATTTTCATGTATCAAGTTTGCTGTCAGCATGCTTGAAGTCAACATACCGCCACTAAAAGTAAAACATTTGAATTTGATTCGATTAGGTAATATTCGCCGTTGTTGTTATTGAGTTATTACATGTATTACGTCTCGTTCAAAGCGGCAGACCACCTAATTATTCTCCACTACGAATTCAATGTCTGATTATTTTGTTGTAATGACCAGAAAAGTCATTATCTACCATGGACTTACTATCGCAGTAGGTCCAAGGAGAGACTAAGGGGTATTTCGTGATAGGACCACGGGTTTGCTGAGCAAGAGAATTACACACCCATCAATGATTTTTCCATCAAGTATGGTATCAGCGAATTATGACCTGCTGCACATGGAACTACCACTGACTACCATTTCCCTTTAAAATTTACATAGAACTGCCTATATGGGAATACACACACATACAGCACGAAAGTTTGGTTCACACGTTACAGCTATTTCTTGTGGTATTTCGAAAATGGGATCATTTGAAGAGCGATCCATTTCAGAAAACATTTCTACTATATACTTCAAAGGCAATAAAAAGAATGCTTACAAATTATTCAATAATTTCTTTAATCTGCCAATTTGGCAGATTTAAAAAGAAATCAACCTTCTCTTGAATTTATGTAAGCCATCGGCCCCAAAATATCTTCAGCCTTTGAAAAATGATGTATAGATCGCATTGCGAGTAGAAAGTCAATGAACTTTTGTTTCTGGAATTTCCTAAAGAATATTTCATCTATTGCAACTGTTTTTCTTGACGATAAATTATTTGGTTTTAACTCTTTACAAATTATTTGTTCAGGTTTTAAAAACTTAAGATTACAAAGAGCTTACATAAAGTGTGCAATACATTTAGTGTACTCCAAACATTCTCATAAATGATTGATGATACTCTCTAGGTGTAACATGTACCCTGTTCCCTCTCGAAAGAGGACGTGTGCAGTTATAGTTCTTGATAATTTTCATTTTAAACAAAGTTTGCCAACTTATATTCCCAAACATAGAAAACCATTTATTTGAAGAAGAGTGTAGACTGTTTATACAGTGTACGATTAGAAGGTGATAACATATTCAATAAAATGTTTAAGTAAAAAGGTGAGTTCATGGAGTAAATAGGATCCCCAGAAAAAAAAAGAACCACGGAAATGCTATTGTGATGGTTGAAGTGGGCAATTATCTCTGGCAATCATCATTATAATGATATCTATGAAGCGAATCGCGGGTTATGTTTACAATAATGAATAATCCCTCACTTTTCAACTTTCCATCTCTCTCTCTCTCACTCCTTCTCTCTGTCTCTCTGTCTCTCTGTCTGTCTGTCTCTCTCTCTCTCTCTCTCTCTCTCCTATATGTCTCTTTCTCTTCTTTGAGTGGTTTCTCTTATCAAAATGTGTTAGTCCGGGTACATTGTGGTGCGTGTGTGTGTGTGTGTTTGTGTGTTTATTCCCTTCTTCTATTATCGCATTTTCGATAATCACATTAACGTTTTCAAGTGTCGTATTTATCATTAGATATTCAAATGACAACATATCTGCTGTCTCGTCACGTACTGGTCCCACCAATCACGAAGCCCCTCTCTACAACCATCCAATGACATTAGGTCAGATTTATTGCGAAAGAGTCTTGCGATTACAGTCACCGCTACAAAACATCCAAACGTTGAATGTGTAAGATTATTCGGAAGGAATATTCTGTTCCCGAGCGAGCATTAAATATATCTATTGGAGAGAACCAACAGTTGGCTCAAAAATGGTGTGTCAAAAATACTTCCAGATTTTATGCGCCATTTTGGGTGAGTGCTACACGTACATATTAATACCTGTATGAATCTTTAATTTGATAATAGCAAAAGCGTTTATAGAACAATAATTTGGTGACTTTGGGGTGGACTTGGGGCTTTTGGAGGCTTTTGGGAAACTTGGGTTTTATGTCTCTAATTTTCTGTGTACCTCGTGAACATTTTCTTGGGGAACATGATGATTTTGGGTATTTTTTTTTTTTTTTTTTTTTTTTGGGGGGGGGGGGGCTCCTAAAAGATTAAAAAATGTTTAAAAAGTGTGAAGGAAAAAAAGAAAAGCCCCACTAGAACTGCTCCGGATAAACATTTAAGCATTATAGTAAATTTATTTGGCCGGGACTTTCACTGCATATACACTGAACTACGCTTTTTTCTTTTATATTCTACTTGCTATTAGTATTGCTTATGATTTACCTTCATCCATCCTCTCTTTGTTTTTGCGTAAATGTAAACCCATAATTATAATATGCGGAGTGAACTTTAAAAATGATGAGATTAAAGTAGCAATTGAACGTAGTTATTGCTGGTTAGACCTGTTTATCAACAAAGTACAATCAAAATGAACATAACATTCTGTGTACGCTAAACCCTGGAAAGTACTATCAAATGTTATTTTTGTTTTTAATTAAAAATAATAACAGTTAGTAGTTTGTAAAAATTATTGTAAACCCTTGACAGTTTAAGAATAAATGAGCAATGCTCAATAATCAAAACTAGTAACAAAACACAAACAAAGCACTGGACAGTATTGTTTCAATTCTGCACTAATCTCTGGAGGAAAGTAAGTAACCATGGTAAATATTGAGCTCTTATGTGCCTTGTATTTCATCATTTGGACTTTTTGTTACTAAATTTCCCTTGGATTTAAGTGCATTTATTCATATCTCGACGTGAACGAAATGTACACATCTGTTTGATTAATATGAATATACAAGTACAGATAAAGCATTGTTTAGATAATGTATTTTAATTTAGTTTTAAGTCACAAATCTGTAATGTATATATTTGCCTAATTCCCTAAAATTATTGATGAGAAGCTGTGCACTATTGACGAATCTAACCATTGAAAATGTGATGTGAAATAGCATTCATATTTTATATATGACGTTGAAACCCTGACTCTCCAGTTGCAAATAGAAATTGTACTGGGGCAAATAGGATGATCATGATATTTTCTTGTAATGTGTAAAGGATGTACTGTACATGTAGCATGGGATAACCAAATTATTATCGTAGGTATTGTAACAAAATATCTTAGATCTGAAAATGCAAATACTTTTTTTCCCTCACAAAGTGACTGGCCTTGTTCGTGGACAAACGGCAACCACCGGTACCGGTAAGTAAAAATGATATCCCTTATTTATCTATATGCATGCGCTTTACCTCCATATTAAAAATGTGTCCAACCCATCTAGGTTTCGGGTAGCCCATCCGATATGCGTCGGGCTTTCTGGCAAGTTACTAATCGCGTTATGGAGACGGACAATCGGTGAGACCGCCTATCATCATTGGTGAACGTATCATTATTCATAATATGTTTAATATCGTATGTATGACGAGTGTCTTCTCATGCATGAATTATAAAACTAGCGTTATGTGGTGATCGATATTTTTTATTCAACTAATCAAATATCATCTCCATGTTCCGATGTTTTTTGGGGGACGAATCCATGTTTATATGAGTAGATTTAGGATAATGAATATGTAAATCCATTTTTTTTTTTGTAATTCTTATTATTCTCAGCTTTAAATAAAAATGTTTTATTTAAATTTCGATTATATGTCGACAATTCCACTGCACCCGGAGTTTAAACAAATAATAATTTTTCTCTCTTATTACATCTTTAACCTACTTTGTTAATGAAAGAGCTTTACAACTTTTCGTATCCACCAGTGATAATAGGCGCTCGCCGATTGTCTGTCTCCATAACGCGATTAATAAACTGTCCGGAAAGCCCGATGTATATCAGATACCCTAGGTTTCGGGTTGATATTGCTTGTTATTTGAATTACACGTATTATTTCTGGATCTCCGGGAATAAATAGTTTAGGCCTCAATTTTCCACTATCAAGTCATTATAGTTTATAATTTCTAAACTCTTAGACCCAGATTCAAATATTCAAATTTTTATCAGGATAACATTGCATTCTGTAATAAAAATGTTATCTTCATTAATTCGGCGTGTATACATTTATATATCGTGTTTCAGTTTTAGAAATAGATATGAACCTACTTGTACATGTAATGACCAAATCGTTATCATTCATCCACCCCCCCCCCCCCCCCGCATAAATCGTATGTTGCTTTCATACCTCAAGCATTTGTCTCCGAGTAGAAATTATGTATCGCAATGTCGTATGAAAAGTAACGATATTCGGACAACTGAAACCTCATCTACGGGCAGCTAGGAGTTCTCCTCCCTATGCCCAACTTCACCTCATATATTTCTATGAGAACAAAAGGGGTAAAAAGATGGTTTCGCAATTTGCATAGCAAAAGATATTTTAGTCAAAGCGTCGAAACTTCCTAGAATTATACAAGGTTGGAATTAAAGACTTTGAATTTGCACTGGAAACAATTACCAGGATCGCTACGACATTACAATGAAACCTTCTCTGCTCCACTCCAAATCATACTTTCAGTAAATGTAGTTCAATGAATCACTGAATATATCATACAAATATGATATTTAATAAGAAAATGATTCCTGCGTAAGGATTGATGGAAATTTGAGTAGCAAGCGATGAGTAATGCAAATGAAATGACATTTCATCGTAAGAAGTAAGATATGAGAGCACAATAGAGAGCAATGCTTTACATGAGATATTTTTAAGTCGATATTCATCTAAAACCGCCTAAACACTGCTATGGTGATGATGATGATGATAATGATGATGAAATTGTTGGATATTCAAATCAGTTATATCAAAAAATCAATCCGCACATGCGCGAACCAGAATTTAGTCCGTTTCGTTTGATTTTCACGACCGCTCTCGGCCATAATAGCGTTCGCTCCCTAAACACGACAGAAGAGCTGTATCGCCGTGCAATCGCGATATAGATATCGTATTAACTGGACTTTGTGCTCGAATATCCAATTTTGACATATTACTTATTATCTACACTTTTTCTGACACGTACACAACCAAACATCAAGGTCCCCGTCCCCGGTGCCAAAACAGATTGCAAATGAAGACAGGTGCATAGTAAACGACGATCTCGGTTGAGTGAATTCTCCCGTCGTCTTTGCTTCCATCGTCTTTACTTAAGCGCTCTAATGATGATGATGATGATGACGTTGAATGTTTACATTATTTATATGACCCCATACTTTTTTTTAAAGACAATCAACATTTGTGTTGTTGTTAATTTTGTAGAACAGATACTTCAACTCCAGGCCTTATCACATGTTAGTGCATACCGCAAAAAATAAGCTGTGATTTATGTTATTGTTCCAAAATGACATTAAAATAGACGCCTAAACACTGGTCATAATAATGATGATGATGATGATAAACATTTACAATATTTATATGGCCCAATATTTTTCTTTAAAGACAATCAAACATCTTTTTTCTTTATTTTGTATAAACAGTTTCCCCTTATTGCAGACCCTACCATAAAAAAATGTTTATGTCGTAAACATAAGCCGTTGTATATATGTTAGTCCGTTTCATTGATATTGTTATTAATGTATATTTATATATCAATGTTCATTTGTTTAATGTCTGTTTATATATATATATACAGAGACTATCAAATTTTTTTCCTTCTCAATTTGCATAAACAGATGCTCCAGCTACAACACCTGTGACAGGTAAGAATATATCGTAGCCATAATGATGATGATACAATGATGTTAATACTATCAAGAATGGTAATAATAAAAATGGTATTGATAAAAATAATCTAACACATGTCCTTTTATTTTCATACAGTTTTTCGTAATGAAAATTGTTCAGACATTGAAAGATCGGAAGGGGAAGGCTGTTGTCTTCTTTAACAAAAAATATTTAAAGGCTAGGGATTTTTGTTAACGTAAATTCTTTGAAAGTCTTTGTGATCGTATTAAAAACATTTATTAAACCCATGGAGTGTCATGGCTGAGTGATTTAAGGCGCTAGACTGGAGATACGAAGGTCGAGGGTTCGAATCCCGACAAGATATTAACCTGCACTTGCTAATCTCCACCCAAGTGTTAAATGGGTACCCGGTAGGATGCGACCGAAACTTCTGGTCAAACAGTTTTTGAGCGTCAAGTAACGCCTGGCAGGGAATGCTCCCCAGGAAGTGGAGATTGTGCACACAGTGTGTGTGGGCAAGCACTGAATTCAATGACCGGGATTATAGTATATCTGTAGAAGCAGAATATGATAATTATTATTATTAATATTATTATGATAGAGTATATTCATTTTTGCATTTCAGTAGTATATTAAAGATACAGTCAATGTCTAGGCATGAGATTACATTTTTCAGAGTATCCATCTGAAGGCAATAGGCAGAGGTTGATTATGAAGTACGTACAAATACGTTTATATATATAGTGATGTTTGGGGATAATCAGCATGATAAAAGAATTGAAGTATTGTGGAAAGTCACATACCCATAAATTACACGCAAATGTGATCATTTGTTTGTGAAGCAAAATGTTAAGCTATTTTCTCAGAAATTATTTTTTTTAATATATGAGGGCCCTGGAGAGGAAAGGTTTTCATGAGACGTTCTTACTACGATATTCTTGATCTAAAACAGCCTAAAAACTGCTATGGTGATGATAATGATAATGATGATGAAATTGTTGGATATTCAAATCAGTTATATGGCCAAATAGTTTTCTTGAAAGACATTCAAACATTATATTTGTTCATTTTTGAAAAACAGGTGCTCGTACAGTAGTCTCTAACACAGGTTAGTGTATACTGTAAACATAAGGTGTTATACGTTTTTTTTTTGTTCAAAACTAACAATAAAAAAAGACGCCCGAACAATGGTAATCGAGCGCTTTCGCAAACACGACGGAAGGCAACGACGACGGTGACGGGGAGCGAAAAAATAAATAAATCCGCACATGCGTGAACCAGAATTTAGTCCGTTTCGTTTGATTTTCTCGACCGTTCTCGGCCATAATAGCGTTCGTTCCCTAAACACGACAGAAGAGCTGTATCGCCCTGCAATCGGGATATAGATATCGTATATATCAACTGTACTTTGTGCTCGACTATCCAATTTTGACCTATTAATTATTATCCACACTTTTTCTGACACGTTCACAACCAAACATCAAGGTCCCCGTCCCCGATACCGAAACAGGTTGCAAATGAAGACAGGAACATAGTGCAGGACGATCTCAGTTGAGTGAATTCTCCCGTCGTCTTTGCTTCCACTGTCTTTACGAAAGCGCTCTAATGATGATGATGATGATGACGACGTTGAATGTTTACATTATTTATATGACCCCATACTTTTTTTTTAAAGACAATCAAACATTTGTGTTGTTGTTCATTTTGTAGAACAGATACTTCAACTCCAGTAGCCCTTACATTTTCATAATTTTAACAAACGAATTCGTTTTCACTGGGTGCCTCCGTAGCAAAAAGCAGATTTGACAAAAGACTTAACTCCGTTTCGTTGACAATCAGCCATGCATGAAGACTCTCGTCTACGGCTGATTGTCAACGAAACGGAGTTAAGTCTTTTGTAAATTTCGTTTATTGATACGGCAGGCAGCCAGTGAAAACGAATTCGTTTAATAAAATTATGGAAATGCAAGCACTACTTCAAACAAACAGAACTTTATCATTCCTCGCTCATTTTTCCTGATTGAGGTGTCATATGAAAGGGCAGAAACTTAACTTTCTAGAAATGTGAATTTTTCTTCGAAATTCAGATACGGCCCGCCAAATGTCTTTTTGGTTTCCTTCCTTCAAATTGCTTTTAATCACTTATCCGTGAAATATGCATCATCTGAGTAGCATCATATGAAAGAGGAGACTCTAAGCTTTCCACATATGTATCATTCATTAATTATAGTTGTGATTAAGTTATGGTAGAACATCGATACTTCTCGGTTTCGTTTTTTCTGGGACGCACTGTATATACAGAGACTATCAATTTTTTTCTTTCTCGATTTGCATAAACAGATGCTCCAACTACAACACTTGTGACAGGTAAGAATATATCGTAGCCATAATAATAATAATGATAATAACAATGATGTTAATACTATCAATAATGGTAATAATAATGGTATTGATAAAAATAATCTAACACATTTCCTTTTATTTTCATACAGTTTTTCGTTATGAAAATTGTTCAGACATTGAAAGATCGGGAGGGGAAGGCTGTTGTCTTCTTTAACAAAAAAAATTTAAAGGCTAGTGATTTTTGTTAACATAAATTCTTTGAAAGTCTTTGTGATCGTATTAAAAACATGTATTGAACCCATGGAGTGTCGTGGCTGAGTGATTTAAGGCGCTAGACTGGAGATACGAAGGTTGAGGGTTCGAATCCCGACACGGAACTAATATCCTTTGGCACGATATATCAACCTGCACTTGCTAATCTCCACCCAAGTGTTAAATGGGTACCCGGTAGGATGCGACCGAAACTTCTGGTCAAACAGTTTTTGAGCGTCAAGTAACGCCTGGCAGGGAATGCTCCCCAGGAAGTGGAGATTGTGCACACAGTGTGTGTGGGCAAGCACTGAATTCAATGACCGGGATTATAGTATATCTGTAGAAGCAGAATATGATAATTATTATTATTAATATTATTATGATAGAGTATATTCATTTTTGCATTTCAGTAGTATATTAAAGATACAGTCAATGTCTAGGCATGAGATTACATTTTTCAGAGTATCCATCTGAAGGTAATAGGCAGAGGTTGATTATGAAGTACGTACAAATACGTTTATATATATAGTGATGTTTGGGGATAATCAGCATGATAAAAGAATTGAAATATTGTGGAAAGTCACATACCCATAAATTACACGCAAATGTGATCATTTGTTTGTGAAGCAAAATGTTAAGCTATTTTCTCAGAAATTAGTTTTTTTAATATATGAGGGCCCTGGAGAGGAAAGGTTTTCATGAGACGTTCTTACTACGATATTCTTGATCTAAAACAGCCTAAAAACTGCTATGGTGATGATAATGATAATGATGATGAAATTGTTGGATATTCAAATCAGTTATATGGCCTAATAGTTTTCTTGAAAGACATTCAAACATTATATTTGTTCATTTTTGAAAAACAGGTGCTCGTACAGTAGTCTCTAACACAGGTTAGTGTATACTGTAAACATAAGGTGTTATAAGTTGTTTTTTTGTTCAAAACTAACAATAAAAAAAGACGCCCGAACAATGGTAATCGAGCGCTTTCGCAAACACGACGGAAGGCAACGACGACGGTGACGGGGAGCGAAAAAATAAATAAATCCGCACATGCGTGAACCAGAATTTAGTCCGTTTCGTTTGATTTTCTCGACCGTTCTCGGCCATAATAGCGTTCGTTCCCTAAACACGACAGAAGAGCTGTATCGCCCTGCAATCGGGATATAGATATCGTATATATCAACTGTACTTTGTGCTCGACTATCCAATTTTGACCTATTAATTATTATCCACACTTTTTCTGACACGTTCACAACCAAACATCAAGGTCCCCGTCCCCGATACCGAAACAGGTTGCAAATGAAGACAGGAACATAGTGCAGGACGATCTCAGTTGAGTGAATTCTCCCGTCGTCTTTGCTTCCACTGTCTTTACGAAAGCGCTCTAATGATGATGATGATGATGACGACGTTGAATGTTTACATTATTTATATGACCCCATACTTTTTTTTTAAAGACAATCAAACATTTGTGTTGTTGTTCATTTTGTAGAACAGATACTTCAACTCCAGTAGCCCTTACATTTTCATAATTTTAACAAACGAATTCGTTTTCACTGGGTGCCTCCGTAGCAAAAAGCAGATTTGACAAAAGACTTAACTCCGTTTCGTTGACAATCAGCCATGCATGAAGACTCTCGTCTACGGCTGATTGTCAACGAAACGGAGTTAAGTCTTTTGTAAATTTCGTTTATTGATACGGCAGGCAGCCAGTGAAAACGAATTCGTTTAATAAAATTATGGAAATGCAAGCACTACTTCAAACAAACAGAACTTTATCATTCCTCGCTCATTTTTCCTGATTGAGGTGTCATATGAAAGGGCAGAAACTTAACTTTCTAGAAATGTGAATTTTTCTTCGAAATTCAGATACGGCCCGCCAAATGTCTTTTTGGTTTCCTTCCTTCAAATTGCTTTTAATCACTTATCCGTGAAATATGCATCATCTGAGTAGCATCATATGAAAGAGGAGACTCTAAGCTTTCCACATATGTATCATTCATTAATTATAGTTGTGATTAAGTTATGGTATAACATCGATACTTCTCGGTTTCGTTTTTTCTGGGACGCACTGTATATACAGAGACTATCAATTTTTTTCTTTCTCGATTTGCATAAACAGATGCTCCAACTACAACACTTGTGACAGGTAAGAATATATCGTAGCCATAATAATAATAATGATAATAACAATGAAGTTAATACTATCAATAATGGTAATAATAATGGTATTGATAAAAATAATCTAACACATGTCCTTTTATTTTCATACAGTTTTTCGTTATGAAAATTGTTCAGACATTGAAAGATCGGGAGGGGAAGGCTGTTGTCTTCTTTAACAAAAATTTTTTAAAGGCTAGTGATTTTTGTTAACATAAATTCTTTGAAAGTCTTTGTGATCGTATTAAAAACATGTATTGAACCCATGAGGGTCGTGGCTGAGTGATTTAAGGCGCTAGACTGGAGATACGAAGGTCGAGGGTTCGAATCCCGACACAGAACTAATATCCTTTGGCAAGATATTAACCTGCACTTGCTAATTTCCACCCAAGTGTTAAATGGGTACCCGGTAGGATGCGACCGAAACTTCTGGTCAAACAGTTTTTGAGCGTCAAGTAACGCCTGGCAGGGAATGCTCCCCAAGGAGTGGAGATTGTGCACACAGTGTGTGTGGGCAAGCACTGAATTCAATGACCGGGATTATAGTATTATACTTTTACTTCTGCAGATACACTGTTAGAACGGTGTTTAAAATATCACTGTTTAAAAGAATGTTGTTTAAAAAAGTAAACAACGTTGTTCAAAATCGAAAAATCAGTGCTCGATTGGCTTAAACAACTATCTTTTAAAAAACAAAAAGATTTAATTAAACAGAGTTGTTTAAAAAGTCCCGGGGGCGTCGTTTTTTTGTTTTTTTTTCATAGGTTTTTATTCATTTCTCTCAAAGAAAAATTGTACATTTATAACATTGGATACAAAATAACAAAATAATTTAACATAGGTCTTTATAAATTTACCAATGATCTTTTACATTTACATACAAAAGTTACACCACTTCATTTTCCGTTGGAGACAAAAAAAAAATATATATATATATATATAAAAAAAAGAGAAAAGCTACAAAACACCTACTACCCCCCCCCCCCCCCCCCCACCCCACACAACATTTAAACACATAACATGTACAACAGTATAAAAAAAAAACACTAACATAGAACGAACAAACAAAAGTAGAGGGGGGGGGGAAATATCAACTCGATTCGCGATTGTAATTTGCGCACACACATGCGATATGCACAAAGTACGTACATAGTACATGCATAGCGCATGCAGCATACAATGCTAGTGCTAGTGCAGTGCAGTGCAGACGAAAATGGCGGAACACGGTGCAAGGCGACGACTTGGTTCTTCTCGGCTTCGCCGATGGGGTTTAGGTGAAGTTATAGAGACAAATAATAATGTTGTCTGTCACTGCCATGAATATGATGAACAAATGTTGAAGTAAATTGGCAACAAGCTCTGCATGTTACAGTGTATAAATCGTTGTGATTATTGCAGGAGTGGTTCCAGTAGGTCATTTCACAAGTCAAACAACCAGATAATAACCATTAAACAGTTCTGTTTAAAATTTAAGCAACTCCATTTAAACAACCCAGTAGTGCAGTAATACTGAATAAACAACAGTTGCTTAGTAATTTAAACATTATTGTTTAAAATTTAAACAACTTGCTTTAAACAACCGAGTTGTGCAATTTTATAACTAAACAACTGTTGTTTAAAACGTTTCCTAATTTTTTAACGACTAAGTGTTCAAAATGTAAACAACCTTAATTTGTTTAATTTTTAAACAACAGTTGAGCGATTCACCGGTTAACTTGGGGTTGTTTAAAATTTTAAACAACTTGTTTAATTTTGTTCTCACAGTGTATAATATCTGTAGAAGCAGAATGTGATAATTATTATTTTTAATATTATTATGATAGAGTATATTCATTTTTGCATTTCAGTAGTATATTAAAGATACAGTCAATGTCTAGGCATGAGATTACATTTTTCAGAGTATCCATCTGAAGGTAATAGGCAGAGGTTGATTATGAAGTACGTACAAATACGTTTATAAATATAGTGATGTTTGGGGATAATCAGCATGATAAAAGAATTGAAGTATTGTGGAAAGTCACATACCCATAAATTACACGCAAATGTGATCATTTGTTTGTGAAGCAAAATGTTAAGCTATTTTCTCCGAAATTATTTTTTTTAATATATGAGGGCCCTGGAGAGGAAAGGTTTTCATGAGACGTTCTTACTACGATATTCTTGATCTAAAACAGCCTAAAAACTGCTATGGTGATGATGATGATAATGATGATGAAATTGTTGGATCTTCACATCAGTTATATGGCCTAATAGTTTTCTTGAAAGACATTCAAACATTATATTTGTTCATTTTTGAAAAACAGGTGCTCGTACAGTAGTCTCTACCACAGGTTAGTGTATACTGTAAACATAAGGTGTTATACGTTTTTTTTTGTTCAAAACTAACAATAAAAAAGACGCCCGAACAATGGTAATCGAGGGCTTTCGTAAACACGACGGAAGGCAACGACGACGGTGACGGGGAGCGAAAAAAAAATTAATCCGCACATGCGTGAACCAGAATTTAGTTCGTTTCGTTTGATTTTCTCGACCGTTCTCTGCCATAATAGCGTTCGTTCCCTAAACACGACAGAAGAGCTGTATCGCCATGCAATCGGGATATAGATATCATATATATCAACTGTACTTTGTGCTCGACTATCCAATTTTGACATATTAATTATTATCCACACTTTTTCTGACACGTTCACAACCAAACATCAAGGTCCCCGTCCCCGGTGCCGAAACAGGTTACAAATGAAGACAGGGGCATAAAACAGGAAGATCTTGGTTGAGTGAATTTTTTTGTCGTCTTTGCTTCCATCGTCTTTACGAAAGTCCGATGTCCGATGATGATAAACATTTACAATATTTATATGGCCCAATATTTTTCTTTAAAGACAATCAAACATCTGTTTTCTTCAGTTTGTATAAACAGTTTCTCTCATTGCAGACCCTACCATAAAAAAGTTTATGCCGTTAACATAAGCTGTTATATATATATATATATATATATATTAGTCCGTTTCATTGATATTGTTATTAATTTTATCAATTTTGTTCTTTCTCAATTTGCATAAATAGATGCGCCAGCTACAACACCTGTGGCAGGTAAGAATATACCGTAGCCATAATAATAATAAATGATGATAACAATGATGATAATATTATCAATAGTGGTAATAATAATGATATTAATAAAAAATAATCTAAAACAATTTCTTTTTTTTAATACAGTTTTACGTAATGAAAATTGTTCAGAAAATGAAAGATAGGGAGGGGAAAGCTGTAATCTTCTTTTTTTTTAAATGTATGTAAAGGCTAGTGATTTTTGTTTACATAAATTCTTTGAAAGCTTTTGCGATCGTATTGAACACATGTATTGAACGCATGGAGTGTCGTGACTGAGTGATTTGAGGCGCTTGACTGAAGATGCGAAGGTCGACGGTTCGAATCCCGACACGGCACTAAATCCTTTGGCAAGATTTTAACCTGCACTTGCTACTCACCATCCAGGTTTTAAATGGGAGGTGTTAAATGGGTACCCGGTAGGATGCGACCGTCATTGTTGGTCAAACAGTTTTTGAGCGTCAAGTAACGTATATATGTATATATTTAGTTATATATATATATATATATATATATATATATATAAAACTAAATATATTAATGTTTGAGTGTCTCTTTATATAGAAGAGAGACTTTCGGACATCAATTGTGTTCATTTTGCATAAACAGATGCTCCAACTACAGTCCTTGCCACAGATTACAATATACGGAAGCTATGATAATAATGATAATAATATTATTGTTAATAATAATAATGATAATAATGAAACAATTAAACATACTTTTTTGCAATTTACTACTATTTTCATTAATTTTAATGTCATATACTTTAATAATAGGTATAGCACACCAAAATAAGTACAACAAACACATGTTATTTGATGATTGCAAATGACCAAGCTTCATGAAAGCTTCAAAAAACAAAAACAGAATTGAAAACGGTCAATGCGTTGTGATTTTATACCATTTTTTTATACCATTTTTTGAAATCGCAAAATTACCGAAAAACCTGCCAGAAATGGTCAAAATGGCAAAAATGGCAAAATTCGACAAAGTTGACAACTTAATTCATCACTTTCTAGGACACAAATAATAAATTAAAATATCAGACACTAGAATACCATCTTTGTGGTAAAAAGTACAAAAAAGAAAATTCATATATATATATATATATATATATATATATATTACCGTTTTGAAAACAGAAGCCAACAAAATAAGTCATGAAATAGTGAAAATAGTGAAAATAACTAAGTCCGCCTTATTAAAATATGACAGTAATGCGGATTAATGCCTCATAAAAGGGCACTAATATAGCACATCGACACGGTTTTTATCCTGGGTGCTCACAGTAACGAGGCCATTGCTTAGCCAATGAATCATGACTGTACGCAGCGGGCGCTAGGGTACGTCGACGCCCCCACAGAAACAAAAAATCAAAGAAAATGCAATAATTTTTCAATAATTCATTGCATTTTGCAGGCCATAACATTCAACAGGCCATAACATTCCACAGGGAATGAATTTCAGAGTGAAAAAAGTTTGGTGACATCAGTACAGTTGTGGCTACCTTGAGTGTAAACAACAAATTGATACAATGAGTGAAACACATGAGGATATTGCATTTTTTGTAGGGGAGTTTTATACATTGAGGTGCATTTTCACCACGCAGAATAACAATGCAAGTCAATGGTCGATCAGCGGGCCATGTCACACATGGCTGAAAAGCCAATATTCTAATTAAATAATTTAACATATTTCCCACATGCTTATAACAATGAAACTACTCAGAACTGTAGTTAAAGGTATGCTTGAATGTGTGTGAAATACAAATTTAAAAATACTGTTTAGTTTTTTTTAAATAAATTTACAAAAATTGCTATTTCTACCAATTGACAGCTGTTGTGTGTGTGTGTGTGTGTGTGTGTGTGTGTGTGTGTGTGTGTGCTCGCGGGGCAGACTGTGTGCACAGGCAGTATGATCACCCTATTAATACGATCGAAAAACGTTCAAATGTTATTTTTTTTTCACTTTGTATAACCAGCTACTCAACCTACACCCCTTATCACAGGTAAGTGTATATTGTAAACATAAGATTTTATATATGTTAATTCGTCCAAATTGACATAAAAAAGACACTGGTAATGATGATGATGAAGATGACGACGTTGAATACTCACATCATTTATATGGCCCAAAAGTATTCTTGAAAGTTATTCAAGCATTCTTTTTGTTCATTTTGTATAAACAGATGCTCCAACTGCACCCCTTGTCACACGTAAGTGTATCCTGTACACATAAGCTGTAATCTATGGTAATTATTTGCATTTACTTATTTTTGACGGCAACAGATGGTCTAAATAAAATAACAAGTGAGACGAGAATTGCGAACCCAAATTTCCCTTAACAAGTAAAATATGTTAATAATGCTGATATTTGATTTCTTATTTTATTTCTGCATTTTTTCCATATAAAATATAACTGAATAACAAAGAACATATAAATGTAAGGTATAATACAACATAAACAAACAATAATTTCTTCATGTCAAAATGTTTTTTTACGTAATATATGTACATATAATAACGAAACTGAATATTTCCATAACATATAATCATAAATTTAAAGTATCATCCGAACTTTGGAAAAAAAAAAGAAAAAAAAATGGAAAAGTGCAGGAGACCGCAATCATAAGCAAAGCTTGACAAGGATGGTGGCCTCAAAAAAAACCAAAACAAAAATCTTAAGGTAAACCTTAAAATGAAAAAGTGTTCAAACGATCTTTGTGTATGAGTTTGTGAGTGTGTTGTGCAAGTGTATATATATATATATATATAACTCCTATATCTACATTTGCTCCTACAGTTGAGCACTGTCAGAAATTGCAGTTTCACTAATCTTGCTTATATATATATATATATATATATATATTGTGTGTGTGTGTGTGTGTGTGTGCGTGTACGTGTGCGTGTGCGTGTGTGCGTGTGTGTGTGTGTGTGTGTGTGTGTGTGCATGTGCACGCGAGCGTGCTTGTTTGTATGTGTTTGTAACGAATAGTGGAAGTGCACGTAGCTCTGTGTGGTATACTGGAGTGAAAACAAGTATAACCTTTACAATAAAGGAAACTCAGAATACGAATAGAAAACAAAATTTGCAAAACTGAGTTGCAATTTGACCAAAATTTGACAATTACCTACTGCATGTTGAAATCAGTTAGGTAGATACTTCGATATAAGAGTTTTTTGAGAGATGCTTTAAAAGAATAGAGAGATGAACAATGCATAATTGAATTTGGTAAGGAGTTCCAAACATCTGGTCCATGATGTCTTACTGATTTTTGTGCTAAAAGTATTTTAGGATTTTCTAAGTGATAATTTGTTGAACAACGGGTGGGGTATGTGTGAATGTTTGAGTTTAAACTGTAAATATTGTGAAATAGGGATGGTAGTTGATTATGAGAATATTTATACATAAAAATGCATGTCTGGAAAATGTGAATATCTTGTATTTTTAATGTTTTTAAACGCTGAAATAAAGGTTCCGTGTGTGATATATAATGTGAGTTAGTGATCATGCGAATCGCTCTCTTTTGAAGCAAAAATAAGGAATTAATTCTTTTTAAACTACAATTACCCCATGCAATATAACAATATATCACATGTGATAAAATTAGAGAATTGTATAATATAATCATAGATCTTTCAGAAAGAATTTTTTTAACTTATACAGTACTCCAATATTCCTAGATATTGATGTATGTATATAACGTATATGCTCATTAAAATTTAGATGAGAGTCAATAGTGACTCCTAAAAATTTAACAGATTGTTTTTCAATGAGAGGCAAGCCATCAATCTCAATATTAAAATTTCTTATATCATGTACGTTGGTCTGTTTAAAATAAATAAAATTTGTTTTACTAAGATTTAATGACAATTTATTAGATTTAAACCACCTAGAAATTTTCATTAATTCACAGTTTAACCGCGTTGTGAGCGTATCAAAGTTTTTATGGGAATAAGAAATACTCGTATCATCAGCAAAGATGATAAAATTCAAAAGTGAAGAGGTTTCAATCATATCATTTATATATATAATAAAAAGCAATGGACCCAATATAGATCCTTGCGGTACTCCACATTTAATTGTTAATTTTGTTGATTCATGATTTTGGAAAGATACATATTGTTGTCTGTCTTGTAAATAATTAGTAAACCATGAAAGAGCTTTACCTCTTACGCCATAGTATTGTAATTTATGAATTAATATTTTAAGATCGATCGTATCAAAAGCTTTTGACAAGTCCATAAATACTCCGACAATATGTTCACTGTTCGCAAAAGCCTCAATTATTTTATCATACATATGCAAAATTGCGTAATCGGTAGAATGACCAATTCTAAATCCGAACTGGTTAGGAATCAATGAATTATTTTTTTGTAAGAAAGTGTTAAGTCTTTTATTTATTATTTTTTCGAGAATTTTAAAGATACTTGGTAATAATGAAATTGGCCTATAATAACTTATTACTGCGGAATCGTCCTTTTTATAAATAGGAATCACTTTCGCGATTTTAAGCAAATGTGGGCATACACCCGTTGAAATTGATAAATCAAATATATATGTCAGGGGGGTTACGATATTAAATATTATTTGTTTCAATAAGTAAACACTTATACTATCATGGCCACTAGATTGTGTAGAATTAAGGTGTTGAACTATATTAATAATTTCATAATCATTGGTTGGAGTAAGAAATAATAAATTTGCACGTGGTAAATTCAAGGACTTATTATAGTCCATGTCATCTGAATCAATATTAGCTGCTAAATTAGGGTCTACATCTATATAATACTCATTAAAAGCTTTTGAAATTTTAATTGGATCTGTTATTTGTTGTTCATTGATTAAGAAATATTTAATACTTTCTGTATATGGACGACTATAAACATAAGCTTTATCATACTCGTTAGGTAATATTTCATTTTCATTGGCACAGACCCGGATGAGCATTGTCAAATGTTGTACGCTTGGAATCTGTACAATTACCTTTAATCAAATTTGTGTTTGCTTTTTCCGCTTGTATTACTAATATCGTTCTGATGGCGGTTAAATTCGATAATAATTGATTCATTCGTGCATCATGTAAACGGGAGGTGGACTACACTGTGTTTAAATGAAGGGGATGGTTCAATTGATTTTAAAAAGTTAGCCATTGATTTATTATCATTCTTATCAGGACAATTAACCCCCGGCAAATTACCCTCATCCCTAAAAGGTAACCCCTAGGACAATTACCCCCACCCCACCCCCCAGGAAAACCAAGAAAAACCACCCCGAGGACAATTACTGCCCCCCCCCCCCCCTGTTCGTTAAAATTACTATGTCCCATTTGCAGCCAATAACTATGTAGAACTTGGCAGGAATTATTAATACGACACGTATGTCCTATCTGTGAAACTGAAACGTTGGCAATGTCTAAACTATGCAAGGAACCTTCTAGACTTCACTGTCTGACACTATTGGGTGAATATGCAATTAATTTGGTAAAACATGAGCTGAAAAGGTTCATGAGCATTTTTCCACATCAATATTAAACCCACTTTTTGTAATGGCCAAAATTAAACTAATTGAATCAGCTTCGCTTCGGAAAGATAGCTACATCTAGATCGCCTCGGAAGTGATAGTTTGTCCCATCACCTTCACCAACGGTAATTATTTGCTTTTTATAAATGATAATGATAATAGTCATAATAATAATAATGATAATAACAACCATTACTAATACAATAATATTAAAATTTTCATTTATATAGCGCAGAGACTATTATGAATACACCTCTACTGCGTTTAATGCAACGTATCACATTATTACTCTGGCTATAGCTGATAAGGCGCTATTCAATTCGATTCAATTCAATTTTATTTCGCAATATAAAGATCAAAATATACAAAGTAACAGTAAATTTTAACTATGTTTACAAAGGTTAAATGCGGGGCTTTCCATGGAGGTTGCAAAAACCTGTGAAGTTGGATCGCCCATTAAAGAATGAAAAACAATACAAAAAGAAATATAACATATTATAAGCACACAACAATAAATTAAGTAAAATAAGCAAAGTACAAACACTTCAACTACATATGAGACAAGAGAAAGTAAAATAGAGAGAAGAAAAACAATATATAAAGGGGGAAAAGAAAGAAAAGGAAAACAAGATAACAATGAAAGAGGGTTCAGATATAAAATTAGAAAAAAGACAAGAAAAAAAAATCAACAACTGTGCTGATTAATAATTATTTAGTAGTAAGATTTTATATTGTTTTCTAAAGGAAGATATGAATTGTGATTTCGTTATTACTTGGGGAATCATATTCCACTGTTTAGGACCTAGATAACTCATTGATTTAGCTTCATAACTAGACTTAACAGACCATAAATGAAATTTGTTGGAAAGCCGTGTATTATAATTATGAATTTGACTATTATATTGAAAGAGGTCTGAGAAGGGGGCAGGTAACAACTTGTTTTTATATTTGTACATGAATGTTGCGATTTCTTGCTTATTTATATCATATATATTTAATAATGATAGCTTCTTAAACAAAGGTGCGGAAGGTGCTAGATAATGAGAATTGGTAGCTATTCTTAAACATTTCTTTTGAACTTTAAATAGTGTGTCTAATTCAGTTTGTGTTTCATTAGTGGCCCATACAATATTACAATATTTCAAATAAGGAAAAATAATGGAATGATATAAAGTTATCAAATTTTCGGGTAACAAACTATATTTTAGCTTATTTATCAAGCCAGCATTTCTGCTGATCTTATGTAAAACATTTGTGATATGGTCCTTAAATCCCAAGCAATTATCTAATACGACACCCAAGAAGTTAACGGAATTACTTAATTGAATAAGTTTATTATTAATATAAATGGGAATATTATCGTTACTAATTAAAGGACCGTTATTGCTAGCTATATCGGAAATTTTGGAAATTTTAGATCCTATATTATATTTAGTTTTTCGAAAATAAACACATTTAGCTAAAGCATGCACAGAGTTCGTAGAGTATCATGATACCATATTCTTGGTATGATATTTCATGATTGAATGCACGGGGGTCAATTGTTTTAAGTAGGTCTTTCTTTCAGCGTGCCACGATTTGTATTGTTAAATTTATTCAGCAGTCCCCCCCCCCCTCACCTTTTTCCTCGTCCAGCTTTGGAGGCACATATAGGTAGTACACGATTTGCTATCATAAATTTATATTTTTCTTTTATTATCATTACAGTCACCATATTTATTTTTAATTTTGTGGGGTGGTGGTTTATGCACTTGAGTTTCATATTAAGGGTTAATGATTCCTATCCCATTTTGGCAGTAATGTCCTTTGTCAACAATTAATCCACATCTGTCACTCTTTGTCCCGATGTAACTTGGTACCAGGCAATTGTCGGAAATTAATTGCGTGGCCCGCAGAAGGATCAGAAGCAATATTGAAATGACTACAATGGGTGAATAAGACCCAATTATTATTTATTACCATTGTTTTTATTTGTTTATTAAATCATCAATTAATTGTTCCCGTATTCATTATTTCTTCATTTATTTGTATTCATTTATCTATTTATTGATTTATTTATGTTCATTGTATCATATCTCTCGGATTTATACTTTTCGGCCGACAGAATTGAGCACTGAAGGAATCATCCTAATCTGCAATGCCACCCACATGATTGTTCAGATTCCGAAGGGACTCCTGACAGGTGGCATGTCTGGTGAAGACGTCCGCTTCGAAAACGATAATAGCTCGGACTGCATTGGAGAGGACAAGGGGGGCGACACCCCTGGTGACGAGTTTATTGAACTTGCCACCAAACTCACAGAATGCGAAACAGAAATGAAGGTAATATTTCATTGTTTCTTTGTTTTTGCGTTTTGTTCTTTATTTTCTGTATTCTGTTTTTTCTTCATTATTTTTTTTTTTTTTTTCATCCATTAATATTTGTATCGATTCATTATTTATTCATTTATGTATTTTTTTTCATATTCATTAATTCATTTTGGTCACCTCCTTGGAATGAAAAGGAATCCCAAGATTGTGAAGAAAAGCCTTTTTTGTTGGTTCTCTAAAAGAATTCAGAGTGAAGAAGTACACTTTGCATCTCCACCACGCTACGCCCCCATCTCCCTACAAAATGCTTGTAATGGTCTGCCTGGTTACTATAGCATTAGCCCGCAGTGAAATGTATAGGAAACAGTCCCTAAAATTATAATGATCCTATGATATGGCATGAAGTAAATTTCAGTGAAGAGTAGGATGTTGTATACATTTTCTTCGTGAAGTGGTCATTATCCACCAACCTTCTAGCACTTAATTAATAACCAAAATATACATATTAAAGGGATAGATGAGTGCTGTTGCAGAGGGCGCTACCCAAAATAAGTTTTTGTGAGATAATAACAAACTGAGTGTCAAATTTGAAAGAACACACAATTTAAATGACAAAATCATCTTTGTTTGATCGAAATCGGTTCAGAGACGG
The DNA here is from genome assembly GCF_000002235.5 of Strongylocentrotus purpuratus. NCBI lineage: Eukaryota > Metazoa > Echinodermata > Echinoidea > Camarodonta > Strongylocentrotidae > Strongylocentrotus > Strongylocentrotus purpuratus. The sequence goes on from NW_022145615.1 coordinate 8,499,124, forward strand.
CTGAAATATCCATAAATATAACGATTTCTAATACTTGTGCACCACCACAAATATTAGATCATTTGAAAAAGCCGTTGAAAAAACGTATTTCAGCCAATGTCGATGTTGGCTTTTCGGCATTTTTGTGTAGGTTATACTACGCACAACCAGCCGGCCCATATATTGTTATTTTTAATTAAATAATTAATTAACGGTCACCGTATTTTTTTTTTAAAGTGGGGCTGGATTGGTGTGATCGTATTGGCTAAATTACATACATTTTTGGGGTCTAAAATTAACTTCATAGCAATTTTAAGTTCTAAAAAGGCGCTAGAAATGTCATAGATAAGAATAAGAGCAATAACCATGCACTTCAAAGGCATTTGAGGTCTAAAAACAGAACTCAACTCTCCCTTTAAGCGTTCGCGATGCAGTGCATATTGAATCTTGTAGAGTTGTGAAGTGATAATGTGGACAAACCTTTGATGGTGTGTTTGACCATTACTCGTAGGCATGGTAACATGTTTCCGCATTTGCATTATTTTGATCATTTTTGGTCGGCTGTGAAGTCGCAATTAGTACAAGTAATTTTTGAGGGTTTTCATACGTTCACTCCCGCCCCACCCTCCCCCCCCCCCCCCCCGTGCCATTCCTAATAACTTCTTAACGCAAAGTTTTGAACATATATGTTGTTAGGTTGGGACTATAATTAGTACGTTACCCAATATTGATTTCTTAGTGTATTCTGCTAGGCATGTTTTCAACGACAGAATATAGAAAAATGGAAAAAGCAACATATTATTATTAGAGAAGAAAAAAAAAACTCACATGATACATTTTTTACAAATCATAGCGTCTGGTGTAATTCAATTGCCTGACCAGCTGACATGATTTATTTAGAAAACTCACATTTCCTGACTACCATGCATATTATTTTCTTGATTATATAATCGTTTTAGGTTACAGCACTCGAAACTCGAAATGTCGATCTCAGAAGCTGCGTTTGGTGGTCTGTCGGTCTCCTTGGCTGTCAGCCTACTTTTTATTTTAAGTCTAATATTTCTTAAATCTCCGTACTTCTTCTTCTTCTTCTTCTTCTTCTTCTTCTTATTATTATTATTATTATTATTATTATTATTTTTCTTCTGCTTCTTCTTCTTCTTCTGCTTCTTCTTCTCCTTCTTCTTCTTTTTATTCTTCTTCTTCTTCTTCTTCTTCTTATTCTTTTTGTTGTTCTTCTTATTATTATTCTTCTTGTTCTTGTTCTTCTTCTTTTTCTTCTTCTTCTTCTTCTTCTTCTTCTTCTTCTTCTTCTTCTTCTGCTTCTTCTTCTTCTTTTTCTTCTTCTTTTTCTTCTTCTTATTCTTTTTGTTGTTGTTCTTCTTATTATTATTCTTTTTGTTGTTCTTCTTCTTATTCTTCTTCCTATTATTCTTCTTCTTCTTCTTCTTCTTCCTCTTATTCTTCTTCTTCTTCTTCTCATTATTATTATTATTATTATTATTATTATTATTATTATTATTATTATTATTATTATTCTAGGAAGGTAACGACACTGAGACGTACACCAATGGCGTCATAAACCGATATGTAGATGATAACGGCATAAGTCGCCAATACGTCGTCGATATTCCGCTAACATGCACGTACAATAGAAGTCATCGCGCCGAATCAATCATCTACCAGCTCACTGACTACACTATCGACAAGACCCTCGTCGAAGAGGGTGCCTACACCTTCTCCTTCGATATCTACACAGATAATACCTACACAGATGTCGACGATACTTACCCCATCAGCATCGGCCTCAATAAGAATCTGTTCTTTGCTGCATATGTGGACTCTCTAGACGGCACCCTCGACCTTTCGATCCGCTCCTGCAGAGCCACACCGGATTCGAAATACGATTCTCCCACTAAGTTCGAATTCATCGAAGACGGGTAAGGACTATTCATCTGAAAGGGGAATTCCACCTTGATTTTTGCTACAATAACAAGAGGAACAAAAAAGAGAAACAGATTTGTGAATGTCTTAGTAAAATCAGATTAAAAACAATTTTTGTTTTAATTTTAAAGATTCAGTTGAGGAAACACCGTGACGTATCATTCCTGGTGCCTCTTCCATTTGATCTGTAAGCCTACTCAAAACTCCTGTTTAGATAGTATGTCACTCGGTGTCACACCAGATGAGTGTTTGAGGTAAACGCGGGGTGACATTCCTTCTCAAACACGAGGTAACGAGCGCGGTTGCCGTTTAAATTACAATGCACCTATGCGGTAATCGCGAGGTACGTTGTCATGGTAACACGTCCATAGTGAAAAAGCGCGCACTATATCTACAGCTTTGCACAATATAAAAAAAAAAGAAAACTTCGCTAGGCAGCGCCGCTCATTGACGATCTCTACATGGAATATATTTGTTATTAACAAAAATCAAAACATTCATCAAACTAATTTAAAATCAAGGTTTATTTCAATGTTATTTTATTTCAATGTTATTGCGAAATCTAGGTAAAACACGTCGTTAATGTAAATACATGTTCAGCATATTGACCTTAATATTTTCATCCATCTTCACGGCTGATTACGTACGCGGAGCAAGGGCACGCGCTTAAGAGCGAGAAGGCTTCCGGTTTCTTCCCCGCGAGCGTTTAGATCTATGCTCCAGCAACAAATCACACCTTATGCCTCCGGAGGTTGTGCCATTTCGTGCTAGACTGTCTAGCGTGAATTTTACCTCGCGATTACCTCGTGTTCGTGCTTTGTCCTTTGTGCCGCGAGCGTTTAGATCTACAGTGGACAAGGGACGAAACGAGGTAACCTCTGGAGGTTACCTCGCATTTTTCCTAGATTTAAACGGGGTAGATTGCCTTCTCACGAAAACTTTCAATCACATTGAACATGACTTGTTTAACACACCCCCTTTAAAGGTGAAATTCAAAGAAAATCCCAAATATGTCAACTTATGTATCACTAGAATCTGGTAAGCTAACAGATGGCCATCGTACAAGTTTAAGGTCAACTACACATCGGGTGATTTGTAAAAATACAAATACAACCACCTCCATAGCAGCTGGGATATACGAGATATTCGCCGGAAAAATAACGATGTTTTAATGACGTCACTATATGGACCAATACTGCCCAAGCAGACGACATCCCATTAAGAATGAACATAATTGCAAAGCTATTATTTGTCAAATTATAATGAGTTTAGTGTATATAAATGTAATGGCATGTCAAACCATTCAAAAGGGGATATGTCCCGATTCTGATAACTAAAATCTTTTTCTTGTAAATACACAGGATAGGGGTTAATTAACAATCAAAGAAACCAGACTTTCAAATTGAAAAACCCCCGGAATGATATCAAGGACGGCATTTGTTCCCTCTTGAAACGCCGAACATACCGCGGTGTGTGCAGCTGAATATACAATGGCGTCTTATTTTGTTTACAAGCGACAGATTTCTTTATTTTTATATCGCTGCATTTGTCATCAAAATAAAACCATGCGCGGGGTTTAGAGTGAGGTAATAGATTATACATTTAGCCTGACGGTAGTAAAGTAGAGAAAGAACTCAAGAGAAGATGAAAACACAGGCACTGAAAATGTGTGAGATGTCATGGGACATCGTCTGCTTGTGCAAATCATGTCCCCAGGCAGATCCACCCATTCCCATCTGGCTGATTGCGACCAAAGGCCAAAATAAGAGTTGCAAAAAATGGAAGCAGGCTGCGGAAAGCGAGCTAGAATATCAAGGGGGTCCTTGTTACACCCACAAATGTAATAACACTTTACCCACAAATGTAATAACGCCCACAAATGAACGATTGCAGAACCCTTTGACTGATAAAAAAAATATCTATATACTCTCTCAATCAATGTGAGTAAATTGCAGAGGTTATGGTTTTATAGTGATGCAATGATGGATACATAGATTTTGTAAGATAGAAAGTGTTTTATTCCAAACGAATGAAGAGGTTGTTTCATTAATATACAGACGGTAACAGAACCAAACTAATTATTACGTATAAAAAGGTGGAGTAACTCACATGTCTTTTACAAGCAAACAACGCTATAATTTGGGCAATATTGAACCTTGTTTATTTTTAAATGAAAAAAAAGAGGAATAAGATGGTGGGTCTTAGTTTCGATTTTTTTTTTAAATTTCTATTTCTTTTGAAATAACCGGGTCTGGAGGAAAGGCTACGCTCTATACCCATGTTATTCCACAGGAATGAGATGGTGAGGTCTTAGTTTGAAGATTTTTTTTTTTAAATAACCGAGTCTTAAGTAAAGACTACGCTGTAATCCCATGCTTTATTACCGGGTCTTAATTTGGAAGAAGAGGGGTCTTAGTTTAAAAGTTTTTTTTTTTTTTTTTTTTTTTTACTTTTGAATAACCGGGTCTGGAGGAAAGACTACTTCTGATGCTCATGTTATTCCACAGGAAAAGGATTATGGGGTCTTAGTTTTGAATTTTTTTTAAATGTTTGAAATAACCGGGTATGAAGTAAAGACTGCGCGCTATACCCATGCTATATTACAGGGTTTTAGTTTTGAACAAATTCGACAAAATATCCCTTCAAATTTATTACATTTGTGGGTAAAGTCATTATTACATTTGTGGGTGATTAAAAACTATTACATTTGTGGGTAAAGTGGTTATTACATTTGTGGGTGAAATTATTACATTTGTGGGTTAAGTGTTATTACATTTGTGGGCGTTATTACATTTGTGGGTATAACAGTCCTTCCGAACTCTTTTTGTCGGCACAGAATAGGATCGGCGAGCTTCAACCAAAAATAAAAGATGAAAAAGGAGGCATGAGGAATTATTGCACTTTTTCCTTTTAAGTGCCCTTTCCCCTCAACATAAATGTCACTATTCTAATCTGATAGGCGCTCATTTTTACTTATCATAGGTGCTTATCTAGTGCCCCTGTTCCTTCCTAATAACTGCCAGTTTCCCTTCTACTGAGTGCCCCTTTTTATTTTGTTATAAATGCCACTTCCCCTTCCTTTATAATAAATGCCTCTTTTCACCTACGATAAGTTTCCCTTTTACATTGGCGGGGGCTATTTTCCTTTTCAATATTTTGTTTCCTTCTAAAAAGTGCCCATTTCCCCCTTACCCATTTCCACATTAAATGTCCTTTCCTCTTCTTATAGATGCTTATTTCATTTCTGAAAAGTGCCCATTTCAAATCATGATAAGTTCCTCCTTTTACCTATATTTCCCTATCTCGCTCATAGATTTGCTCATTTACGGTCATCTAAAGTGCCATCTAGTTTCAAAGAATCGAGACAGCTTTGTGTAACAACAGGAACCTATTTTGTGTTTAACACTTCGATGAAGAGCGGTGGGGTCGCAACGAGGCAGGGGCAGATTGTATACAATTTCATATGAACAAACTGTGCTCCTCTTAGAAATATGGTCGTTTCCAAAGTTACCAAACGTCCCTTCTCAAGAACACAAAGGTTTAGACAATGTATGAGTTTCCCAAACTCAAGGCAACTACGTTTACATTATCATATTTCATTCATATTTGTTTCTTAAATAAGAAGAGGTCGCCATTATAGTTGGTAAATTTATATCTTGTTTTTCTACGTATGATAGCTTTTTTCTGTGGTTTCCCTCTATTTGGAAAAAGAGTTGATATAATTAAATCCCAAATATTGCAATCGATTTTATCCTCTAGTTGTTCAATTGACGACGACAATACTAAGATCACCACCCTGGAAGACCATCGCATAGGAGTAGAGATGAAAACTATCCGGTTCATCGACGATGAGGACGATTGGGTAAGTTTGTTTATATTCAAAGTTGTCTAACCTCGTCCTTCAAAACTTATAAGGTTGACAATTCTGAATCATTAACATCATAATGGTTAAGATGAAGATGATGATAAAAATGATAATAATTATAACGATAATTACAATAATAATGATGATAATAATAACAACAGTAATAACAATAGAAATATAATACCACGTGAGTCAAAAAAAAAAGTTAACACCTAGAAAATTGCTAATTATTCTAAAAATCATCTATGAACAGTAAATTACTATACATCTTATAAAAGAGCGTTTTATCCCAAATTACTTGGTATCATTTTTGTGTGGTATGTGTTCGCGCTGCGCCAAAGAGATGCCTACAGTGTGTGATATGGTGGGGTTAAAGTGAGAAAATGAATTGAATTTATCAAATGAGATGAATTGCACACACACACAAACACGCGCGCACAAATGTTCGTTGATATTTGATATTCGATATTTGATATGTGTGGCATGATTCATTTTGTTAGGGATGTTATTTGAATCTGCAATTACCGATTTGATACCCAAATCCCAATTGTTTTATTCAAACATCACATAAGCAACATTGGCGCGATTTTCGCACTCTCGCAAACAATGCCTCCGGTTCATCCAAGCGTAAACACATACCACACAAAAATGATACCAAATGATTCGGAATAAAACACTCTTTCATAAGATGTATACTAATTTACTGTTCATAGATGATTTTAAAAATAATTAGCAATTTTCTAGGTGTAAACTTTTGTTGACTCACACTGTATATTATACAGAGTGAGTCAAAAAAAAGTTTACACCTAGAAAATTGATGATTATTTAAAAATTCATCTATGAACAGTAAATTATTATACATATTATGAAAGAGCGTTTTATCCCAAATCATTTGGTACCATTTTTGTGTGGTATGTGTTCACACTTGGATTAACAGGAGGCATTGTTTGCGAGAGTGCAAAAGTCGACTTGCGCCAAAGTTGCTTATATGTGATGTTTGAATAAAACAATTGGGATTTGGGTATTAATTTGGTCTTTGCAGATCCAAGTAACATCCCTAACAAAATTAATCGTGCCACACATATCAAATAACGAATATCAAATGTTAACGAACATTTGTGCCCGTGTGTGTGGGTGTGTGACTTTGCCCTTTGCAAAAGGCATATGTAATGCATTTCATTTGATACATTCAATTCATTCTCACACTCCGTTGATCCCAACATAATACATACTGAAGATTCACTTTGGCGCAAGTCGATTTTCGCACTCTCGCAAACAATGCCTCCCGTCCATCCAAGCGTAAACACATACCACACAAAAATGGTACCAAATGATTTGGAATAAAACACTCTTTCATGAGATATATAATAATTTACTGTACATAGATGATTTCAACAATAATTAGCAATTTTCTAGGTGTAAACTTGTTTTTGACTCACACGGTATATAAACTGACACACGAAAAATAATTGATCACCACTGTCAGATATTATTACTTCGCTAAGTGTTTATTCATATTTCAAAAATTGGCTTTTCGACCTGGACTCACACTCACATTGTATAATTGTAATGATCATAGTTTAAAACGAAAATTTCAGTATGGAATAGGGCATTTCAGGAATAATATCTGAGTCATATTTGTATAACGGATATCATTCTAGATTGGTAGACAAAGAAGGAGAAAGATCGCATGTCATTCTTCCTTCTTCTCATGACTCAACCTACTTTTTCATCACTATTCTCTCTATAGTAAATTCTTGTCAAGTCACATGATCGGAAAAAAATAAACCGTTGCCTCCCTGTCCCCTCCCTTGTATTGAAAGACCTATGGAACTACTGTTCTTTCATACTCTTAGGTTTACATCCACTGTAATCTCCTGGTATGCGATGACGAGGACGATAATTCAATCTGCAACAATGACTGCGCCCTCGGTTCTTCAGAGATCATGGGGCGAAAGAGGCGTGACGTCAGCAGCAAACTCAAGACCAAGCGATTCACGCGAGGACCTCTCCGCGTTGTCCGCTCTGCACAGAGGCAGGGTAGTGTCTTACGCATGGACGCCAGCGAGAACGGTAATAATTTAGTTCAATGCGATCGCAATTCCGGTATCCATTGGATATTTACTTTCTTCTCATATATGTATCAGAATAATAATTTAAAAAACTAAAATAAAAATTCTTTAGAGTTTTCTTCTTAACTATTTACCAGTATCAATTTTCTTTCTTCAGATGGAAATAAAATTGAAACCGGTCATATAGTGAAGAACAGAGCTTTTTAATATTTTTATTTCAATTATTTTAATCATTATTTATATATTGCCGTGACGGAGGATTATCAACATTAAATTATTTGTTCTATATATAGAGGGCATTTTAAGTGCCCATACTTATAGTCTTTACAGCTTTCGAAAACTCATAACGTTTGTTTATTTAGTCAGATTTATTTAAAAATTTCATCAGTTCGCTTCTTTGATTTTTCTGCTTTCTTTTAGAGTGGTTTTCTATTTTGGTTGGATTTCCCTTTAAATCAACTGTCTGTTAAAAATGCAGCGCCAAGTTATCATACCAGAGACCAATAATGTTTTCCTCCTCCTCCCCCTCCCCCTTCCTCCTTCTCATCCTCCTCTTCTTCGTCTTACTATCATCCTCCTCCGCTTTCTTCCTCTTCTTCTTCTTCTTTTCCTTCCATCCAATGTTGGTGTATATCACCGCAGGTGCCGCAACGCAACAAGAGTTTACCAACGCTTTTAACCCGTGGATTGTTGCCATTGCTGCTTTGGCAACCGTTGTCATGGCAATGGCCGCCATGATGGCTGTGGTCCTGCGGAAAGTCAACAAGATCTCTGCCGCACCGGCCGGGTCCAAGGAAGGGTCTGCCCGTCTCCTAGATGACAAAGAAGAAATCTAAATGGAATTGTACAACAGCTCAAGATATCAATAATATAATAAACCCCCATCGTATTGATGCCAATTTTCTTTATTATAATTATATGAAAATGGCCAAAGATCAACAAGATTGTACTTTGAACACGTTCATTCGGGTTTAATGCAGGTGTCCCTGGGTAACGTAGCCAATGGGTTAATTATCTGATGAACCAACTAATGAAAGTAGGCCTAACCTACCTATAATTACCACGAACCCGAGCAAAACCTATTGACTAGGGGAAACGGATACGTATACAGATTTTTAAACTATATCAGGTATTCAGGTCTGATCTTTTATTTGAGTGCATTATCGTTATTTGACTTGAGTCTCAAACCAGAGCATGATTCTTTTTGTAATTTCTTTCCTTTCGTTCTTTCCATTCTTTTTTCTTTTTCACAAGAAAGGAATAATCAAGAGCAAAATCTTTTTTTATTTTATTTCATATTTGCTTGCGTAATGCAAAATATCGGCACGATAAATCTTATTGAGACAGGAAACAAAATAGTTTCCATTCATGCAAATGAAGGAAATTAACAAAGTCAAAATTCAATTTTGAATATAAGCAATGGAATGAACGACAACACTAATATACGTGACATGTGGTAAATGATTGTATATCAGGTTCGCATACATCGATCACAATTGTACCGAGGTTCTTTAGCAACTTAAAACTAAGTGTTTTTCCGTATAAAAAGATATGGTGTAATTTCATGGTAACACCTTATGAAAAAGAAAAACATCTTCACAGCGTAAATAGGTTACAGCCAAAAGTCAAAAGTCACACAGCCAACACAAATGAAATTCAAATAAAAGTTGCTGTCTGATGAAGAACTCATTATGACCCAACATTTCAGGCCACAAGACATTTGATTAAATGACTTTGTGTTTCCAGGAGAGATGCGTAACACTGTAGGTAGAATAGTTGCACCCTGATAGGTGGCTATACCGTTATCATATATGTCGGTCACCTTGTAACTTGTAAGATGCATATGTGTCATGCGATGTACATTATAATTAAAATTCATATATGACGTAGAAATATATTATAAAACAGACAGCTTGGCTACAAATATGACTTTGAATTTGTTTGGCTTCAAAGGATGATGAGATTCAATAGTTTTGCATCTATTCTCTACAATCGACAATGACAGTAGATTGTTGAAATATGATTAAAATTTAACTTTTCCCGCTTATGCTATTGTGTCTTGATTTTGTTTTCTTTGCAGTTTTCCTTTTTTGTGTGTGTGCTAACAGGTGCCTGGATAGAGTTATTTTCTATCCGATTTTAGTAACTGAGTTTTATACGCTTTGCTAATACCACGAAAGAAGTTACCTGCTACACTCTAAAACTGAAATGTTAAATTACTATTTAAAAGGGCCGAGGAGTGACCCCTTTTTAAAATGGTAGATGAACACTTTGAACATGCTGGATTAAACACTATAAAGGTTGTATCTAGCAGGTTAAAAGTATCAATCTGACATTTTGAAAGAGGAGTCACTCCTCGGCCCTTTTAAATGGTGATTTAACATTTCAGTTTTTAATGTGTAATCATACAACAGAAAATCCGTTGGTTGCCATGAAATTAGAGGAAATGAGAAAAAAGAATAAATGCATGTATCAGGGAAATCCAATAAAAATGATAGATTCATGAATCCGTATAGTTGTAAGCGTTTACGGGCAACTGTATCCGGTAGTTTTTCGATCAAATTTCATATTTTTTTCCAATATTTGTTCTCTATTCAACAATAACATCAGCAACACAGTTTTTAAAAATCTCTCTAAAGACATCTTCCAGTTACCAACGGGCAACTGTATCAGGTAGTTTTTCGAACAAATTTCATATTTGCCAATATTTGTTCTCTATTCAACAATAACAACAGCAACACAGTTTTTAAAAATCTCTCTAAAGACATCTTCCAGTTACCAGTGGCGGATCCAGGAGGGGGGCATCTCCCTCCCCCCTGGGAAAAAAACGTGTATAAAAACACGTTATTTTTAGCTTTTGGGGGGATGGGGGGGGGGTGCACATTTCAAATTTTCGAGGGCCAAAACAAAAACGTGCTCACTACCCCCCTCCCCTCCCCCCTCCCCCCTCCCCTCCTCCCCCTCCCCCCCCCCCCCCCCCCCCCCCCCCCCCCCCCCCCACCACCACTGAGCGACTTTTCGGCCGGCGCGATTTTCAAATTTTCGGGAGCAAAAAAAAAAAAAAAATGGGCCCCCTCCCCTGAGAAATCCTGGATCCGCGCCTGCCAGTTACTCCTGGCCATTTTCGTTAAAAAGTATGGACCAGAGCCAGGGCTACAAATGACGTTTCTGGCTTTAGGGTTAGGGTAATGTATCAGTTTGATCCAGGGTTGCAGTTAGAAATGAGTGTTTAATGAACACGATGAAGGTAATGATCGCGGAACGTTTTTTGTCAGATCGTGTGTGTAGTATGCAATCCCATCTGAGCACTATGTTGTACACCCCATTATATAACCAGCATTTAACAATAATCTTTTGATCCCAGAAGTAGCCATTTTTCAAAATTGCACAATCGATGTGTGCCGTTGATTAGTAAAATAAGGCCAACCCGGTTTTAGTTTTTACTCGGCAAGAAAAAATAAGATAATATTATACACCATGTTGTGACCAACTGAAACCAAGTTGGCACAACTCGGTGTATAGATGGAGCTAGAACGCATACAAAAAAGGATGCCATCTTGTGTCCAATTGAACCAAGCGACTGAGGAGGTTGGGCCTACGGAGGACATACTGGCCCGAATTCACAAAGGAGGTTTGTCGACGAACCGAGGTTTATGTACGTCATATGACGCGTTTTGACGCGTTTTTTACAAACCTGGTTTGTAAATAACAAAAGGAGGTTAGTCGAAACAAAAGGAGGTTTTTCGACAAACCTCCTTTGTGAATTCGGGCCCTTGTGTATGATCGAATCTCTTTGGAGTTGGGGAATTATGGCGCCCCTTACGGGAATTAAAATTATACCTCTCATGAACAATCGTTGTAGGTTCCAGAATCAAAGTCAAGGAGAATAAGTATTAGTAATGGTTCTATAGGTCACTCAATAAACACTTTGCTATAGTGTCATGAAGTTTTTATATTGGGACATATAAATAAAAAATAAAAAAGTTTTTATATTGGGATCACATTTACTGACCTATAAAACCATAATAAGCCCATTAGTGCAAAATCTAGGTTTATCTAAAGTAAAACAAAAACAGAAAAGCAAACTTTTCCAAAGAAAGCAGAAAAATCATTGAAGTAGCTTGGTTTTGAAGTTTGATTTCAATTTTGGAAAAATTGTTATAAGTGTAAGGGAATTTCAAATTGGCTAAATCAGTTATGATTACTTTGATGTAGTGCTGGATAACTTTCCATAATTTTCCACTACAAAAAATGACTTAAATGTAAGTTTGTCTAAATATATGACCCAAGAGGATTTTTTTTTGGTGTGTGTGTGTGTGATGTGTTTTGTTTAAATACGATATATAATAATGCTGCAAATGTTATAATTTTAGCAGTGCCAGAAAAACAGAATTTATGATAGCTGTACACAACAAACGGGAGAGCTGTCAGCGAATACGTCATATTCAACTGACGAACTTGCCAATACTTTGAGATTGAGATAGATTTAGTGATCTCATATTTCAAAGAGTGATAACTTTTTTTGTATTATTGGTCCGATTTATTTCAAACTTTTGTCAATTCGTTTCTCTTATGTTTCCGCTTTTATACAAATGAGCTTATGAAAAGCGTTGGATAGCTCTTTGATAAGGAAGGCTTAAATAAATATTGTATAGGATTACGTTTATATTTGTTTTCTGTGGTTCGCGATAAACCAAAATATCATTATGAAGTACATGTAGGTTATTTACAATCAGAACACCGGTATTGACCTACGTCTATTAGATATAATTAGGCTCAGAGGGTCAATTGGAAGTGGAATTCAGAATAATGGGAAGGTTGCTAAGAGTTTAGACAGCTACAAAATTAAAAGTTTATTTAGTTTAACTCGCTGCAGTTTTCTTTCATTTCTTTTTCATGGACAAGAAATTGTATGCCATCGGGGACAAATCAACGATGTATCCTTATCCTTTTTTATGCATGGTGTCTATACAGAAAAAAAACGGTTTGGGAGGACTATCATTTCTTGTGATTTAAGTTATTCCTATAAGACCTGAAAATCATGATTTAATCACTATCGCTGTAAGTGAACAGTCCGATGTCTGAACATGATAACAAGGAATATTTAGGTAAGATAACAGATGGATCAAACAACCGTTCATCGATAATTTACGCCAAAGGCGAAAGACAATACTGATAAGATATTGTGAAAGAATTATTTCTAGAGAGGTACGTCCATGCAAGTGTGACCAAAACAATGCTGCTCTGGAAGGGTTTTATGTGTTTGAGTTGCTTGCTGTTGCTGAATGTTCATCTAGCAACTTCAGGTATGTATTCCAATTCTTCAAAGTGAATGATAAGATAGAAGAGGATTCTTTAATATTTCGTAGTAGTGGTAGTAGTAGTAGTAGTAGCAGAAGCAGTAGTAATAGTAGTAGTAGTAGTAGCAGTAGTAGAGCAGTAATAGTAGTAGTAGTAGTAGTAGAAGAAGAAAAAGAGTAATAGTAATAAAGTATCTGTTCTTTGGAAAAGTTTATATCTTGTCGTTCGTAGCGTCGTGAGTTGCTTAAAAACTTCTGTGCACTTTGCGTTTTTTTACCTGAAAGAAAATTAATAAACTATAATTTCCAGACCAACGTGATTGGAGGAAGGTATTACAAAAAATACGAGAACAAACTATTGAGAACCATATTTTCCACTTGCTACTAACTTTGCATCTTTTCCATGGACAACAAGCATTTTTCCTTAATATCCTAACATTTAACAAATGGTATACGATCTAATTTAGTCATACCGTAACAATAATTTGTTCTTTACTCATCATCGTCCAAATTCTTATCTGTACAAACTGGAGAGTGTAATTTATTAAGGGCGAGATATGCACATTGTTTTTTTTTTAAATGTCCTTTTGTACGACCATCTGTGACTTTAACGCACTTTAATACACACTAAAAATTGATAACAATTTCCAAATAGTTTTAACCATGCCCCTCAAAGCAGTCAATATTTGTCTATTATACGATAATGACGTGGATTCTAATCAAATGATTGGTTGAGAGCGTACACGTGACCAGGCATTTATTTTGTCAAACGTGTAGTTTGGATAATGACCGGTCATTATCCAATGGTAATGACCGGTCATTTTTAAAATCATGTTATAAAACATCATTTTATAAAACAAATAAAACATAATCTTATAAAACAAATAATACACATCATTTTGTTCGGGCATTAGTAAAACATTACCCACATTCGGCACCTTTAAAACAGTCCAAACACCCTCGGCTATCTCCTCGGGCGTGTTAGACTGTTCCAAAGGTACCTCGTGCGGGTAATTTTTACTAATGCCCTCACTGCTATGTATTATTTGAATACTTTCGTCCACCTATCAAAGAGAATCATTGCTCAGACCCACCCATCCTGACCAACGGGCGTACGACTCTCAATGATGGAGTGTATGCGGTATACGTGTGTGATGCGGGATATGTGATGGATATCGACCAAGACTCAGTGGTCTTGCTCTGCAATACATCGCAGGGTATATGGAGCGGAGAATTGCCGAATTGTAATCGTAAGTACATGTTTCTCTTTTAGGCCGAAAGAGTCACTTCGTTTCACCCCTACAGTTTAACCCTGCAGAGTTACTTAGACAATTAAAGCCAATGTCTAAAAGGGTCTCAGCCGAACCGCAACCTTGGGTTTTAGCGCCCAGAGCCCCCGTAATCGACTCCAAAGATGGGTCGCCCTCTTCTAAACCTTCCCCTCCCAATCCCGTAGGAATATGTATGACTGGATATTACAGAGCACAAGTTAAAAATGAAAGAAATGTTTTCGTTAGGATGGGCTGTCAGACTTCCTCTCAAAATTTGCGCCCAAGGGACAAATTTATCCGAAGGGATAGCTTCGACTGTACATGGCAAAAAACAAACAAAAATTGACGATACCTTTTCAATTGGGGGTAGTATGCACTACTCCCCGGAATAAAACGGATTAAATGCTCTTTTTCAATGCTTATCTTCCAATTTAAAAAAAAGCATTTCGACCTTAATGTTTCTAAAAGGCAAAATTCGATTCATTTCGTATTTACAGAGTGGAATTTAGTGTCAAAAGACACTAAAGGAGGTATTAAATCACGAAATTTTCACAGCTTTCAAACATTTATCCTTTCCCCATTGCCCCTCCCCCCCCCCCAAAAAAAAAAATAAAATAAATAAATAAATAAATAAATTTAAAAAAAATTATAAAAAATAAATAAATAAATAAATAAATAAATAAATAAATAAATAAATAAATAAAATAATAATAATAATAATAATACAGATAATAATAGTAATCAAATCTGGAATTATGTAAACATACCTATTGACCATCTTCGCATGCATGACAAGTCATAAGATAGGAGCATGCAAGATATTTGTTTAATTGGTTAACGCATTTGAACATTATAGAATGGCGGTCGCATTCCCAAGAAAGTATCCTCCTTTAATGACCTAAGAACCCCTTCCCCCTCCCCGGCAAGTATTTGTTTATGTATTATTCTCTTTTTTTAATTTTTCTATCTATCTATCTTTAACTTCATTTCTCCCATACTTCTTTGGTGGCCTTTCCCGTCAAGGTATCCATTGCCCAGATCCAGCCGTGCCCAATTTTGGCGCAATTGAAGGATCTGGACGTTACTATGGCGACAACATCACTTTCTCTTGCGACCCAAACTACCGTTTGCTGGACCCTACAGTAACAGGCACATGCACGCAGTATGGCAAATGGTCCCAAGAGACCCCAAAATGCTTGCGTGAGTAACTGACTTCAAGTACACTGTTTTCATAATTTATTTAAAAAACCAACTCCGTGGCAATTACAAAGCATCATTGCATTGACTATAGAACTTAAGTTCGGATTAGGTGATGTGTCACTGTACAAAAACCGATGGTTAATAATGTGGTCATTACTTTAAGTATGGTTCAGAACAATTTGTAGGTGATTACATGTCCAACCAAACCGATTTTTGCTTAATCAAGCGTCTAAATTGTCTAAAAATTGTCTAAATATTTTCTAAAAAACTTTGTCACACGCATAATAATAACCCAACTGTTTTATCTAACACAACCTAATATATTTTACAGTGTAATATGCGCATTCAGAAGACGACATAAAGGGTTGTTTAACTTACATTAGGTTAATTCTCGAGGAGCCGTGTGATTGTGTTTTTCATGTGACAAACAGAGGAATGTGAAAATACCCTAAAAATACACGAAATAGCACCCGTACAATGATGCTGTTGATGTTGGTGATTTTGTTGGTGCTATTGTTGTTGTTTTGTTTTTTATTTTACTAATTATTTTTAATGCTATTGTTACTATCACCATGATTATTATTATAACAATATTTTTGTTATTAGTATTATGATTACTATCAATATCATCATCATTATGACTATTATTATCTAAAATTATATCCGATATCATTCCAAGATTAAATTTCAACGATTTGAAGTTGATAACGATTCTTAGCTCGGGTTAAAAAAGTAGTCTTTCTCAAATGGCCCTGCCAGATTTTGAATTCGCACATGCAATAGTTGTGTTATTGCGAAGATAGATTTCAGCGATAGCCTCGATGTGGCATTCTATGAAAAAGAATTTAATGTTTTAAATCAAAATTCACGGTTGGAGCGATACACCTGAATGTGGGCTGAATAGATACTTCAATTTTTTTACAATACCTATTATTTTTTGGTAAAGCAACGCTTGGTTCCTCTTTTAAAAGTAATGTTGTGCTTTACAATTTAGTATTTTCAGATGTTGTATTGAAATGATGACAAATGGTTGCCCTCAAGTTCGGAATAAAAAATAAGAAGAGGGAATCGACGATAGCCCATGTATTCTGTGTCTGTATCTAGGATATGTTTTTGTTTGACTGTATCATTTTGTTAATTTAGGTATTTCATTATTTCTATGTAAGAATGATAAGATACAGCCAAGCTTTGATACTTGTATTCTTGAATAATCCAACCGAAGTGGAATGAATCGTTAAAATCTTAAAGCCATGATTTCATTTCACAAATATTTTTCATTCAACATTTTTTTCTCAGTGTTGAGATTTAACGACTGAAAATTCTTCCGTGTTGACATAATTATAATAATGTGTTTACCTTTAATCTAAACGTGCCTTTGTTAATTAGGGTCATATCAAGCAAAAGGACACGGCAATAGAGTTCATAAACATTAATTGGTATCTAGGTCGATTGGCGATCATAATTACCTGTAGTTAAGCCGATATGGAAGGGCGTTTTGGTGGTCAAAGTGCATAGCTTAGGTTGTTCATATCGAGATGTGCATTTTGAGTTTATCATAATTACCTTAACCCTAAAAAGGCCGAGCTATTTGAGGTCTTAGTACGACCGGGGGCATTATGGCCCCCCTTAAGATCTCGGCCGCAAAGCGGCCGATCGCCGTGAAAATTTGCACGCATGTCAAGTGAAGTGTATAGAATAATATGATAATTTCAATTTTTTGAAAAATTCACTCATTTGCATATTTATGGTAATTCATGCAAATCACGTTTTTACCCATAAATCATATATTATTCATATTTAAGCATTCTTTTTCACTACATATATTCATTAGATCATTCTGAATGATAATACAACAACAAAATTTGGAAGAGCCAGCTTATTCCTTATGTTATCCCTTGTTTTGATAATTTTTTATGTATTTCATTGTTTTTGTTGTTTTATTTCATTTCTTACTACAATTCAACTATTTTGACTCCCAAAACAACCACCTAAACTTTAAACAAGACCCAATAACCCATGTTTGATCTGTTTTTAGGAAAAATGACTTTTCCATATGTTTTGTACACAAATCACGAAAATGAGCGATTTTCGGGCTGACATGCAAAGACAAAAGGTCACGTGACCTTGTAACCGTAGGTCTGATTTTCTAAAAATTTCTTTTAAAAGTTGCGCAAGACTCGGAAGAAAAAAGTCAGCGAGTGGCGAGGCGCCATCCATATGCGTTCCCGAGAAATCAGAAAAATCGTGGAGGGGGGGGGCATAATAGCCCCCCGGCCTAATTAGGGTTAAAGGGCAATCAAACCCTTGCAATACATCAATTTGAATGAAAGCAGAAAAATAGTATAAACAATTGGCGGAAGTTAGAAATGAATACGAAAGTTATCAGTTTTTGAGATCACTAAGTCTGTGTCAATCTCAAATTGGCAGTTTGGTCAGTGGGTTGTGACGTAGTCGCGGATAAATCTCCCGTTTGTCGTATACAAAAAAAAAAAAAAAATTGGTTTTTCTCCTAATTGCCCTTCGATTTTGTTCGATTTAACCAGTCTCCCTCTAGAGTAGTTCAATAGAAAGGTTTGCTTTCCCTTTTATTTTATAACTGCATGGCTATTCACAATTCAACACGATATTTATCACTGCTAACATTCACTAGTTATTTACTCAATTAACCATTATGATAAAATAAGGCAATATGTATCAATTGTTGATATATTTTTTATTTCATTGTTCTCTTGTTTTAATTATCTGCTTATGTCTTGTAAATGAAATATGTAAATGTATGGTTTATGATGCTTTGCAGTTTACAACAGATATTTCTATATATTCTAAATTGAATTATATTCATCCGTCTATTTTCCCCGAAAATACACAAATCTCTTATTGGGAGGGGAGGCCTGGATAAACAGATACATAACGCATCTGGTTACTATTCTACTTCATTTTTTTATTCGTTTGTATCACTTTTAGCATATAATTGTTTCAGCGTAAGTTTATAGTTAGAGAGAGGTTTAAATATATTGTTCGGTATAGGGATAATGTCGATAATTCGGTAAGTGTGAGAAATTAAACGTTTATCAAACTTCGCCGGAGCGTCCAAGACATCAGTCCTTTCCAAGTTGAGCGTCGTGTTTTATATCATTTTTAAAATAATTATTTGAATTACCATCAATCATCATCATCTTCATCACCATCATTTCTATTTTCATTTATCATTATTTTTTTATTATTATCTATATCATAATCATTATTAGTATTATCAACATCATCATAATTATAATTATCATTAGTAGTAGCCTAATTATAGTAGGCGTACTATCATTACCATTGTTAACATTATCATTATAATTAAAATTATCTATATTATTATCATCACCGTCATAATTACCATTATCATTAGTAGTAACAATAGTACTATCATTATCATACTTATCCTTATAAACATTATTATTATAATTGATATTATCTGTATTATTATTATCATTATAATTATCATACTTATTATTAATATTATTATCATTATCATTATTATCATCATCATCATTATAATCATCATTAATGCTATCACCATCATTATTATAGTTCTGGATTTCACAATCATTATTACTTCTATATTGTATTAATATTGATTAATGTTTTATGTATAATCTTTTTTACAATGATAATATATTTATTATTTCTGTATTCACTTTGTTTTTTAAGCTGACATAGGCAACCCAGACGTATGCCCATCAGGTAGCTGGCCTTACGAAGATAAGATCTGTTTTAATGCAGTAGACAATGGACTCGCATGGCCCACAGCAAGAGATACCTGCGCATCCGGCACTCCGTATGGCCAACTTGCCAAGATCCCTGACCAGGCTACCCAAGACTTCCTAGAGGGGAAACTTCAAGGCAGAACGAATTTTTACTGGATAGGAGCTTTTGAAGGGCTGAAGTGGTACTGGGAAAGATGTAAGCCGACCACCAAACCTCTCACCTACACCCACCAATATACAACGCACACACTGACATGCTTTTGGAACGGCGTTTTGATATCACGGATATTTGATAATAGGCAGTACAATACGCAATATTGCACCAATTTCTTTTTTGTTTCGTCTTCTTTTTAAGAATTCGTTTATCATTGAATCTTATTTGAAGGAAATGAAAACAAAGGCGCGCGCATTCACCGAGATTTAAATATAAAAAGTGAAACGTATCATACTTACGTCATGAAAGGGCTATCCAAGCACCGTGAAAAGTTCATTTGTATAAAAGCAGAAGAAAAAATAGAAAAATAATGGCGAAAGTTTGTTATGAATAGGACCAATGAAGGAGTTATAGATTGTCAAAATATGTAATCACTAAATCTATGCGAATCTCAAATTGTCTTTTGTTCAAGGAAGTGTGACGTACTTTAATACGGACATCTCTTCCGTTTGTCGTTTACAAAATTGCATTAACTCATGTATTTCTCCAAAGGGCCTTCTCTCTTGGAGCACTACCCTTAATCTAATGTTATGGATAACATATTATCATAGGTCCATTAAAAAGTTAAGAAAAAACTTCCTGAGTCATGCATTTCGAGAAATTTACATTTTAGGCATTTTGTGTGTTGAAACGAATGGGAAAGCTGTCCGGCGCTACGTCATAGTGACAAAACCGATTCATCCAGTTTGAGGTTCTCATACGTCATTATAACTTTCAAAGTGCATAACTTTCTTAGTTTTGTCGGATATTATTAAAAATTTCACCAGACTTTATTTCTGAATGGTCTGCTTTCTTTTAGGAGATTTTTCTATTAAAGTTGGATTTCTGTTTTTAATGATAAAAATACCTTTTTTGGTAATCCATTTGCTAAATCTGAAAGAGCCCTTTAAAGTCAGCCAAGTGTATGAAATCAATTTGCTTCTCTTGCTGCTCCCATACAGCCGATGCGGAATTGGAGTATTTTTCGTGGGCCGATGGAGAGCCGAACGGCGCAACTGACGGCAAAGTGTGCATTCAGCTCAGTGGGTTCGACTCGCCCACATCAGGAGATCACACCTACGATTGGAATGATGAGGATTGTTCCAAAGCTAGTTATTCGGACAGCGGCAAACAAAATTTCTTCATCTGTGAGTTTGGTAAGAAAATGTTGCTAAATTGAAACCAGTGCATAAACTTATCAGCTACGAATGTAATAATACTAATAATAGTAATAGGCATTTCTATAGCGCCATCTATCTAGATAATTCTATTCCGAGGCACATTTATTATTACCCTGGCTTTAGCCTAGCAGCCGTTTATACAGCAATCGTGTTCACTAGCCGACACGTATTAGATTAGGTCCATGATGTCTATTTCACATCAGGAGGAAAAATATTTTTGGAGAAAAATATATTCAAGAGAATTGTTTAGTGTCGTACCCAAGAAAATGAGGGATATTTACTTGTGTAATGGTTTGTACTGAACTTACTCAACATGATCAAGACTCATAATTCAAGATATTTGATTTAACCATTACCATAAAAACATACAAATAATAAGGCAAAATACAGTATGTAATATGGAAAGAACCAAAAGAAAAGCAAACACATGTAAGGAATAGCCCTGAAGGGAGAGAGAAAGGGAGAGAGAAAGAGAGAGAAAAGACAGGGATTCCTAATCTTCAATTCAAACATCATGTGCTAACTTTCATAGGACGTAGAGGTGTTGTGGTCCAGTGCATAAGTATCTGGACTGTAAACCACAAGGTATACTTGGTATACCGGGCAGAGACTGAACTTTCTAGAAATGTAATTTGTCTTTGAAATTCAGATACCGTCCTCCAAATAACTTTTTGGTTCCCTCTCTTCAAATTGATTTTAATCACTCGTGCGTAAAATATGCATTAAACGAAAGAGGAGGATCTAAGCTTTACAAATATGTGTAATTTATTAAATATAATTGTAATTAAGTTATGATAAAAGATCGATAATTTTCAAATTCGTTTTTTCTGGGACGCACTGTATAGTATACCATTGTCTTTGTTTGTTACAGAAATAACCTGCCCGGACGATCAGGACCTTAACAGTTTCACTCAAATATCTTACGGTGAAAACTGCGCTGTCTTCGTGAAAGAGGCGAGGGCCTGGGACGATGCATTAAACTACTGCGAGGCAAAGGGTGGGTGGCTTGTCGAGGTTATTACGGAAGTCCGGCAGCAGCTCCTGGTCCAAACAGCCAACGCCGAAAATGGTGATAACTCGTATCCGAACTGGTGGGTTGGAGGATTCCGAGATGATTCGAAGTCGGCCGATGAGCTGCTCTGGCTAGATGGTAAATAACCTTTAAGCAAAAAATGAAATAAACCGAGATTATAATATTCCCTCAGGAAAGAAGTTCAACGAACTGCTGATACACAAGAAGCATATAGTAGGAATCCACTGTTTCAGTATCTCTGAAATGTGGTACATCGGAAGCATGTTAGCCGTTATAAAAAATCTGTACATTCAGTATTCATACCCCCCCCCCCCATGTTTACGGCCCGATTGGTAGCCCACAGGTCGAACGGAATCCAGGAAACGTAGGGTATAGTAGTGGCTTCAAACTTACAATGCGATATGCATATCGATATTGGTAGAACGTGTAACAAGTAAAATCGCAAAGTGTTTTAGGAATATCTTTTGGTCATTCTTCCGCATGTTCACTTGCAATATCACGTATTGTTTTTTTTTTTTTTTTTTTCATGACAGGTGTAGGGTTAGGGTTTCGGGTTTTAGGTTTGGTTATGGATTACACTTAGGGTTGTAACAATGAATTTGATTAGTTCGATAGAATTCAAAAGTTATCTTCGCCAGTGCAAATGTGTCATATTAACAGGACGTCATTTGAAATTCGCTTAGAAAAAGGTGTAAGCTGCCTTTTCAGAGAGTCATATGGTCAAGTTACGATGAATTGATACAATTTATAACAGCCATTTTGTCTCTCTTTTTATGTTTACTTCTCCCTTCCCAATATGTCAGGTCCTGCAGTTTCTGAGGCATTCTGGTTTCCGGACGAACCGAACGGCGCTAACGAAAAATGCATCAATCTCCTCTCCGTCACAAACTCCTTCGAGTGGAATGACGAAAGGTGTGACACTCCACATGGATACATATGTCAATATCGTAAGTTATAGTATGAACAGTAGATTTATAAAATTAGGTAGGCCTATTCTAGTAAAGGTACTAAACCTTCTAGACCACAAACCTGCATGAGAAGAGCCTACATCATTCCGCTATCCATGGACATTAATTCGATACAAACGAAGTTACACAAATATGTTCATTATTTTAGTTAGACTTTGTAAAAATCGACGCACGCCATAAACAGCTGTGTCGAAAACATGTGCCGAGAACATGTGAACACCTAATGTCTACATTGGATTCCAAGTTTTATTATTAATTCATTTCTGGCAGGTTAATGGAATACCTCGTTTAAGTAAATCATGATGAGAAAAACATTCTTTATACAATTTTGTTCAGCTGGCCATCGTGGGCTGCAACAATGCAGTGACCCCGGGGCGCCTGCACACGGCACCTACATGACGTCTCATCCTGATTGGCTCTTTGGATCTTACGTTACTTTTTCGTGTGACGTAGGCTACGAGCTAGATGGAGAAGGACGGGTAGACTGCAGGCAAAATGGCACGTACACCGACGATCGTCCAGAATGTACCCGTAAGTCCAACATCAAATACGTTCTTTAAATGAAAAAAAGATTGGGGATCATGAGGGAATTTAAGAATGCAACTAAAATCTTAAAATTCAGTCTAAATCTACAAAAAATATTTGATATTGTTATTGTTCTAAGTGTCTCTTTTTATGTTCAGTAACAGAATAATAACTGATTCTATCCGGCGTTTAGAAAACGAAGTATTTCATGAAAATGAAATAATAAACTTGGGATTTATGTCGGAGGATTCAATGTAAAGAAATTAAATCTCTTTATGAATATTGTATCATTAATAATCTTTCTCTCTCTCTCTCTCTCTCTTTCACTTTCTCTCCTTTTATTCATGCGTGCTTCCTTTATGCGCTTAGAAACACAGTATTAAACGCTTCATAAATATTGTATATTATTATAATTTGTATAATTATTATCATCATCGTCATCACCATCATCATCATCATCTCCTTTTGTTACAGCGATTTCCTGCAATTCGTCACATCCTACATTGCCGCATTCGAGTCCATCGGTATCTACTTACCAATATCGGAATGTGGTGGTCTACCTTTGTCAGGAATTATACTATCCAGTTGGTGACGTCACTTCCGTCTGTCAGGCCGATGGTAATTGGAGTCAACCTACAGGGAGTTGTGAAGGTAAAGAATTTTGTTCCAGATCGCAGAACATCCAAAGTATCAATCTAAAGCTACACGATACGACTGCGGTCCGAATTTAGATGTGAAAAATAATTTCATTAGATATAGAAATGTATCCAAATATATATATTTTTGTTATTTGCAATTGATCTCAAACATTTGTGTTACGGTCCGGACCCAGAATAATGATATGAATGCCGGAGATTGAAATTGTGCTTATTTCAACTCTTCCAGGCGGAATTAAAGGGGATGTAGCATGGCAAATACTGGTTAACGCTATCTACGACTTCTTTTGGACAACTGAACGTAAACGAATGGACTTGATTATAGCGGTCAGCGCGCTAGCGTTCGAGAAACAGACCGAAGTTCTCCTCACGCTTCGGTTTCGCGTATGCTGTACGCACATGAATACTGCGGTCGCGTCGTCCGTAGTCGTACCGCTTAGGCCCGAGTCAGGCCACGGGAAAGACATATTGTCTCGTCATACTATACACCCCATTTAATCCTAAAAAGGCTGGGCTATTTGAGGTCTTAATACGGGCGGGGGTATATGTGCCCCCCCCCCCCCTAAGATCTCGGCCGTGAAAGTGTATAGAATACTATGGTAAATTTAATTTTACGAAAAATTCACTTATTTGCATATTTTATGGTAATTTATGCAAATAAGGTAATAAAATTCCCCCTTTTACCCATAAATCATATATTCTTTATATTTAAGCATTCTTTTTAATATGTATTCATTAGACCATTTGAAACAATAATACGACAAAAAAAAATTGGAACGGCGCGCCATCTGTATACGTTCCCGAACAAGCAGAAAAATCGCGGGGGGATAATGGGCCCCCCGGCCTTATTAGGGTTGAGATCAAATCGGCTTGAATTTTGTCTAAAAGCTACTGAGCATGATATTGAGAACGAATGCATTTCCTTCGATCACTTCTTCAGAATATACAGGAAATTCAACACCTCCACCTGCAACCCCAGAAACGGGAAATGCGACTACTCCGTCTTCGGGAACGGGTCATGCCACTACACCGTCTTTGGGAACGGGTCATGCTACTACACCGTCTTTGGGAACGGGTCATGCTACTACACCGTCTTTGGGAACGGGTCATGCTACTACACCGTCTTTGGGAACGGGTCATGCGACTACACCGTCTTTGGGAACGGGTAATGCGACTACTCCGTCTTCGGGAACGGGTAATGCGACTACTCCGTCTTCGGGAACGGGTAATGCGACTACTCCGTCTTCGGAAACGGAAAAGGTGACCACCCCATCTTCAGGAACAGGAAATTGGACCACTCCGACTTTGGGATCGGGAAATTGGACTACTTCGACTTCGGGAACGGGAAATACAACTACTCCATCGTACGGAAAAACAACTGTGTCTTCAAGGACAACACCATCGACAGGTATTCCACATATTATTATCATTATTATTATCATTATTATCATGATTGTTATTATGAGTAATGGTAGTATCATCATAAAAGGATCATTAAAAATCTGCGCAGCTATTATTTAAATCTGACAAAAAATGATAATGTATCCATCAATGCTTGATATCATCTGATTATTTATATTCTAAGCAGTCATTTTGCCGAAATATTGTCAAAATCCAAGCAATAACAATATTATTTTCACAAGAGAAGGCGACAGTAAGATTTTGACATTGATAACAACAAAGTTTCCAATGTTCTTACTCGAAGAAAAAAATGTGCAAAAAAGTGCAAAAGTAAACTTGATCACTTCCAAATAAGTTATCATCTATTTTGGAAGTGAATTTGGGCCACTACACCTATACCTATGTTTCGAAATATCTTAAAGAGGCATGTTCCCCGTATTCCAGAGGGCGTTCAAAATACGTACCCGCTGGCGGACGGTGCTAGCTGCCTATTGACACCAACAGAATACGGCTCTTACGCAGATGGCATGTTCCGAATGCTCGGACAATACCGATTATCGCATACATGTGCCGAAGTAATGCCAATCGCAGTTCGGCTCTAAGATTCGGCTGCTGTTTCCGCCCACTTTCGTGACGTCGCGATCGTCAGCGATCAGCTGGCTTGGCGAAGGCAGGCCAGGCCGCGCGTACTTTGATTGACAGCTGTATGCAAATTAGAACTCGATCTTCGGAACCAAGATGGCGATGACTATAGAGCAGCGATAACTACACTGGCGGGAACATGCCACTTTAAACACTATTAACAAATAAAGTTATCTGCGTCTCTATCTGACCCCCTCCCCCCTCCCTCGATCTCCCCGCCTCTCTCCCTCTCCCCCCCCCCCCCCCTCCTCTCTCTCTCTCTCTCTCTCTCTCTCTCTCTTTCCCCTTTTCTATCTATCTTCTTACTTTTACACTAACGTAATTGCAGCTTATATCACAATTTCTTTTTTAATACAAAATCTTGCAGACGACACGATCACATTGCAATGTGGTTATTTCAGCATGACAGTGACGATCCCACTCACCCTCGTCGGCGGAACGATGAACGGTGAGGACCTACATCTCCTAGGCGATGACGACTGCACGGGAATGATCTCTGAAGATACTCGCTTCATTAGTATCGCAACTAACCTCACTGACTGCAATAACGCAATCACGGTAATATATATTAAGCTGTGCTCGTGGTGATAGATAAATTCGATTCTATATTTACTGAATGGCCCTGAGTGGGATACAAAGGTATATCCTACGAGCTGATTCCTCGAGTCTGCGATGAACCCTTTTGTCCCAGGATAGGAAAGTGGAGATATTGTCGATGGCAAGGGTATAAAGGGCTTATTTTGTACTTGAATGGGTCTGCAATAATGCTGAAATCAGTGTTCATGACAATAACTGTTATGAGCACTGATTTCAGCATTTGACAGAACTGCGACTTTTTAAAAGAGCAAAGCAGACAATCGGATAATATTTCAAAGAAGACTCGATGTAAGGGTAACATTCTGTTTTAAAGGTGGGGAAAGGTATGGGTCATTTGGCACACAAGGCAGATAATAAATCAGAATATGCAATTATTCTCTCAGGAAAAGCATCTTTTTCAATCAATAAGCGGGCACTGTTTCGATTGCTCGTTGGATATTTATTGATTTGGGAAAATCTAAGATTCTCATCCCGAAAACTCTCCCATATCCTTGGTAACTGTTAATTTAAATGCATCTGTCCGTATGTGATACTAACGTTTTCACTGTGTTATCAAAATCTGGCACAGAATGGATTTTGTAATTGTCCAAGGATAAATGATCATCAAGACATTTTTTCTTTCCATTTGTTGATTAGCATCAATTCAAACATTTGACAAACAAAGTAAACAAATTTAAGAAAAGACGATGTCTCAGTGTCAACTTAAAAGATTTGCCTATCAATAGTATTGCTGATGTTCTCTATCCCAAATACAACTACTTCGTCTCTGATTATTTGGAAGAATAAGTCGCACACAAGTTTACGACTTTTCAATACCCGTTTACGTCTCAGAATCACGCTTGAATTCTTTCAATTCACTGGCATAGGTGCTTACATTTTAATTATTTTCAATCAAATGTATCATGTAATTGGTTGAAAGTTGAATCAAATTTCTAAACAAAATAACTCAAACTTCCTTGAAATCACATTGGCTTACAAATATATAAGTTACGTTTTGCCATGAAACGTCGTGTTGTGCGCTTTGGAATAATTAGCTCTTTCTTGTCTCATTCATCATGGGATAGATATACCAAAGGCTTCACGACAATTTAACTGTTTACAAGGCAAGATTAACCTATACCCATGCATGTTAAAGGGTTTTCATGGAGATAATCAAGACCAGAATTGGTAAAATGGCGAAGCTATTGTGTACGTTTCACAAAGCAATCTTTCCATCAAGTGCTGTCTATATAGTATCTTGCAAAATACCACGTGTGACATGAGTGAACGTGCAAAGATCCGAACCAACCAAAATTATATTCTTCTCTTCAATTTTCAGGAGGACGATGAACATATCGTTTACAGCAACACTGTCGTAACTCGGGAGAGTGAAGGCACAATCACTCGACTCAAACAGGTCACTGTACCGTTCTACTGTTCCTACAACCGATCTGAACAGGTGGGACTACGATCCTACCGGGTCACCGATTACCAACTTAATTTTACCGAGGTTTCCACGGGACGTTATAAATTCGCACTGGATATCTTCAAAGACGACGATTTCGAAGAGAAGTATGCCGACTCCGAATACCCTGTGGATGTGAACCTTGACGAGGAGCTGTATTTCGGTGCATCGGTCCCTTCACAAGATGGCGCCTTAGATCTGTCAATCAGAAGCTGCGTGGCTACACCATCTGCCTCGTACAACGATGAACAGTGGACCATCATCCGAGATGGGTAGGGCTCTGCTCCACTGGCGTAGCTACAGACGGGCATGAGGGTTCCCCCTCCCATCCACATCGCATGGTGAAAATGGGAAAGAACATGTGATAAATTAGAGGAAGGAAAAGGGAAATGGGTAGTGACAAGAAAAGAAGGCGTTTAGACCACCTCCCGGACTCGTCTAAACGTTTATTAAACATGATAGTCAGATGATACTAATTGTTTCTAATTTTTGTTATCAACCTGAACTTAGCTGTTTACTCTCAAGTTCCGATGGCACCAACATCCAAACACTCTGATATTCCGATAAACACAATGTCAAAAACTTGCATAGGTGTTTGTTGCTTTTTGTTATTGTGTATATTAACATGATTAAATGATTTATTTATCAAAATCAGGTGTGCCTTTGAAACGTCGACTCACATCGATGATGGCGCTCTTGGTTTTGTGGCTGTCACCATAAATACCTTCCGGTTCGTCGAGCTGGGGAATAGGGTAAGTCGCTTGTTTTCTTAAACCTAGTTCGGGGTTTGCGCCAAGCGATCAATGAAAATTATAATTTGTTGGTGATTTAGAAAATGTGCCCATCCTCTTGGCTTTTAATCTCGAGGCTAAGAATCCCGCAATTTCTAATCATGTTCTTTGATTGTCATTTTTTTTACCCGAATGGAGTAAATATTCTCATAAAACCTGGACGGGAAGAACACGTACTCCTGAAATACTGTGAGTGATGTAATTTAAGCGTGACCAAAGCTCGGGTAGTACTGGAACTGAGCAACGAGTACCCCTGTTCGTATAAGCTTAATACAGAAATTCAAATGTCAAACTTACTGGAAACTGATCTTGGTCTGTTAAAAGCCAGAAGAAACGTTAACTGTTATGATTGTGCACAGAGATATGCCTTTCTGGCTCAAAAGAGACGTCATCACGTTTCTAAGTTTGGTGAAATTTCATTCAGCAGGAAAGTTCCTGCGATGTAAACCATTGACTGAAGATACTTACGACAGTTCTTGATCGTGATATTTTCTACCCTCTTGCAAAGGTTTATATCCACTGCGACCTTTTGGTATGCCAGGCAACCACCGGAAATGAAACATCGGAATGTGACCCAGGTTGCGTCGGATCTTCCGGAAACCGTGATCGGCGAGACATCGTAGAAAAATACAGTCTAGACAAGAAGAGGATCACCAAGGGACCTTTAAGATTAAGAAGAAATTCTTATTTCAATCCGTCCCTGAACGACATGTTCAACTCCGAAGGTAAAGTTACATTAATTTGGAAAGAATAAAGGAATAAATCTAAGCTACATTTATATGCCTCATTGTAGGTGATTATTGTTTTAGTGGGTGTGAACTCCATTCTCCTCGTTTGCGTTTACAACAAAGAAAAATGTTCTTCAAGTCAATATTTTTATTATTTGATAATATTTTGTTCGGTTTTTTTTCGGAGATTAAAAGTTTGCTAATCGTAAAATGATTTCAACGAAACGGTCTCTTTTCAGACGGACGACACTTTAATAGTGAGACATTCACAGGGGAAATAATTAAGCATAATGGGAAAATTGAAATATGAAAAGTACTAAATATTAAACAAAGCTTAGAATACCCATCATTAGACATTGTAGATTTCAATCTAAACACTTTTGAAATTATAATTTGTGGTAATTGCATCAGAGGTCGAGATAAAGAAATAAAATTGGATCCATTTAAAAGGTAAATACAAGAGGCAATATCAAAACAAAACACGTGATTTTAAAGTGACATGTTCTTTCACATCTATTCATTTATTTTGATTTCCGGATTACGGATGATTAGATTTAATTATTTATTTAAAACAGTTTATTAATAAGAAATCTTTCACGGCCAAATGACCGAATTGCAGATTCTTTTACAATCATTATATAAAAATGGATACATAAATTAACAATAACACATTTTTGACAAATGACATACGCCAGGGCATCAATAAAAGTTTATCATGATAAATATCAGGATATTAGGCATAGCAACAGGTTGCGACAAATTCGAGGTGGATATCCAAAATAAAAAATAATGATTTAAATTAACACCAGAACTAGCCTTAAGACAGGCAACGATCAAAGAGGACAGTTCTTTTTCATCACTGCAGAGAATCCAGCTTTCCATTATGACTTTAACCCCTGGATCGTGGTGACCGTTGCCTTGGCAACTATTTGCATCATCATCGTCGTCATGCTTTCCGTCATGCTCCGGAAGATGACTTCATATGCGCGTCGCATGAAGCCAGTATGTGTTGGCGACGAAGCATGTGAGGCACTCCTGGGACTTAAAACAAATCTTTAAAAAAGGGAACACGGAGACACAACAGCTGCTTTTTAAACAAAACGTTTAATTCATGTTATGAAGCAATTACGATATGTTGATTATGTGGTACATACGAATAGATATAGATATAGCTATATACTGTACGCATATCGAGTTATCAAAATTTAAATAAGTCGACTCAATCTTGTTTATATAAAATCCCAGGCACTGCAC
This sequence comes from Strongylocentrotus purpuratus, assembly GCF_000002235.5. Classification (NCBI taxonomy): domain Eukaryota; kingdom Metazoa; phylum Echinodermata; class Echinoidea; order Camarodonta; family Strongylocentrotidae; genus Strongylocentrotus; species Strongylocentrotus purpuratus. The sequence goes on from NW_022145615.1 coordinate 8,529,920, forward strand.
ACACGAATGGGTATATGTATGTGGGACTTCACACATGTGCATGAAAGTGTGCTCCACACTATTCAGCCATAAGTCTAATTATAATTCGATTTGATGAGCGATGACCCCCTTCAGGGTACATTTCTAATTATTATGATGATGACATTCAAACTAGCATAGTGTACAAAGAATGAAAAAGAAATGTAAAAAACTACGCCTTTTATAGTAACATGATAAGAATGTATAAGGGAAAACAAAATGTAAATCTTCGAGCAACCAAATAAAAATTAAGTTTATGTCATGGGTATTTTCAGGAAATTAGTCCATTAGTCGTGTTATAACCATGAATATATTGGATCAGTTTAAATATTCCTATTCTTGCTCATAATTTGAATATGATGGCATTTGATGAGAGATAATCCCCTTCAGGGTACATTTCTAATTGGATGACATTCAGAACAAGCATAGTGAACAAAGAATAACAAATAATTAAAAAGAATAAGCCTTCTCTAGTGATACGGTAAGAATGTATGAGATAAAAACAAAATAAAAATCTTCGAGCAACCAAATAAAAATTAAGTTATGTCATGGGTATTTTTTAATGAGAGATGAGTCGCTGTATTCAGATAATCAGTCCATTAGTGTTATAACCATGAATATATTGGATCAGCTTAAATCTTCCTATTCTTGCTCTATTTTTCATTAATTACGCATCCACTTTAAACGCATACAGTATACTCCTAATCAGTAAGAAAATGCAAATATTCGCAAAAGTAGATATCATGAATACTTTTATTTCTTTTTCTCTCCTTTTCAATGAATAAAGGTAAATGTAACAATCATGTAATTTGTCAACGGTGTATTTTATTCACACTCATGACACGTATTCATCTGTTCATCCAAATCCTTTTATTCAGTATCATCTTTCCCTCCGGAAGATATTACAAATATATGGACTTCCCAGATAACTGAAGGTTCATCAGACCAATGACCAAGACTAAAAACCCAGAGACAAAATTTATACGAGAACGAGTTTCGAAAGAATGTCCTGGAGACTAACATTTAACAATCTTTAGTTTTGCTCTCGTTGAACTTTGGCCTATTTTCCACCTCTTTTCATTAACCTCAGGGAAATCGAAAGGTTCACCACGATGTAAAAAAATAATGGGGCCGATATTGATGATTACAATGACAATGATGATGATGATGATAATGTGCTGATGAGGAGGAGGAGGAGGAAAATGATAACGATATTGATGATGATGGTGAAATGGTGATGCTGATGATGAAGATGATAGTGGTGCTGATGAGGAGGAGGAGGAGGAGAATGGTAACGATATTGATGATGATGGTGAAATGGTGATGCTGATGATGGAGATGATAGTGGTGCTGATGAGGAGGAGGAGGAGGAGAATGGTAACGATATTGATGATGATGGTGAAATGGTGATGCTGATGATGGAGATGATAGTGGTGCCGATGAGGAGGAGGAGGAGGAGAATGGTAACGATATTGATGATGATGGTGAAATGGTGATGCTGATGATGGAGATGATAGTGGTGCTGATGAGAAGGAGGAGGAGAATGGTAACGATATTGATGATGATGGTGAAATGGTGATGCTGATGATGGAGATGATAGTGGTGCTGATGAGGAGGAGGAGGAGGAGGAGAATGGTAACGATATTGATGATGATGGTGAAATGGTGATGCTGATGATGGAGATGATAGTGGTGCTGTTGAGGAGGAGGAGGAGGAGAATGGTAACGATATTGATGATGATGGTGAAATGGTGATGCTGATGATGGAGATGATAGTGGTGCTGATGAGGAGGAGGAGGAGGAGAATGGTAACGATATTGATGATGATGGTGAAATGGTGATGCTGATGATGGAGATGATAGTGGTGCTGTTGAGGAGGAGGAGGAGGAGAATGGTAACGATATTGATGATGATGGTGAAATGGTGATGCTGATGATGGAGATGATAGTGGTGCTGATGAGGAGGAGGAGGAGGAGAATGGTAACGATATTGATGATGATGGTGAAATGGTGATGCTGATGATGGAGATGATAGTGGTGCTGATGAGGAGGAGGAGGAGGAGGAGGAGGAGAATGGTAACGATATTGATGATGATGGTGAAACGGTGATGCTGATGATGGAGATGATAGTGGTGCTGATGAGGAGGAGGAGGAGGAGAATGGTAACGATATTGATGATGATGGTGAAATGGTGATGCTGATGATGGAGATGATAGTGGTGCTGATGAGGAGGAGGAGGAGGAGGAGGAGAATGGTAACGATATTGATGATGATGGTGAAATGGTGATGCTGATGATGGAGATGATAGTGGTGCTGATGAGGAGGAGGAGGAGGAGAATGGTAACGATATTGATGATGATGGTGAAATGGTGATGCTGATGATGGAGATGATAGTGGTGCTGATGAGGAGGAGGAGGAGGAGAATGGTAACGATATTGATGATGATGGTGAAATGGTGATGCTGATGATGGAGATGATAGTGGTGCTGATGAGGAGGAGGAGGAGGAGGAGGAGAATGGTAACGATATTGATGATGATGGTGAAACGGTGATGCTGATGATGGAGATGATAGTGGTGCTGATGAGGAGGAGGAGGAGGAGAATGGTAACGATATTGATGATGATGGTGAAATGGTGATGCTGATGATGGAGATGATAGTGGTGCTGTTGAGGAGGAGGAGGAGGAGAATGGTAACGATATTGATGATGATGATGGTGAAATGGTGATGCTGATGATGGAGATGATAATGGTAATCATGGTGATGATGAAAATGGTGATAGTGATAATGTGAATGTTGATACACATGTTAATAACGATGATGATTAGATGACGGTTTTATGATTATTATAATACTGATTTACAGCATCTTTTGTGCGCCATTTATACATTCAAGCTTCTCTAGTCACGTCGGTATTCACATGATATGCTGAAATGTTTTGAGGCATATTATGTGTCTGTCTCTATATCTATTCCTCTGTCTCTCTTTCTCAATCTCTGTGTTTGTATGTGTGTTTTCTCCTCCTATTAATATTCACATTATTCCATCTCCCTCTTTCCTTTCCTTGCCCTTTTCTTTCTCTCTCTCTCTCTTTCACTGTTTGTCACTCTCTCCTTTGTTATCTCCCTATATACTATTAATATATCTAATATATCTAGCCTTCATGTTCTATTTGATATCACAAGTGTAGGCCAACTGATGCATCGTATTAGTCTCTGTATCTTTTGTCTTGTTTATACCTTATTTCTTTGTACATCTTTATATATGTTACTTATTGTTAAAACCTCTTTGCATTTAAATGCATTATTTTTAATGTAAAAAGCCCCTCTCACACTATGCTGATGGTCAGTTTTATACACCAATGAATAAATATTAAATATTAAATAAGTGAATAGTTTTATAAATGTAAATTTCACTAAGAACTTAAAAGGGAGTGAGTTACACAAGCAAGGAGGGAAGGATGAAAAGGCATGGTTTCGTATAGAGTACCCAAGTATGACGTCATACTGGCCAGCTGACAAGGTTCTGGTTCTTACAAATGTTGTGCTAAACAATGTAGTCCATGGTGATCATGCTACCAGCGCCGAACACTTTGTCCTACTCCTGTCTGTTGCTGGAATGATTTCGCGATGAACCTCATCCGCTGGCTGTATTGTGTAGAGCCGGTAGCCTGGACGACGAGCGAATATGACGTTAGCCCTTTGGTACTCTATGTCCCATTAGATAATTCATAAGCCATTTTGAGAGTGAGATCGAATGACTCTTTGCCATAACGAAGCTGATGCTCCTCTTCATATACAGATAGTTAGACTAAGTACCACCCTGGCCCTAAAAAGTTCCCATATACTGTTCAATAATGACTTAGTTTGAAAATTCAGGATAAGGTATTGATGCAAAGCAGCTCATTTTAGTCCATGACGGAATTAAAGAAATTATTTAAAACATGTATTTATTTATTGGAATAATTTATTACACTTTGTGCAATAAACAAATTATTCACAAGGTTTAAGCGGGCCTGATTTCAAAGGCCGTTTATAATTTCATCAAATAAAAATAATACCATTGCCATTTATTAACATTATACGGATATTACACGCTATACGTCATTCTACATAACAAATTGTATGAACCGATTGATTTAGAAATTTCCCGCGTGTCATTATATTTTACCAAGCCCACAAGTCGAGGCTGAAATAGAATAGCACGAGGGGAAGTAATTTATTTAGAGATGAATATGTAATAATGAACATATGTTATAATTATCAATATTGATTTTTATTTAAGTTTTAGGGGCTTGCGTCAAACAAACAATTTTTTCTTTATTAAATTAAAATAGCATGCCCCTCCATTTTATTGCATACATTAGGTTAACAATGTTCCATTATTATTTTCACTTCTTTTATACAATCGTATTACATAATTTGTTTATGCCATTATTGAAATTATATGTGCTTTGTACATAATGTTTTTTTTTATTTAAATATGTCGAAACGGAAATTAAATCATCCAACCAAATCAAGAAATGCATTAAATATTTGCGATATAAAATGGAGGGTATTTGCGATCCTTTGGAGTCAAGCCTTATCGATAAGATTCAGGTTAACTTCGCGTGATATCCCCGCAGTATACAGTGCAAACAATGGATACATGCAGGGGAAAGGGGTGCGCAGACTAATTCACCTTTGCACGCGTTTAACCGTGCAAAAAGATAATGTTGTATTGCATTGTTCGCTCGTGCACATACAACAAAATGGCGAGTGTCACGTGACACCTTTTCAACCAATGGGAAACAAATATCGTAAATTCTCGTTTGATAAATTAGTTTAACGTGGGTCATTAACGCTAATGACCGGCGCCCAGTTCTTGACTTTGATTAATTATATATCATCAAGCCCAGGGGGTCAATTCTAATCTTCATAATTCACTACTGTTTGAAGGCTAATATGCCTTCCTTTGGTGATTTACCCGATTATTCCCCAAAGTTTATTGTACCAATATTCACCCCTCTTCGTTACCCTTGTAAAATCCTTGTTCATAGATGGTTATATAATTTCAATTTCGTGGTGGATCGTGTTTTAAAATAATATTATCATTTACATCAGCGGATTTTTCAACAGATCATTGGACTGTAACAATAAAATCAGAGGACGTAAGTTAGCAGAAAATATTGCTCTTACTATGGATTTTTTAAACAATCCATAAGTGAACTTAGAGTTCCTGAGGGGGGCTTTGGGCCCCAGTGGAGGAAAAAATATTGTTTAAAGAAATTTCTATCCCCTCGCCGTCATCTCTTAAATGGAGCGGCAGGCCCGACCTTTGTTCATCATATTTGGGGGATTTTCTTGTGTAATGCCCCCTCCCCTCCCATGTCAATATCGGATCCGCCCATGCAGCCTTAAATGAATATTGGAAATAGATACTGTAGATATCCAGTCAAGAATTAATTATTGTAACTGAGTAAATTACGTTATGTTTAAACACGATAAGGTTGAATATGCAACCGAGATAAGAGGGTGGAAAAACAACCAATTAATGAATAAGTGTACAAGAGAAAGACCACTCAAAAGACAATGGGAAAGGGAGATTAGACCAAAAGGGAGTGACACCTCATGGTTGATGAAAATGATGCAGCAACGGAAAATTGTGTGGTTTTTGAGATGCTTGATGTTGCTCCAAACTCTTCTGGCAACTTCAGGTATGTATCCGATGTTTTCGTCGTAGTAGTAGTGATAGGAGTATCAACAGCAGCAGCTAACAGTAAGAGTGTTGTATTATAATTAGTATAGTAGCGGTGGTGGTTTTGGTGGTAGAATTGGTGGTATTGATAGTAGCTTTAGTAACAGGAGTAGTAGAAGTAGTAGTAGTGGTAGTAGTAGTAGTAAAAGTAGTAGTAGAAGTAATAGTATTTTGGTATTGGCAGTAGTAGTAGTAGTAGTGATAGAAGTAGTAGTAGTAGTAGTAGTAGTAGTAGTAGAATAGTAGTAGTAGTAGTAGTAGTAGTAGTAGTACTATAGTAGTAGTTATACTGAAGGCAAAGGTATAATAGCATTTTGTGTTGTTGCGCTTGTTGCGGTTCTGTATTTGTTCTTGCTTTTGAATATGTTGATGATGATGTACTTCTTTGCTTAAAGACAAAACCACCCCTTCATGTCGTCTTAAATTTTACTTCTGGACATATACATAACAATAATAAATAATAATAGTGGTTTCTTGTATAGCGCTCATGTCAGTCAGATTTGACCCTCATGGCGCTCCCGATTATTACCCTTACATGATAGAGGCAAACTGTTTTATGACGAACTAAACATTTTTATTCATTATAAGAATATTATTCCCACTTCCTACCCATCAACCAAGCGGACCCATGCGTCACCCCACCATCTCTCCAAAACGGCCGCGTCGCATACGGTGATGACGTGTATATGATTTACGCGTGTGATCCTGGTCACCTGATGGACGCCGAACAAGACTCGGTGGTCCTGCTTTGCAATACTTCATCGGGGGAATGGAGCGGCAGGATGCCGATTTGTAATCGTAAGTATAGCCTTATGTTGATCTTTCCTTCTTGGAGGTGGTGGAAATATTCGTTGAGCTAATCGTGGCAGTCTTTCATTTCTGTGAACTGTCAGAATCCCCCCCAAATAAAAGTATTTATGTTATTATAATCTTTATTATTACTATTTTGTGATTATCATTAATGTTATCATGAATATGAATAACGTCATCAATATCGTTAGGAGAATTATTATTGCTATTATCATTATTATTATTATTATTATCATTATAATTATCATCGTTGATCTTATTGTTATTATAATTATTTAGAAATTGTAACGTAAATTGCACATAAATGTGCTGTAAGGTATAGTGTTACATAAAACCTTTACATTCGTACAATCAGGGGGATGTTTCATCTAGAGGATCTCACCGGGACTAGAGAAATTCAAATGGTAACATCCAGAAAAACGCACAACACACTCACGTACGCAGGCGCAGACGAGGGGATGTAAGAATCAATAAGCATACGTAATTCCGAAAGGAGGCAAGAGAAACGGTTAATCAAAGTTGTTAAAATTATAGATTTCCGTTATGTATGTTACAAAAGAAATCGGGTTGGGTTCGATGTGGATCAATTTAAATTTATGACAATTATAGAACATTTCTTTCACATGAAACTGAAAATGAAAAGATGTTCTCGACGTTCTCGTCCATCTATCTCATTCTCTTCCGATTCCTTTATCCTCTCTACTGCACAAAGGTATCCAATGCCCTGATCCCGCCGTGCCAAACTTCGGATCAGTCGAAGGATCTGGACGTTCCTATGGCGACGAGGTCACGTTCTCCTGCGAGTCAAACTTTCGTCTGTTGGACCCTACGGTGACAAGCACATGCACACAGTATGGAAGCTGGTCCGAGAAAACACCGACATGCATGCGTAAGTAGTACCAAAATAAATTAATACGTACAAAAATGACGTATGGACACATTTCTATGCTAAATTATATAAATACATTTTCTCAGTATCCTTCTTCGAGTTATCACATTTTCTCTCTTCCCTAGGTCGGCTCCCGGATTTTGTCAAGGGGTCCAATACACCCAAACCGATAACAAACATCGTGACCCCCCCCCCCCCCCCCCCCCCCCCCGGGGTCCACTTTCTCTCTCTCTCTCTCTCTATCCTCTCCTTAAACTCCTTAAACTCCTTTTAAACTATATTTTTGGACGCTCCCTCTCTAAAGGGCACCAACTCCCGGTATAAAACTGAGGATAAAACTGAGGTTATACATGTAACATCTCGATTCAGAAAGTCTTCCCATTTACCATCTGTCGAAATTGCTAATGTTCCGATACAACCTGTCAAAAGTGCACGTAACCTTGGTGTCATCTTTGAAAATGATCTTAGGATGGATGATTATATAAAAAAAAAATATTTGTCGCTCAGCTTCATATGCCTTGTACAAGATAGGTCGTATTAGGAATTTTCTTGATCAAAAATCTACCGAAACGCTTATACATGCATTTATTACATGCCGTCTTGATCAATGCAATAGCCTTCTTTATGGCCTTTCGGACTCGCACATTGCAAAACTCCATAGAATCCAAAACTCTGCTGCCAGCCTTGTAACACGCACGCGTTCTTGTGAACACATCACCCCAGTACTTCGCGAATTGCATTGGTTGCCGGTGACGTACCGCATTATGTACAAAATCTTAGTTTTAACTTATAAATGCATTCATGAATTGGCACCAATTTATCTGCAAGAATTAATCGAGGAATACAAACCCTCGCGCAGTTTACGGTCATCTTCACAATTAAACCTTGTATCTATTTCTGTGTCAACTCTTTCTTATGGTAATCGCTCCTTTCGCAAAGCTTCTGCTGAACTTTGGAACAGATTACCTTTAAATGTAAAAAACTGTGAAACTGTTAACCTATTCAAAACTAGTCTCAAGACACATTTATTCAAAATAGCGTTCAATTATTAATTAACTCTGTTCACTTTGACGTGTATTCCATATGTATTGTAATTTGTATGTTTATTTGCATTTTTAGTTTTGTATAAGATGTAATTGTATATCAGTCTATTTTTTGTGTATAGCGCTTAGAGACTTCAGTGGTAAGCGCTTTATAAGTAACGTTTTTATTATTATTATTATTATTATAAAGGTTCTTAAAAGACATTAATACTGAGTTGGCTACGGGGAACATAATCATGGCATGTAGCCATCAATCGGAATATCGGGAGGAGAAAATGAATGGGGGATATTTAGAGAAAGAGAGAGAGAAGAAAAAAGAAAACAAAAAAGGATAAAGGGAAGGGATATGAAAATACATGATACAACCCCGTTGTATTTGCATTCCAATCTCCTAGCAAAACTACTACCTCCCCCGCCCTTTCAGCCAGCCCCTCATTAGCTGACCCCAGCTACGTATAACCCCTCCGCGACTAACACTGCTAGTCTTGAAAACGCTGTCTATTTGCTATACGCAACCTCTATAATTATTCACTTTAATTATTATTAATTATAATTCGCTTTTGTTTCTTCTTACAATACAGCTGATCTGTCAAACGTGGATGTATGCCCATCGGGTAGCTGGAATTACATAGATGAGGCATGCTTCCTGGCAAGTGATGACGGTAAGGATTGGGCGGAGGCCAGAGATGATTGTGCAACTATCTCTCCTGACAACCCTTATGGCCAACTAGCCAAAATCCCTGACCAGTCAACCCAAGAGTTCCTAGCGGGGAAACTTCAAGGCAGAATCAATTCCTACTGGATAGGTGCTTTTGAAGGGCTAAAGTGGTACTGGGAAGGATGTAAGTTCTTCTGTTTTTAATTATCTTATTATAAACTATTAATCGAAAAACATACGAGTGGGGCTTGGACCTTCTACTTGTTTTAGCAACATGTATACCAATGTATATTAATGACAAAAGAACATTCTAAATGACAATTTTGGCTCTTTCTCTTCGCCCCCTCGCGGAAAAATAGTGAAATGCTGATCTTGGGCAACAAGTTGCCAAAGTATCCATAAATTCGTCCGGCACTCTTTCGTAAACATACAAAAATAATATGTTCCTTGCTATTCCCATACCCTTCCCCACTTCCTGGTTTTACCTTTCAGCGGATTCCGAAGCTCAATATTTTTCATGGGCCGACGGAGAACCTAACGGCGCAACTGACGAAAAAATCTGCATTCAACTCAAAGGGGTACCCTCTTCGGAATTCGACAACTACGATTGGAATGATGAGAGTTGCGGAGTTTCTAATCCGTTTATCTGCGAGTTCGGTAAGGAGAAAGATGTTTCTCGCAGTAATTGTTTAGAAATCATATGTGAACTGTTCCTAATCTTTCCACGATAAGTAATATAGATGATCATGATGTTACGAAATTTGTGTAAAAAGTAGGTAAACATGAATGTGTTTTCCAAACCCTTAAGCTAGTCGATGGTGACTTCTAGGATAATCCGAAAAAACATGATGCCAGAGGAAAACATATCATTTTAAAAAGTCAAATTAGATTGAGTTTCCAATGCTACATGCCATGTGAAGAGGCTTCACTTGTACACAATAATTCATAGCAGGCATCTAAAATTAGCAATGGTTGAGAGGTCGAGTAGTTGACTCATAACCGGAAAGTCCCACGTTTGGAACTAATGCGACACTGCTCAATGCTCGAGATAAATGCCTTTATAGGTAAAACATCAATTATCAAGTACTTCCGATATGAATCAAGGCCGTAGGTTCCCTGCTGGCATATCGACAAGCATATGCAACACGGTTGCAAAGACTTTTGAAAGATCAACCTGAGGCAAGTCCAATGGCCTATTATATTACCTGATTAAATCTGCGAACATTACTATGTCGTATTACATAATCTTTTTAATTATTTCTCAATTGGGTATATTGAGATTACTCTCGGGTTGACATCTCAAAAGACTTATTATTTAGTTTATAACAATAGTGGTATCGTGGAACAGAAAACCACCATTCACTAGACATAGTAGTGTTTCATTTCGTCACACTCGTTGGCCTCTTCTTTCCATAGATTCCACACAGTTGTGTGGGCGTGCCAAAGAATAAGAGGTTTCCAAAACCATGATATAGCCACACAAAAATAAAGTGAAAAGACTATACCTTTCATTCCAGAGCAAGCCTGTCCTGTTACTATTCCGGGACTTGCTGATTCACCTCAGGTGCCTTACGGCACGAACTGCGCAGTCTTTGTGACTATCTGGAACAGCTGGGACAATGCACGCAGTTATTGCTCTGATAAATCCGGCCAGCTGGTGGAGATTGCCACAGAGGTCCAGCAGCAGCTTCTGGTTTCCATGGCGAATGAGGAAGACGACGGATCGCGACCCAACTGGTGGATTGGAGGGTTCCGAGATGACTCGAAGCCAGACGAAGAAGTGCTCTTTCTAGATGGTAAGATCGTGTCGATGGTGAACTTCTGAGTCTTTTAAAGGATCTCGAAAAGGCCTTTTGCGTTATCACATTTGCTCACAGATGTAAAAACTGTGATGATAAGCAAAGGAAGATAAAGGATTAAAAGTAAAGGCGCACCCTCTCGATCCCCTCCTCTCACTGCACAAGGTCGGGCGGACAAGGAGGAAGAAATCTATTAAAAATGCGAAGTTGTTCAGCACATTTGGTTATCTTTTGATGCGTAATTTCTGTCAAATCTTTAAGTCATGGATCTCGTGTGAGCAGGCAGCTATGCCAATAAGACGCTCAGGATCACAATGTATTCTTAATCACTGCTAAAGTTCAATAATAATAATAGCCAAATATAATCCATACTATACAGATATTTCCCTCACTTTTTTTCCTCTTTTACCAACTCTCATATCCAAAGGACCAGCAGTAACAAATCCCTTTTGGGCGCCGGGTCAGCCAAGCAGAGGATTTGAGCGCTGCACCGATCTCTTAGATGACGATTTCAGTTGGAATGATGAAAGGTGTGCGACTAACAGAGGATACATATGCCAGTATCGTAAGTGTGCAGTGGTCGTATTCGCTCTTCAGAGTCGGGGTGTCTCATGATAGTTTTCTGCATGACAGCGCGCGAAAAAGAAACTTTCATCATCTGCAGGTGCTAAGCGATACGGGCACGATGGATGGTTTACCCTAAGAAAGATAGGTCTCAATGTTAGCTTCGGGTCAGCTAGGGTATGCTGGCCAGTGGCACATCAAACATATAAGTGCCTCTGAAATTCCCCCCCCCCCTCCTTTGCACTTTTTGTAAATCAAGATTTCATCTAAAGAGGCTAAGCTAATAAGGGAGACATCGTGGAACAGTGGTTTTTTTCACTTGACTCTCATTCTAAGTGTGGAAGTTTCTAATCCCAGCCCGGCACTAACCTCTTTTGGCAAAACAATATTCCACATTTGCCGCTCTGTAAATGAATAACTGGCACTGCTGGGGTAATACAAATTCACAGGGCTCTTAGGAGGGACAGCACTAATGCAGGGCACGCTTTCCTGGCTAAACAATGTGTTTTATCATTCTTATTATTATCATTGTTTTTTTAATATTATTATTGATACTATTATTACTATTATTATTATTATTACTTTTATCATTATCAGATTTACTTAATCTTAATGGCAGTGAACAGCCTGTAAAAAAAAATCTTTTGTTATTGACAAAAAAAAAATCTAAATATCTTTCTGCAGCTGGCAAACGCGGACCACAACAGTGCAGTGATCCCGGTGCGTCTGCACACGGCACCTACATTACATCTTACCCTAATTGGCTGTTCGGGTCTTACGTCACGTTTTCCTGTGACGCAGGCTACGAACTAGATGGAGGAGAACGGATAGAATGTGGACAAGATGGTTCGTACAGCGGCGATCGTCCCGAATGTAAACGTAAGCTTGGTATATTGATATTGATCACTTGGCAGTTGCATATATCGCTACTGAGCACAGAATTTACGAAATCAAGTATGTAATTGGATAAAGAACATTAGTGAACAAAGTATTTTACAACGGAATACTATACGACAGTCCGTCTTCTCATTTATTTATCTTTTGCGTTAAACATCTTGCCCCCGTAGCGGTTTCATGCAGTTCCTCATTTCCAACATTGCCGAATTCGGATCTCTATGAGCCAAATACGACCGAATATCGGAGTGTGGTCGTCTATCTCTGTCAGGAACAGTACTATCCGGTCGGCGACGTCTCTTCAGTCTGTCAGACCGATAGTAGTTGGAGCCAGCCAACGGGGCGTTGTGAAGGTAGGTCTGTTTATAAACAAAGCAAAGTGTCAATTCAATTGAAATATCTGCAGTTTTTACAAAACATTTATGTACTGAACGGTATGAAGACGTCGGTAAAACTTAATTAAAAGTAGTTGACTTTTACAAGACTGTTAGAAATGTCTTAGTGTTAAAAGTGTACAATATAAACAAAAATCTCCAAGTGTTTTTCATTTATCTAATAGTAGGTCTACTAATCATGGCATTATTATCTAATAATAGGTCTACTTGTTTGTCAATAAACTGATAAGGGTATTATCAAACTGAAACCCATCAATTAGAGGTATAGAGGAAGAGGTGTCGTGGTCGAGTGGATACGTCTCCAGACTGTGATATGCGATTCGAGTCCCGCCGCAGCTCTAATGTCCTTTGGCAAGACATTAATTTGCATTTGCCACACTTGACCCAGGTGATGTTAGTGGGTACCTGGAAGGAATTAATTCCTTGAAATGTTAGGGGCGCCAAAATGGCAGCCATTGGTAAAGGTGGGGTAATAATGTGGAGCGCCAGAAGAATCAAGTCTGTCAGACATGAGCACTATACAAGAACCCACTATTAGTATTATTGTTGTTTATACCATAAATATGATTGCAGACTGCAAGGACTTTTGCAAAAAACGACCTTACGATAATTTCAATAGGCTTATCACGTTTTCGAATAACTTTGGTGGACGTGGAATGATGTAATATTAATGGCAACTTATTTCCCACCCAGAAACGTTACCTACGACATTGGAAATCTCGAGTACCAGCATTTCAACTACTCCATCTTCGGGACCAGGAAATCCGTCAACTCCATCTTCGGGACCAGAAAATCCGTCATCTCCATCCTCAGGACCAGAAAATCCGTCAACTCCATCTTCAGGACCAGGAAATCCGTCAACTGCATCTTCAGGACCAGGAAATCCGTTAACTTCATCTTTAGGACCAGGAAATCCGTCAACTTCATCTTCAGCACCAGGAAATCCGTCAACTCCATCTTTAGGACCAGAAAATCCGTCAAATCCATCTTCAGGACCAGGAAATCCGTCAACTCCATCTTCAGGACCAGGAAATCCGTCAACTCCATCTTCAGCACCAGGAAATCCGTCAACTCCATCTTCAGCACCAGGTAATCCGTCAACTTCATCTTCAGGACCAGAAAATCCGTCAATTCCATCTTCAGCACCAGGAAATCCGTCAACTCCATCTTCAGCACCAGGAGATCCGTCAACTCCATCTTCAGGACCAGGAAATCCGTCAACTCCATCTTCAGGACCAGGAAATCCGTCAACTTCATCTTCAGCACCAGGAGATCCGTCAACTCCATCTCCAGCACCAGGAAATCCGTCAACTCCATCTTCAGCACCAGGAAATCCGTCAACTTCATCTTCAGCACCAGGAAATCCGTCAATTCCATCTTCAGCACCAGGAAATCCGTCAACTCCATCTTCAGCACCAGGAAATCCGTCAACTCCATCTTCAGCACCAGGAAATCTGTCAACTTCATCTTCAGCACCAGGAAATCCGTCAATTCCATCTTCAGCACCAGGAAATCCGTCAACTCCATCTTCAGCACCAGGAAATCCGTCAACTTCATCTTTAGGACCAGGAAATCCGTCAACTCCATCTTCAGGTCCAGAAAATCGGACAACCCATTTTCCAGGAGTGGGAAATGCAACAACTGTGTTTTCAAGAACCACAGCTTCAACAGGTAGGCCCTATTGAATATGGTGACGTTCATATTGATATACATTGGCATCGTAAACAATTGCTTTACTTGGTGATTGCATATAGATGGTGTTTCCCAAATTAGTTTGGTTGTCTGAATTACTTTATAGTTGTCCAATTGGGGTTTTCCTTTCATTCTTGCGATTCACTCTGAAAAGTGCAACACGACAAGCTTTAGTTCTCTTAATTTTATCAGATGCAATTGTGCATCATACTTATACAACATCGATGTATTTTTTGTGTTTAATCTCCTCCTGTATTTTGTTGATATTTGCACATATTTTCCCCTATTAACATTTCTTTCTCACTCACTATCTGTATGTATGTGTGTGTGTGCGCGTGAGTGTGTGCGTGTGTGTGTGTGTATGTGTGCGTCCCCCCCTCTCTCTCTCTCTCTCTCTCTCTCTTTGTTGCTGTCTACAGTTATTATCGTGCCGAATACTACCAATACTCTGCTTCCTCCTGAATCGACCCCAAAGGATGGTAACGTTACGTTTAACCAGTAACGCAATTGCAAAGGTTTTCGGAAAAACATATCAACTTAAGCTATTTCAATAGCTTTATGCATTAATCTTTACCTTTTCAAATGTGCAAACATTACAATGACGCATTACATGAACCGAAAATGATTCCTATGGAATAAAAAATGAAAAATTAACATTTGCGATCGTAGTGTTTCGTCCACCTCTTATATACACACTCTCTCTCTCACACTCTCTCTCTCTTTCACTCTCCTTGTCTGTCTCTTCACCCGCCCACCTCTCTCCTTCGTGCACACACACAAACCCATCTTTCTCTTTTTCTCACCCATAAATAATCTTCCAAAGTGATTCTTCCTTTTATTATAATCCGACTTGTGACAGAACTTAACCCCGTTGACAACTGGATTCTCGTATTCTCATATAGGCTTAATACAGGAGCCACCCGGTTCCAGTAGGCAATGGGATAACGTTTGCAACAACTACCAATGTAACTTCATCGCCTTAAAATAGCAGCCTGCAGATCAAATTTTCATTTAAGCTCTTAACTCACCCATACGTTTCCTTGCAGACAGCATGATCCTTTTGCAATGCGGGTATTTCAGTATGACAGTGACGATCCCGCTCACACTCGTTGGCGGGGTGACGAGCGGTGAGGACCTCCATCTCCTAGACGATGACGACTGCACGGGAATGATCTCTGAAGATAAACGCTTCATCAGTATCACAACTAACCTCACTGACTGCAATAACAAAATAAAGGTTAGACGACAAGTTTGGAAAGTGTATAGGCTTGATGATTGCAAAACGCTAAAACGCACACATGTTCCCATTTAGGACATGATTAGACATTCAGAATAAGTTTAGCTATTTTATTTCACAATGACTGTGTTAGACGAATAGAACCTTATGTGTGATGCCACAGGTTCACTCGTTGCTTATATACATCTACATTGCCTCTTTACATTCCTTACTCTTCCCGCAACAGAGAACATCATAATCACTTCAATCTACTCGAGCTCCTTCCTTTCTCATTCTCCCAATCCCGAAAATAGGCAGGTTTCTAATCCTTTCATTCTGTTGCCGCACGCCTATGGATCAAACTCCCCGCATTTCTGATAAATAGTAGGGCCTGTTTCACTCCTTAAAAAAAAGATACTTCTACTATTCTTTTTTTTTTCCTTAACAAATTATTTGTAATCATGATAGGAGTACGACACACAAATCGTCTACAGTAACGCCGTGGTGGAGAGAACTGCGGATAGCCCGATCACCCGGCTGAAGAAAGTATATGTGCCTTTCTCCTGTGCATACAATCGATCTGGAAACGTGGAACTAGACTCTTACCAGATTACCTATTATGAGCTGAATTCCACCAAAGTTTCAGTCGGGCATTATGAATTCGCGCTGGACATCTTCAAAGACGACGACTTCGAGGAGAAGTATGCCGACTCCGAATACCCTGTAGATGTGAACCTGGACAAGGAGCTGCATTTCGGTGCATCGGTCCCTTCTCAAGACGGTTCATTGGACGTGTCCATCAAGAGTTGTGTGGCAACACCATCTGCCTCGTACAACGATGTACAGTGGACTATCATCCGAGATGGGTACGTTCCTTAAATAATTGTGATGAGGGGTCGAAATGTTAAGATTTCAGGGATATCCTCTTGGAGGCCAGTGGCGGATTTGGGGCCGGTAATGGAAATCCTGTGCCCCTTTTTAAAATCTAACAAGAAGAAATTGGTGGCCCATTTGAATTTTGATGTTACGCCTTTTTTTCCCTTTCTTTTATCGACTGAGTCGACTTGATGGGAATCGGGATCTTCCCGATAGCATATTTAATTATAATACATTTCAGGATAAGATATCATAGGATATGGCAAGATGCTTTGATATGGTTTCGTATGATAGGTCTACGATACGATTTGATTGGAGAGTGGGGTTTTTCTCTTCGTCTTATTCATCCTATCATCAAGTACGTTTACGTAGCAGGATGTTTTAATTACACGTGAAAACAATCATTTATATTAGGGTTTGCCAAATCTAATGAAGCACCATTTACTGTAAATAGGTGTGCCGTGGAGATGTCAACCCATATTGAGGACGAGGCTCTTGGTTTTGTTGGCGTGACCATGAATACATTCAGGTTCGTGGAGCTGGGTAATAGGGTAAGTCACTTAATTTCCCTGAATATAATTTGATTAAAATTAAATGATAATATTTGATTTTCGATGTTTATTTTGCCATTGACACAATAAGGGACCAAGTGAGTCTTAACCAATGTATTTACTCGCGGGACATCTGTTTGGGGCTGTGTCTCGTAAAAAATAGGATTATGTTTGCGATTGGGTTTTAGGTTGTAAGTAGGGTTAGGTGTACATTACTGTCCAGGGTTAAAGTTAAGAATTTGTCTAGCGTAGGAAATCAATGTCGAAGCAATCGAATAAAATATCTGAGAACTCGACAAGCACCATAACTTATTAGGCTACCTATAAAGCGTTATGTATAATTGGCATACCTGTTTCTTATAAAGCGCTTTGCAATTAAATGACCAAATAAAATAGGTGATTTGTTGTAACCTTGGTCACAACACAGTCTAATCTCAATGACGTTGGCATCGTACCAGGTAATCATTTAACACCTAGTAGAGAGACGTTATGTAGATCAACTCCCTTTCTCGTGGATATAAGTGCCGTGCCGAGCCTTGAACCCACGGTCTTTGCATTTCCAGTCCAGTGATGAAACCACTCGACTTCGACACCTTCATAAGTTAATGCTCTTCGGAGGAGCATGATCGCCGTTTTCTGATCATTGTCTTAACCAAGGTACATAGCAACTGCGTAAATGTGTGTTCGGGAAAAGATACCAGTGCCAGAACTCTCAGAAGACTTTAGCCCTCATCTAGCTTCCATGCAGTCAGGCATAATCGACTCCGAATAAATTTGCCAAAACAATTTAGATTGTCCTCATTTCTTCCAATACAATCATTAAATATGGTGACATCTCTCTCTCTCTCTCTCTCTCTCTCCCTCTCTCCCTCTGTCTCCCTCTCTCTCTCTCTCTCTTTTATATTTAAAGGTTTACATCCATTGTGATTTGTTGGTATGTCGGGCAATCACCGGAAATGAGTCCTCGGAATGTGACACTGCATGCGTCGGAACTTCGGGTAACCGAGCCCGCCGCGACGTTGGAGAGAACCGTCTTCAACTGAAGAGGATCATGAAAGGACCATTACGATTGAGAAGAAGAGCCAACATTCACCCATCACTTGATAACAAGTTAGATTCCGAGGGTAAGTCTTTTTTTCCTACTTTTCAACGGGTTTAAAACTATTTTTTTCAGGTACACTTGTAACAATCTCGCCAACTTCAATCTCAGAACCGGATTCCCTACTTTAGGGCCACAATCTTAGTTAATTACTGCATTATTATGTGGTATTTTATACTAATATTAAGAACAAAATTTTGCCCATGACTAATAATTTTTAAATTTGTGTCCACTTTGTTGTTTGCTTGTTATTGATTTTCTCTTTTTTTTTAATGCTTATTTTTCTCACTTTATTCGTTTGTACTTTTGTGTAGAGTTTTTTTTAATTTTTTTTACTGCTGATGTAAAAATTAAGAATGTAAAGTAATAAGATGTTAGAGAATATATTGAAGAATAAATGATATAGAGAATACATTCCAAAATATCATATATCACTTTTACATTTCATGACATACTTTATTTTTACAGAAACGTGGAAATGTTAAGGCAAACTAGTGAGAAAGACTAACCTGTTATTGAATGTAGAAGCATAATAACAACAAGAACTATACAATGAGTTAGTCCATATACAAGATACCCACAAATTGTAAATATTACAATAATTGAGTCTCAATCGAAAAGTGTCAACAAAATAGAAAAAAATGGTGGATTGTTAATTGTGATTCACTATCTCCTCTTCTCCTGTACCAGAAACACCAGCAGTCCATCCAATATTCAACATCTGGATCATGACGATTGTTGCCATGGCAACTCTTTGCGTCCTTATCATCGGCGTGCTTTTCGTCTTGATGCGGAGGATGACGTCTTATGATCAAACGCACGAAGTCGGCAAATGTCCCGAGAAAGGAACCCGAGCATGTTATTGAACAAATTTATTCAATGAGACACATCTGATATAATTATGAATTATCATTTTCTGGCATATAATATAGCTTATATACATGTTTTATTATAAAATAAGAAATTATTGAGATTTGCACCGAGTACTTTAAAACGTGTAGACAATAATAACACTATAAATAAACATACAGGCAGTATAATATAGATTTACGTAGATAGAGGAAAATATATACAATTTTATAGACGTGTGTATATGTATGTTTTAGTAAGGTTTTTGAGAGTGTTTATATGAAATACACAAGGAAATACAATAGCTATATCAGCTGAAAATCCCCCCTTTTTCAAATTAGATGTGTTGATATTGATTAATTCACACAGTTGATCAGACGTTATCCTGACCGGCGGGTGGGGGGGGGGGCACATGTGTGCAAATACTATTAATCACCTAAAGGCATGTTCCGACTACGTTCACAATTTGTATCAATCATAAACTATCGAGAAAATGATCACATTTTATTTGTCCGGAGTTACACAATTTTGACAACAACTGAGGTTGTACATAAGACATGCGCCTTGCCAACTGTAGAGCGAACACATGTATTGTTTAAAAACACATTTAATTCGTAAATTTTTAAAGAATCTGTTTATCCACAAATGTAATAACATTTCGCCTCCAAAATGTGAATAAAATCAATTTTGATCTCAAATGTCAAAACATGTCAACCGCTCATGTAAAGTAACATTGTTGGCATAATGTACCGATGTTAGATAAGTTATTATCAGGTGTCTGTGTGTGTACGGTTGAAGAGCGATGCCAGAGGCGATGCTCTAGGAGGGGGGGGGGTGCTGGAGGGGCCCCCACATTTTGTCAAGTGCCCCAAAGTGCCCCTCTTATGTAGAAAAGTACCCCTTTCTAGGGAAGATGAATGCCCTTATTTGTGAAAAGGAGAGATGGGAGGGGGCAATAATATACAAATATTGACTGCTCATGAGGATGATGGTGGGAAATATCACTCCCAAGGTAGTGTTTACACCGGCCCTTCTATCATCCCCGAGGCGAAGCCGAGGGGGTGATAGAAGGGCCGGTGTGAACACCACCGAGGGAGTGGTAGTTCCCACCATCATCCGATTACAGAGCAGTCCATATTTGTTTTATATACCTCATCCTTTTTATTGATTCATGATTAGGTCTAGCTGTAGGTCTAGATCTAGCTCTAAAAACAGGAAACGAGATCAAGAGGAATTTACTAACCCAAATAAGAAAAATCCAACATCAAGTCCAAGGCAAGAGTATTGAATTCCTACGCGCTGCGCGTAACCGCGCGATTGCGGTAGCCTAGCAACTCAAAAAATTTGTGTGCGCAACTAAGTCGCGGGAGGGGTTAGGGGTCCTATCCCAGGGTTTGATAGTAGCTATCAACCCCTCTGACGTAATGATACTTGATAGATCGAAATGCTCCTTGACATGTGATATAGTTTTGACCAATCAGTGAATGACAATCTATGTATGAGGTATATAATGCCCCATAAGAGCTCACTGTGGTCCTTGTATAAATATAATCGTGCTTAAACAGTATATAGGCTTACGGTTGCACCATGTGAGAGAGGGGGACTAGGGAGTCCTGTAACGGACTGTCGGTAATCTTAAGAGCACATTTTTTTAAATTTTGTTTTTGGTCCCGAATATTTGAAAATCGCACCGGCCGCAAATTCGCTCAGTAGGGGGGGGGGGGTGCACATTAATTTTTTGGGGGGCCGGGGGGCACGTCCCTGTTTTCCAGTACATTTTTGGCGAATCTGGGGCTGATTTGAACACTTTTTTGGGGGGAGCGGGGGGCACGTACCTCCTGTGCCCCCCCCCCCCTGGATCCGTCCTTGACTGCTTAACCCTAAAAAGGCCGGGCTATTTGAGGTCTTAGTACGGCCGGGGGGCCATTATGGTCCCTTGAAGATCTCGGCCGTGAATCGGCCGATCTCCGCGAAAATGTGCACGCATGTCGCGTGAAGTGTATAGAATAATATGATAATTTCAATTTTTTGAAAAATACACTTAATTGTATATTCATGGTAATTTATGCAAATAAGGTCATAAAATCATATTTTTACCCATAAATCATATATTATTCATATCTAAGCGTTCTTTTTTCACTACACATATTCATTAGACCATTTGGAATAAAAATACCAAAAACAATTCGGAAGAGCCAGCTTATTCTTTATGTTATCTCTTTTTTTGACAAAATTTCTTATGTATTTCACTGTTTTTTAAACTTATGTATTTTATTGTTTTTGTTGTTTTATTTCATTTCTTACTACAATTCAACTATTTTGACTCCCCCAAAAACCACCTAAACTTTATACTTTTCAGTTGGGTGTGATGGCCTGGTTAAAAATTTTCAGCGAGTGAAGCGAGCAACAACAAAAAAATTATAAAGAGGACAAAAAACAAACCCTGACGAGTTCTAAGCATAATCAAATGAAGAAAAACTGAAAAGTTCTTTATAAGTAAGATATAATAACTCTTGGATGGGTGCATGTTACGGCGAAAGTAAAAAGGCCAATTATCAGAGGTGAAATGGGGAACTTCCTAATAAGGGCATTTATCAGATGTTAAATGGGGCATTTTGAAAAGGGGAAGTGGCTCATATAAAAAATTGGAAAAGGGTACTTATCCGAAGGAAATATGGTACTTATTAGAAAGGAAAAAGTGAACGAGTCAAGATTAAAAAAAAGGGGGGGGGAGGAAATATTAGGTGAAAAGGGAAGTTTCTCACAACTGAAAAAAGGCACTCAACAGATATAAAAAGGGGCATTTCACAGAACGGAAAGGGGCAAGTATATACAAAAAAGCGGGCACTCATCAGAGATGAACAGGTGCACTCATCAAAGAAGAATAGGAGCACTTATCAGAAGGGGAAGGTGGCAATTGTTTACAAAGGAAAAGGGGCCACGTGTTAAAGTTAAACGTATACCAGTCTGATGTGAATAGGGGCAATTATCAGAGGTAAAGGGTGAACTCTTTAGAGGTTGGAAGGGATGCTTCTAGTACCTGGCACTTAAAATAAAAAAGGGCACTTACATTTAATTGATCGACGTCCTGGGGAGGGGTCTAAACAAGTTCAACCGATCTTGGAAATTGTTTGGGGGCACGTGCCCCCCGTGCCCCCCTGCTTATTGCCTGCTTATGAGAATGGAAAAAGATACATATTGCAAAGGAAAAAAGGCAGTTGTCGAAGGGAAGGAGCGCTTATCAGATTTTAATAGGGGCATTTATCAGAGGTGAAAGGGACATTTATGAGAAATTGAAGGAGGTGCACTTATGCACAGCCGGCTGCAGGGAAGGGGGCTCAATTTGTGAGAAAATATTTAGCGGCGAAATAGCCGACCGATAATTCGCTCAGTGGGGGGGGGGGGGGGGTAGTGAGCACCATTTTTTTTTTGCCCTCGAAAATTTGAAAAATCGCACCCCCCCCCCCCCTTGAGCGGTCCCATCTCCAAAAAAAAGGGTAAAATTAACGGTAAAAATTACACTTCGTAGGTGCCCCTTTTTTATCCGAATTGTCTATTTGGGTCCCCCCCCCCCCCCTCCCCTCACACACACACACTGAAAGATGCTCCATCGTCCCTGATGACAATTCAAATTTCTTTGGTCTCTCAGTAGTCCTTGCAATTACGGAAAGAGGGAGAGCGTCTGATAGATTATATAGGGTGTAATGTATTTCTGTCGGCTAATTTGGGTGTCACTCCCTAAAAATCTGTCGGCATATTTGAGTGTCACCTCCCCCTCCACCACCTCCACCTCATGACCTAGGGCGTAGCCAGGATTTAAGGGCCCTAGGGGAGTTTTTGTTGTTGCCCAATTCGTGCGGGGAGGGGGTACATCATCTCCCCCCCCCCCCCTTAAGCAAAACAACACCTCCCCCTTAAATCTACTCTGGAAAAGCTATTCAAACCTTCCCCACCAATTTCTTTTTATTGTTATTATTAAAGCCCGAAGTCATCTGATTCTCATCGGGTACTGAGCGTTCTATTCGAGCAGGTAGCATATATTGGCACGAGCTTTAGTGGAGTCATGAATATTCATTAGTCCCTACGTCACTGACGTGCGGCGTGCGTAGTGTGTCATATACACAATGTACTAGTACACGAGTACGTCTGTAAGTATTAGAACATGTACGTCGCTCCGGAATGAAGAGAATCGCTATAAAGGACGAATTACTCCGTGAAGCCAAGTACGAACAGAGAATTGAAAGCAACTACACTCCCTAATCTAGCTAGTTTTGTAATAACAAATAGGTTTTTTTTCCCATAATAGTTTACTCTTTCGTGGCTTCATACTAAGGAACCTTCAAAAAGATGATTTGTAGAAAAAAGAAAACTGAAGAAAAGAAAACATGTGCACCCAGCAGTTCAATGCAGTTCCTACCTACCTAGGCCTACCTAAACCCACCTACAAAATATTACTTGCATGTTGCTTAAATAGTTGACAGCCACAATATTTAGTAAAATAATAGGCGTTTCGTGTATTTTAATACTGGTAAGTTGCTCGATATGATTTGATTCGATATATATCTCATTAATGAAACCATCTTAAGGCTATAAGTCTCAAACATAATCTTCACCATTAAACCGAGTGCCAGCAGCATTAAACCATGCCCCCAAATTTAGTGATCTTCTTTTGGATATCGAAAAACCGAGGTTTCACTGGTTTATTTAGCAAAATGAAAATTGTAATACTATAATGTTCGATTACATCACTCAGTATATGATTTGATCAGATATCTATCTCATTAATGAAACCATCTAAAGGCTATTATAGTCTCAAACAAACCTGCACCATTAAACCGAGGGCCAACACCATTAAACCATGCGCCAAATTTAGTAATCTTCTTTTGTGCATCGAAAGACCGAGGTTTTCCGGGTTTATTTAGGGAATTGGAAATTTGATACTGGTAAGATGCTCGATAACATCACTAAGTCTGATTTGATTAGATATATATATATCTCATTAATGAAACCATGCAAAGGCATTGTGGTCTCAAACAAACCAACACCATTAAACCGAGTGCCAACACCATTAAACCATGTGCCAAATTTAGTAATCTTCTTTTGTGTGTCGACAGACGAGTATTCACGGGTTTATTTAGAAAAATGGAAATTTTATACTAGTAAAATGCTTGATATTAAACATCGGTCATTATATGATTTGATCCGAGATATGTGTCATTAATGAAACCATCTAAAGGCATGCTAGTCTCAAACAAACCATCACCATTAAACCGAGGGCCAACACCATTAAACCATGCGCCAAATTTAGTAATCTTCTTTTGTGCATCGAAAGACCGAGGTTTCCCGGGTTTATTTAGAGAATTGGAAATTTGATACTATAATGTTCGATTACATCACTCAGTATATGATTTGATCAGATATGTATCTCATTATGAAACCATTTAAAGGCTATTATAGTCTCAAACAAACCTGCACCATTAAACCGAGGGCCAACACCATTAAACCATGCGCCAAATTTTGTAATCTTCTTTTGTGCATCGAAAGACCGAGGTTTCCCGGGTTTAATTAGGGAATTGGAAATTTGATACTATAATGTTCGATTACATCACTTAGTATTTGATTTGATCAGATATATATCTCATTAATGAAACCATCTAAAGGCTATTATAGTCTCAAGCAAACCATCACCATTAAACCGAGTGCCAACACCATTAAACCATGTGCCAAATTTAGTAATCTTCTTTTGTGTAACGACAAACCGAGGTTTCACGGGTTTATTTAGGAAAATGGAAATTTAATACTAGTAAAATGTTGGATATTAAACATCGGTCAGTCTATAATTTGATCCGAGATAATGTCTCATAAATGAAACCATTTAAATAGTCTCAAACAAACCATCACCATTAAACCGAGTGCCAACACCATTAAACCATGCGCCAAATTTAGTAATCTTCTTTTGTGCATCGAAAGACCGAGGTTTCCCGGGTTTATTTAGAGAATTGGAAATTTGATACTATAATGTTCGATTACATCACTCAGTATATGATTTGATCAGATATGTATCTCATTATGAAACCATTTAAAGGCTATTATAGTCTCAAACAAACCTGCACCATTAAACCGAGGGCCAACACCATTAAACCATGCGCCAAATTTTGTAATCTTCTTTTGTGCATCGAAAGACCGAGGTTTCCCGGGTTTATTTAGAGAATTGGAAATTTGATACTATAATGTTCGATTACATCACTCAGTATATGATTTGATCAGATATGTATCTCATTATGAAACCATCTAAAGGCTATTATAGTCTCAAGCAAACCATCACCATTAAACCGAGTGCCAACACCATTAAACCATGTGCCAAATTTAGTAATCTCCTTTTGTGTAACGACAAACCGAGGTTTCACGGGTTTATTTAGGAAAATGGAAATTTTATACTAGTAAAATGCTTGATATTAAACATCGGTCAGTCTATAATTTGATCCGAGATAATGTCTCATAAATGAAACCATCTAACTGAATAGTCTCAAACAAACTATCACCATTAAACCGAGTGCCAACACCATTAAACCATGCGCTAAATTTAGTAATCTTCTTTTGTGCATCGAAAGACCGAGGTTTCCCGGGTTTAATTAGGGAATTGGAAATTTGATACTATAATGTTCGATTACATCACTTAGTATTTGATTTGATCAGATATATATCTCATTAATGAAACCATCTAAAGGCTATTATAGTCTCAAGCAAACCATCACCATTAAACCGAGTGCCAACACCATTAAACCATGTGCCAAATTTAGTAATCTTCTTTTGTGTAACGACAAACCGAGGTTTCACGGGTTTATTTAGGAAAATGGAAATTTAATACTAGTAAAATGTTGGATATTAAACATCGGTCAGTCTATAATTTGATCCGAGATAATGTCTCATAAATGAAACCATTTAAATAGTCTCAAACAAACCATCACCATTAAACCGAGTGCCAACACCATTAAACCATGCGCCAAATTTATTAATCTTCTTTAAAAATTTGTGTATCGAAAGACCGAGGTTTCCCGGGTTTATTTAGGGGATTGGAAATTTGATACTGGTAAGATGCTCGATAACATCACTAAGTCTGATTTGATTAGATTCATTAATGAATCCATCTAAAGGCTATATTAGTCTCAAACAAACCAACACCATTAAACCGAGTGCCAACACCATTAAACCATGCGCCAAATTTAGTAATTTTCTTTTGTGTATCGAAAGACCGAGGTTTCCCGGGTTTATTTAGGAAAATGGACGGGAGGGTCGCTATTCATAATGCGGAATAAGAGTCTCTATTTTTAATGGTCATTATCATTCATAAAGATGTTGTTTTGCCCTTTAGCCAAAACATTTGGTCGGTCGGTTTTTTTTTTCCCTCCCTCTTTGGGCTGATATTTCTCAGTTTTGTAATTATTTTTATTTTGTATTCATTAAACATTTGCGGGGGGGGGGCGCCACGTGACCCCGAATATTTGTAGAAAACATTTATTGAAAACATTGAAAACGTACATTTCTGAACCAAAAAAGAAAAAGAAAAAAAGGCGTGCCCCAAATATGTACGTGAGCCATCATCCCAGTCCCCAGCCCCCCGCCCCTTAATCAGTCCGACCACGCTGCGCCATTCGGCCCACCCTCCACGCAGTATTCCCTTGGTACAAGTATATTACCGACAATTCTCGTCCAATTAGTTCATAGATGGTGTAGCCTGTTTATGTTTCAAGGAGGGAGGGACAGTGGGGATGTGGCAGCGTTGCCATCAAGAGGCTGATCCAGGCGCGGATCCAGGGGAGCCGAGCGGGCCTTGCCCCCCCCCCCCACCCCCCCCCCCCCCCCCAAAAAGAGAGAGAGAGAGAGAGAGAGAGAGAGAGAAGGAAAATAAGGGAAAGGGAAAGAGGAGAGAAAGTTTAAGAAAGAAGAGGCAAAATAAAAGTAAAGGGGGGAGAAGACGGAGATAGGGGGGGGGGGACGAAAGGGTGTTACCTCCCCCCCCCCATCAAAAAAATAGAAAAAAGGAAGGAAAGGGAAAGAACAAATGAAAGAAGAGAAAAAGGGAAGGATAAAAAGAGGAAGAAGGGGGTTATCAGTTGCAATTTTTTCAGCCAACAAGTTGTGGATCGAAGGAGGGACCACAAGGCTCTTCCCTCTCCCTCCCCCCCCCCGCCCCTGCCAAAAAAGGAGAAGTGAGGTACAGGTAAAGAGGAGAGCTGAAAGGGCACAAAAAGAGGAAGAAGAAAAGAAAAGGGTGAAAAGAAGGGGAGATCAGTTGCGATTAAGCCAACAACGTGTGTATCGGCGGGGGGGGGGCAAAAGGCTCTTCCCCCCCCCAAGCAAACCCAAACGAGAGAGAAGGAATGTAAGGGAAAGGGAAAGAGGAGAGAAAGGGAAAGAAAAAAAATGCGATTTTGTCCCGCCAACAAGGTGTAGATCGGGCGGGGGGGGGGCACTATAAGTAAAACATGGTTTATTTCTAATTCGATACCGGTGATTTATAAATGTGTATAAATGACATACTTTTCCGAGAATTTTCCTCACTTTTTAGTGAAGTATACTTTTTAAGGCATCCGTTTGTTGGAAAATGACAAATTCCTAAATTTACAGTCAGGCAAGAAATATGATTATTTAGAGGCCTTCATGTCAGAGCCCGCGAAATGGCGGGACTCGGAGGCCTCGAGCTACCCCCACACTTTTTTGAAAAAGTATATTAAAGAGAATATAGAAAGAAAGGGAGAATGGAAGAAATAATAGTGTCCTGCGAGATTCACAAAATAATAAGGTATCAAAATATGCTCATCTGACCGTGATTAAATGCCTAAAACCCCTGAGCCTTCGAAGGCTCTGCCGCCTGAATTCCACCTAGGGCCCTAAGGCGGGCCCTTGGATGCTCATCTTTCGGTAATTTAATGCCTAAAACCTCTGAGCTTCTGGGGGCTTCGCCCCCTGGACCCCACGCCAATAAGTAACCTGCCAGTGTCACAAATAAGGTATCAAAGTATGTTCATCTGGCCGTAATTAAATGCCTAAAACCGCTGAGTTTCTGGGGCTCCGCCCCCTCGACCTCACTAGGCTCCTTAATGCTTATCTGACCGGTATAAAATGTCTTAAACTCCTGAGCTTCTGGGAGCTTCGCCCCCTCGATTCCACCCTAATTAGGGTCATGCCAGTCTCACAAAAAAGTTTCAAAATATGCACATCTGACAGTAATTAAACGCCTAAAACCCCTGAGCTTCCGGGGACTCTGCCCCAATAACAAATGGCCCTAAGGCGGGCCCTGAATGCTTATCTGACCGTATTTAAATGCCTAAAACCCCTGAGCTTCCGGGGGCTCTACCCCTGGACCCCACCTTGGGCACTAAGCCGGGCCCCTAGATGCTCATCTGACCGTCATTACATGCCCATACCCCCTGAGCCCCTCAGGCGCGGATCCAGGATTTCTTAGGGGAGGGGGCCCAATTTTTTTTTTTTTTTGCTCCCGAAAATTTGAAAAACGTGCCGGCAAAAAATTCGCTCAGTGGGGGGGGGGGGGGGGGGGGGGGGGGGGGGGGGGGGGGGGGGGTAGTGAGCACATTTTTTTTTTTTTTGATCCTCAAAAAAAAAAAATCCAATTTGCACCCCCCCCCCCTTGAGCGCCAGGGGGGGGGGGGGGCCCAACCCCCAAAAATCGTAAAAATCACGTGATTTTACATGATTTTTTTCTCAAGGGGGGGGGGCCCGGGCCCCCCGGGCCCCCCCCTGGATCCGCCACTGCCGCCCCTTCACCCCCGCCGGGGCTTTGCCCCTAGACCCATCACCAATTTAAGCTACGTTCTACCTGATCGTAAATACTGATCGTAAAAAGACCCCCGACCACTTTGAAAAACGTTTAGCGGGGCCGCATGTAGGAGCCCGGATTTTTGTCTGCCCTCCAAACGTTTTTGCTCATTACACCACTGCTGGTCACCATTACGTTCCAATATTTGGCTCGCATAATTCCAAATTTTGGCCCCCCCCCCCCCCCCCCCCCCCCCCTTCTAAGAAATCCTGGATTCGCGCCTGGGCTGATCTATCATGTCCCTAATCCTCAGCAAAGGAAGGAAACGACAGAGAGTGGAATTGTTACCGTAAAGCATTATGCGAACGGTGGCGTCCCCTGTACTATTATGTCTTTTTAAAAATATATTTTTCTATTTAGCTTATAATATTATATGGAGACATCTTAATGATCTAGCTAATATTCTCCCGCTCCAGTGATGAAAATCTTGCCCCCCCCCCTCCTTCGACTGAGAGTCAAACTTGTGAAAAAATTGATTTGGTGACAAGACGATATATTTTACAAGAAAACCACTTCAGCCCCCCCCCCCGAAAATAAATATAATTGTCCGACATCTGAATGTCCGAGTCGTCGGTTTAATGGGGCTGGTGTTGGTTTGTTTGAGATTTAATAGCCTTTAGATAGTTTCATCAATGAGATATATATTGATTCAAATCAGACTTAGTGATGTTATCGAGCATCTTACCAGTATTAAATTTCCATTTTCCTAAATAAACCTGTGAAACCTCGGTATTTCGATACACAAAAGAAGTTCACTAAATTTGGCGCATGGTTTAATAGCAGGTTTGTTTGAGACTATAAAGCCTGTAGATGGTTTCATTAATGATTATATCGAATCAAATCATATACTGACCGCCAAGGGTGTCGATTTGTATCCGTGGTTGGGGGGGATGATAGGTGCCAAAATATTTTCGGCAATGGATCAAAGCAATCAAGAGGTAGAAGCGTGTGGCAAGTTGCACCCCTCCCAAGCGCGTAGCCAGGATTTCATTTTAGGGGGCGGTAGTGAGCACGCGAAGCGCGGTCCCTAGGGGGTTGCGTGCGGGGAGGGGGAGTTCCCCCCCCCCCCCGTGAAGCGCGAAAGCTTTGACGTTTCACTAAATTATTAGAGAAAGAAGACGATTCGTTGGTCCGTTCTCGACTCTTAATCCTTGTTTGAATCAAGTTCCCTTTCCTCCGCGCATAGCGCGGAAGCTCTGACTTTACATCAGATTATTAAAGAAAGAAGACGATTTGATGTACCATTCTCGACTCTTAATCCTTAATGTTTGAATCAAGTTTCCCTTCCCCTTCTGACGTTTCATTAGATTATTAAAGAAAGAAGACGATCCTATGTACCATTCTCGTCTCTTAATCCTTGTCTGAATTCATTTTCGCCCATTCCTGCGCGAAGCGCGGAAGCTTTCACATTAGAGAAAGAAGACGATTTGTTGTATCGTGTCCTTCATGAATTCAGTTTCTCCCCTTTGACGTTTCACTTAATTATAAGAGAAAGAAGACGATTCGTTGGACCATTCTCAACTCTTAATCCTTGTTTGAATCAAGTTCCCCTTCCCAGCGCGTAGCGCGGAAGCTCTGATGTTTCATTAGATGATTAAAGAAAGAAGACGATCCTATGTACCATTCTCGACTCTTAATCCTTGTCTGAATTCATTTTCGCCCATTCCTGCGCGAAGACGATTTGTTGTATCGTGTCCTTCATGAACTCAGTTTCAATAAATTATTACTCTTAATCCTTGTCTGTATTCATTTTCGCCCATTCCGCGCTTAGCGCGGAAGCTTTCACGTTTCATTAAATTATTCGTAAAAGAAGACGCTTCGTTGTATCGTGTACTTTGACGTTTCATTTGATTATTACGCTTAATCCACGTCTGAATTCAGTTGCCCCCTAAAAGCTTTGCCCTTTTCACTGAATTATTAGAGAAAGAAGACGATTCGTTGCACTAGCTGTTCTCTATATTAATCCTTGTCTGAATTCAGTTTCCCCACTGAAAGTAATTTGTGTTACAAATAAGTTGTCACATAATAATCTTTCTCCAAAAATGAAAAATCTTTTAGGAAATATCAGGAAATAAAATGAGTGAAAAAAACAAAAATAAAGATACAATGACGTGAATTTTAAAAAGGGTGAACGGAAACAACATAACAACTAAAGAACTATTTTATAATTCATAATAATGTCCGAAAATCTTTCTCCTTGTCTCCGATCTCATCACGAAATCGTCACAGAGTTCATCTATGTTTACACTGTCCAGGAAGATTGTCTGATGTGCATTGCAGATTGCTATTTTTGCGTTTCGCGCTTAACATTTAGCTCGTTGCTTTTTGACGCTGCGTCTTTGCATTTGGCGCACTGCATTTCTATGATGCTGTTGATTGAACAAATTGAATAAATTCATCAATTCCTGATGAAGCCGTATGAGCGAGAATTCAATTTATTCTTGTCTCATATACGGTTGTCTCATTTACTTCGTATATATGTATGTATTATGAAAATGAGATAGCAAAATGTGCATATTGATGGTCATCTTGCGAGTAATAACCATTAACTACTCTCATCGGGCTCTCATCCTTAATTTTTCTCTTAATTTTTTTTTTTTTTTTTTGATAGTGAATTATTGGGGGGGGGGATGATTGTACAGGCCACCCCCCCACCTGAAATATTGGGGGGGGGGGGGATATATCCCCCCCCATCCCCCCGGGATCGACACCCATGCTGACCGCTTTTATTGAACATTATAGTATCAAATTCCCATTTTCCTAAATAAACCCGGGAAACCTCGGTCTTTCGATACACAAAAGAAGATTACTAAATTTGGCGCATGGTTTAATGGAGTTGGCACTCGGTTTAATGGTGTTGGTTTGTTTGAGACTAATATAGCCTTTAGATGGATTCATTAATGAGATATATATCTAATCAAATCAGACTTAGTGATGTTATCGAGCATCTTACCAGTATCAAATTTCCAATTCCCTAAATAAACCCGGGAAACCTCGGTCTTTCGATACACAAAAGAAGATTACACAATTTGGCGCATGGTTTAATGGTGTTGGCACTCGGTTTAATGGTGCAGGTTTGTTTGAGACTATAATAGCCTTTAGATGGTTTCATTAATGAGATATATATCTGATCAAATCATATACTGAGTTATGTAATCGAACATTATAGTATCAAATTTCCATTTTCCTAAATAAACCCGGGGACCTCGGTCTTTCGATACACAAAAGAAGTTTACTAAATTTGGCACAGGTTGATTGGTGTTGGCACTCGGTTTAATGGTGAAGGTTTGTTTGAGACTGGAATCCCTTTGCATGGTTTTATTAATTAGATTATCTCTGATCAAATTATATACCTTGTGATGTAATTGAGCATCTTACCAGTATTAAATTTCCATTTTCCTAAATAAACCCGGGAAACCTCGGTCTTTCGATATACAAAAAAAGATTACTAAATTTGGCGCATGGTTTAATGGTGTTGGCACTCGGTTTAATGGTGATGGTTTGTTTGAGACTAGAATGCCTTTGCGTGGTTTCATTAATGAGATATATTTCGGATCAAATCATATACAAAGTGATGTAATCGAACATTATAGTATTACAATTTTCATGTTGCTAAATAAACCAGTGAAACCTCGGTCTTTCGACACACAAAAGAAGATTACTAAATTTGGCACATGGTTTAATGGTGTTGGCACTCGGTTTAATGGTGCAGGTTTGCTTGAGACTATAATAGCCTTTAGATGGTTTCATTAATGAGATAGATATCTGATCAAATCATATACTGAGTGATGTACTCCGACATTATAGTATTACAATTTTCATTTTGCTAAATAAACCAGTGAAACCTCGGTATTTCGATATCCAAAAGAAGATCACTAAATTTGGGGGCATGGTTTAATGCTGCTGGCACTCGGTTTAATGGTGAAAATATGTTTGAGACTTACAGCCTTTAGATGGTTTCATTAATGAGATATATATCGAATCAAATCATATCGAGCAACTTACCAGTATTAAAATACATGAAACGCCTATTATTTTACTAAATATTGTGGCTGTCAACTATTTAAGCAACATGCAAGTAATATTTTGTAGGTGGGTTTAGGTAGGCCTAGGTAGGTAGGAACTGCATTGAACTGCTGGGTGCACATGTTTTCTTTTCTTCAGTTTTCTTTTTTCTACAAATCATCTTTTTGAAAGTTCCTTAGTATGAAGCCACGAAAGAGTAAACTATTATGAAAAAAAATACCTATTTGTTATTACAAAACTAGCTAGATTAGGGAGTGTAGTTGCTTTCAATTCTCTGTTCGTACTTGGCTTCACGGAGTAATTCGTCCTTTATAGCGATTCTCTTCATTCGGAGCAACGTACATGTACTAATACTTACAAACGTAGTCGTACTAGTACATGTGTATATGACACACTACGCACGCCGCACGTCAGTGACGTAGGGACTAATGAATATTCATGACTCCACTAAAGCTCGTGCCAATATATGCTACCATTCGAGCAACACCTTTATTGCTCGTTTCCGTAGTTAGACTTAGTACCGGTCACTGGTTCAGATAATTACAGTTCGAGTAGAAAAGAAAGAAATAAACAAAAGAAAACACGCCAACAGTTCAAAAAAATAAAATAAAACAATAGCTTTTTTTTACTCAATTGATTGAAGCATCATTCATCTAATGCACGTAATTGTACACATTTATAATTTAATTATGTTCTGCAAAGTTAGTAATATAAGTAAACGACTTGTTAGAGAAAACGCCCTATTTCTCTCGTGAGCAACATGGCGGACAACGGTAGGGAACCTCCTCCCCTTTTTGAAGACGACGAGAAGAGTGGAGATAAAGCAGATCTAGTAGAGGAAACACTGAAGGTAGGATAGTTAATTGTAGGCCATGATTTTTTATTTTACTTGAGAGAGTGAGAGCGAATCGTTATGAGGGATTTATAGATCTATAAATTAACCGTGTTCGAAATAAAAATGTGTAACTTTCAAGTTTCAATTTCAATAGACTACCAGTGCAGTGCCAGCGCCAGTGCAGTGACAGTGCAGTGTGAGGTGTGTTGTGAATGTGATTGTTTTGCTGTTCACTGATCACACAACAGAGTCTTACTCTAATTTTATTTTAGCTACGAGGAAGCAAGGTTGCACAGACGGTAAAACTAGGTCTAGGTCTAGTCTAGGTCTATTCCCATTTCGCACAGAGTAGCGCGCCCAGTATTCGGTCCATTCCCGGAATTCGGTCAGACAGCCGTTTCAACAGCTGTAACAATTTTTAAAAAAATTAATGAGCCGCGAAACTTGCACAAATCAGGCAGCTGAACAACTTTTCTTAACTCTCAAAATTAAATCAGATAGATCTATAGCTCGAAATTGGTCAGTGTGGCACAACTTTCTGCATTTCCGTATTCTGTTAGCACATGCGCTAAGTACATAGTAGGGTGTCTGATCGCGCACCCGATGTTGTGTGCTAAAATTCTTCCCATAGAGATTACACGCATCCCTATGCAGTCTACGTGCATTGCGCGACCATGCAAAAAAAGTCAATTTTTTTTTTTCAATTCGAGATTCAAACCTTTATCTGTTGTGATCCTGAAGGTGATAATCAATAAATGAGGTGTCATATGAAAGAGCAGGTAAATTCCAATATTTCTAAAGGGGCGTAGCCCCCGAAATTCTAAAAATATCTTGGTCAAAACAGCAATTGAAACATTGTGTCCTGGCTAACTCTGAGGTTTGTCACTTTTGAGATATGACGCCCCGATCGATAAGTAGTCCCAGTCCTAAGGAACAATTCTATGTGCTTATATTTTCGCTAGCCCCCAGGGATCACAACTGATAACAGTTTAAAAATACCCTTCTCGCTATTTGGTGGATCAGCTAATTAGGGGGCGTGCGCTCCGCTCAGTCCAAACCATGGTTACATCGCGTAACATCTCCGCGCACGAACGAAACCCCAAATTCAAGTATGGGTGGCCATTCGCGGCATAGAACCCGGAAGTGAATACACGTTATAGTCAATGGCAATATCGCGGAGACATCTCCGCGATATTGCCATTGACTATAACGTGCATTCACTTCCGGGTTTATTGTGCGACGAACGCCAACCATACTAGTCAATGGCACATGTCGCGGAGACAGCGTAGCTCAAGCTGCAAGTCGCGGATTGGCTTAGCAGCATGCGTACGATATGCATACGCTTGCATATCGCGCGATACAGCTGTTTGGCTAAATTTAGCAAAACAACATCACTCTGCGTAGACGTCTTTTTCGTCGATTTTGACCAAAATGATATGAATATACCAGCGTTTTGGAGGGGCTGTAACTTTTGATAGAAACATCGGTGAGACTTGAAATTTGAAATGTATTATTCTGATAACATCTTTTATTCAAATATCAAACAAAAATGGTGAAAAACGATCCCAAATTGAAAATTGAAAAATCGTTCAGACACCCTATACATAGCCATATGTAGAAGGCTATTGGGAAACAACTACGTGTGCTGTCGCAATGAATTTAGTATGTGTGTGAAGAGGAGCTCTTCCGTGTTCACTCCATCCCAGCAAATTTGCAAATGACGCACTTGCCGATGTGCAAGAGGTATTTATACGATACCCTTGCCATGCGGTAGCGCTCGTCCAGTATTCGGTCAACGCATTGACAATCAGTGCTTTATCGCGCAATTGTGTGAAAATAGTGCGCAAATACGCTTCGCTCCTTGGCAACGGAGATACCACGCACAAATCGCGTGACCGAATTCTAATCGGCGCGACGGAATTCTGGGCAGAAAAATGCTCCGTCTTCTTTCAGAAATATTTTTCTTATCATCATTCTTTATTTTAAAGGTAAATACCAGTATTGGAAACCTCCCAATTTCAAAAAAATGAAATGAAAGCTCTTATTATCAATCATGTGAAAGAATATGTTTTGACTAATACATGATGATAAAAATTTTGCCGGGAAACCGCCTACTAATTGATATATTTAGTAAATTAGTTTATCTATTGGTGTGTGAGAGATAAACGCACGTGTCGTGCACGTGTGCGTAGTCCCATATACATCTTTCTGTGTACAGTGCTTGTAACTTTACGAAGACTGGGCCAAATTTCTTATCATTTTGATGATTCCAGAACCTTGCAGTAAACACCAATATGCTAGATGATCAACCTTTTCTGATCGATTCCAACAACGTTTCTTTCACAATACAATCGCATGACCATAACTGGTCTTTATCTTTGAGTGACTATAAAATCATGTTAGAGGAATAATTTTCTTTTCTTTTGATGGGTAGATTGCCAAATAAAAGAGGTTAGAATTCAAAATATTAGTGATTTCCCCTTAAGTGACCGAATACCGGGCACTCTACCCTACATCAGCTGTAGATACTAGATGTCTAGACTAGAGCCGTAAGTTTGGCAAGAATCATTTGTAATAATGTTCTCAATCAGGGATATGGAGTGTTCGTTTAGAGTACACAGTCGGATATTTCACAAGAGGGAACATGGAATACAACATTAAAAGCTCTAGAAAATCATTTACAGATTGCACTTTACCCACCTTAAGAAGATAAATATTAAAATACAAGATTGTGTTTTCTTTATATACAATATCAAAAATATTTGAGAGAGAATCGTAAAACTGTTCAACTGCTTAGTCTGGTGGCCTGTAAATAATACCAATTAAAAATCTGTGACTATTTATTTTGATAAAAGTATTTTCTATATAAGAAGTATTTACATTTAAAGTCATGACGTCACTTAAACTTAAAGCAAAGTCCAGTGCCACCTCCTCTTCTATTGCAAACTCATAATTATCTTAAGATTGAGGTGATGTTTCTGTAAGCCATGTTTCCGTGATACCAATCACTGACATTTGCATATTCAAAGAGTTAAAAAAATAAGGACATTGCATTGTACATTGTAGTTACGATTTAAAATTCTGATGTTTACATGAAGCAAGGATAGTTTAGGATTGAACATTTTTGTGTTTTTTTAATCAAAAATAAATGTGCTAAATTCCTTGGGTGTAAGAAAAGATATTGATGGCTGACTGACTGACACCATCCTGATCTGCTGGTGATAAATATTCATGTAAAGTACTATCTAAATCAGTATGTTCAAGACATTTTGCAACTAGACTTTGGCAAGACATAACTACACAATACTACAAACAAACAAATATATATCTACATATACATTGTATACATGTACCTTAAAAACCTGTTAATTTTTAGATTTCAGTGTCTGTTTTCATTGTTCATTTCTTTTCCAGCTTTCTCAGATCATCAGCACTTCTAATGGGGTGCTTCTTTGATCTTCTGTTCTCGCTAGTCACAGCCACGAAGATCTGGCCGGCCATCCATTGGCCATGCCGATGGCACTATTTTATATGATAATAATAAATAGAAAAATAATTGATAATAGTAGATTCTTGTATACTGGTAGGGCATATGTCTGTCAGGCCTGACACTCCTGGCACTGCAATTGTTATCCTGGCTTTAGCAAGGCAGCTCTTTCAGCGCTCTAGCATTTTCACAGACCTAATTCCTGCCAGGTACCCATTTACCTCACCCGGGTCGAATGTGGCAAATGTTGATAAATGTCTTGTCAATGGACGTTAGTGATGTCGAGGCAATTTTTCCATTGTGCTAGCCAACGGTGTGTGCTACTTCTGAACTGGCGCCATGTAGTACCATTGCATCGCCCGGATGCATTGCTATTTCTTTTCTTTTTTGAATTTCATTCTTGTCAGGACATTTTAAACATGTCACAATGCCACAATATAGTTTTGATATATAATAAAAACATTGTTTTTCATTTTCCTTTCCACTTCGTCTTATTTGCAAATTTGCAACATCAGGAGAAAACTGAAGATGTCGCATTAGAAGATGATGATGATCTCTTTGGAGGTGAGTTATTTATGATAATTTAAGTTTATCTGTTTTTAGTCTGATGACAGATGGTCCAAGGGTGTTGAGGGATGACTTTTCAAATTTCTCACATCAATTCACTTGCTACATGTACATGTAGCAACATTAAATAAACTGTTTTAGCACCTTGTTGTTAATAAGAGATTCTGTAAACCTGCAAAAATGCTAACTTTATTAGTTTCTTAGTATGCCGATGTCCATGCCGCAATAAGTACTCCTATTTCGGGGACGCATAACAGGCAGATCCAGGATTTTCCAAAAGAGGGGGAGGGGGGAGGGGGTAAAATGTAAAAAATTGTGAGCACAAAGCCTTAAGGGGGTGTGCGGGGCCCACTTAAGGGTCCCGAAAAAATTAAGCCTTAAATTGCTCTAAGAGTCTTAAGGTTCATTTCTAGGTTATTCTGAATGAGTAAACTGAACATTTACATGTATGTGAATATTTTTTGGGGAAAGGTAAAGGGGGGAATGTGCCCCCCCCCCCCCCCCCCCTCTGCATCCACTCCTGTATGATTATCTCCCTGCGACTTTGCACTCCACGAACAACCCCCTTCCCCCCCCCCCCCCTAAGAGATTGCATGTACTTGATTCCTACCTTCCATAATTCTGTCAAGAAATAGAAAGGGGGAAAACTTCTGTACACATTGTGTCCATTTTTTTGTTCCATGAACATCTTGCATTTAATATCAGAAAAGAGGAAATGACCTTTACGATTATCAAATTGGCAATGCCTTGAGGTTCTAATCTTTTACTTTTGGATCGACTTTTTGGCAAAATCGCACCCATGTTTATTGTTTTACATATTACTAGAGCAATGTAACATTATTTGGATACTTATTTCAATTTTTGCCACTACATGTATGAAGATATACATGTAAATGTAATCAATTTATACCTCACAAATCCTCTTTCTAAAA
This sequence comes from Strongylocentrotus purpuratus, assembly GCF_000002235.5. NCBI lineage: Eukaryota > Metazoa > Echinodermata > Echinoidea > Camarodonta > Strongylocentrotidae > Strongylocentrotus > Strongylocentrotus purpuratus. Next base: position 8,568,690 of record NW_022145615.1, read on the forward strand.
AGGAAATGATGGAATTGAAATATGTTCTGAATACCAGTAATTACATGTATGTGGAGGGGTTTTATGAATGACCTTTACAAGAGCAAAATCTAGTGTGTCTCTTCAGCCTTCCATTTGTTTCCTCAATAGTTATTTGAAAATGGAACTGATCATAACAAATGTTGATTACTCTTTACAACTCTGCACTACTTTTTTCTGGAAAGATTTTTTTTTTTTACAGTCTGTATGCATGAGCCCTACTGTACATGAAAAAAAAAGAAGATTTTGGGATCCTTGGATGTTTCACAAAGAAAGATCAACTTTAAGTTGGACTTCACTATGGCAGGCCATTCATGCCTCTGGTTGCTCTCACTGTTGGTCTCTCAGTTTTGATTTTTAGATAATATTTTTTCCTTCAATAATGAAATATCAAAAAATGTGACCATGATTTGTACGTCCCTTGAGAGACCAATGCCGGTGAATGGTGTGAGCAAACAGTGGCATGAACGGCCTGCCATAGTCAAGTCCAACTTAAAGTTGATCTTAGTCTTTGTGAAACACTCCCCTGGACTAAGATTTTGGCTGCACGTGTGTCCCAGGCACCTGTTAATGTCAAGCCCTGCTTATTTTTCCATGTATTACTTTACGATTGTAAAAGTGTCCAAAGTGATTCTGCAAATATCGTATGACTATCATCAATTCATGTAACATGACTATCTCTTTATATTCCACTGCCTTAATGGCAGGTACTTAACTTGTCAACTAGGTGTACATATATTTTCTCCAATGAATAATGCTCTTGGCTTATTTCCTCATCAGTATAAAGTTACACTGTATGTGTAGGGTATATTATAAGGGTTGCTAATAGGTTTTACATGTAGGTTACACGTAGGTGTAGTCAGGTGCGTGTATAGTGTCTGATTCAGATTGAAGTTTGGAACTCGGTTAGTGTAGGACAACACCGCAGAGTAATTGTAGCAGGGGTATACATGACTTGTACATAAATCGTACAACCAGGTATATATTAAATTGACAGTGCACTTTGTGTTCATCTTGTGCAACTCTAGGTGGCGGCACCGAGGTTTCCCTGGATGACTCGCCTGTAGCGGAGTCCAGCGAGCCTGCCAAGTTGGACGCTGAGCCGACATCTCCACTGACCCTGGAGACGGAGAAGCCAGACCCTGCTCCTACTGTGAAGGAGCCAGAGGGAGCCGCAGTAGGAGGAGCTGGAGAGCCAGAGGAGATTAAGAAGAAGAGTGAGAAGAAGAGTGAAATGGATGAGGTAATTTGGCAATCCTACAATAGACCAGTTCGTAGACACAATCTATGCATGCACAGATAAAGGTCACTTGTACAAAATTGTAAAATCCACTGAGACTAATATCGGATACATGCTCACGAAAGTTGTGTAATCATTATTCATGCATGCAACTGTGATACATTTCATTGAACACAGGTGGAAGTGATCCTTTCAAGAGGGCAAACAAAGAATCACCTCCATTACTTTAGCTGTGATTATAATTCCAAAGGCACAAAGTGGGATTTATCTATGTTTAAAAGATCTGTGGATATGTGGGGTCTTCTGAACCATGTGCTAACTACAAACTGGTCTCTTGCTTCAGGTTTATTTCATCAGAAGTATAGGGTTAAGGTTTATTTGGATATGGTACATGGTAAACCGCTGCAAAAAAGCCGGTGAGGGTCTTTTAGTGTAACATTAATGGCAACTGTGTGCAACAAGGACATGTGCCTAGTGCTGCACTCTGTTATGAAATATAGAAATGTGCAACATCTGACACTTTACGTTGTCATACAAAAATTGCCGCAGGTTTTCTACGTCGTATCAGAATAAGCCTCTTGGGTTGGGGATATAGCAGCGTTTTTCAACCCGAGTTTCAAAAGGCATTATCAGGGTCAGAAGTGCTACAAGAGAATTTTTTTATACAAAAATGCATTTGGAATCTGTATCTGTACAATTTTCCAAGTGCCAGAGTGATGCCAAAAGCATTCAAGGAATTTCTTCCTACCAGATATCCATTTACTTCGCCTGGGCGGAGAGTGGCAACTATAGATTAATGTCTTGCCAAAGGACATTAGTGAGGGACTCAAACCATGAACCATGTGGTCCATAGTCTGGTAGCTTATCCGCTAGACCACGACACCTCTACCTCATAATCAACAATACCCAGTTTTTTTTACTCGGTAAATTTCATGAAAGCCCACTTAATTCATTCATTGACCTTTATTTGCTGGCATACATGTATGTGTACCTGCCTATAATTTGCATTTAGAGTTGGGTGATGTTGACAAAAATATAACATTCACCACTTTACTTTACAGATGGAAATGGAAGAGGAGGAAAGCGGGGACAAGTTTGACATTGAAATCACCATTACTGAGCCACAGAAGATGGGTAAGGATTAGGCTTTAGTTGTAATGTTTTTCTTTTTTAACTGTAGCCTGATTGATGAAAACTGGTCAGGTTCCAATACCCCTTTAAATGTTAATGTATGATGAACAACGGTGTAGATACTGCACCAACTTGTTTGGACCTTAAATTCTACTGTTCCCAAGAGGGATAATTTCATACCGTAGTTCATGCTCCAGTTAAATATATTTGTATTATTTAATTGAAGACTATCCGTTGTTGGATACCTGTTGGTTTGTTTCCTTAAAGATCATTTTGCCTTGAAAATTGTGAATTTCTCTGAGTGTTTACCTTCTCAAACATGTACGGCCATATTGGCAATCACAATCGCAATAGTGAATTTGCAATACCCATCCAAAAACATTACCAATTGTGACCATACATGTTTGAAGAAAAAAAAAGGGTGTATGACTAATGTTTCCTCTGATTTTTGGTTTGAAGAACGTTAATATATTCTGTGTTACTATTCTATAACTTGTCGCTGTGAAAACCTGTAGTTCGAAAAATCAAAAGTGTCGCTGAACTGTTAATACTCCCATGGAACACCCTGCCAACAATTTCCCACATCTTTTCCAGTGATGATAAAGAAAAAAAGATGAAGTTTATCTGTTGTACATCCTTCCATAAAGATATATTTTGTGTTTTGATTTGATGCAGGTGATGGCATGAGCTCATACATGGCCTACAAGGTGACAACAAAGGTAAGTCATAATTATCTTACTACAAAAAAAATACTGGTAGGCAATCTTTGTTTTATGTTTACATATTGTGTAAGCCATACGAGCCTACACCATGCTCATACATTACGCACAACGTGTACACCATTCTTTATCTTTTCTTTTCTTATTTAAAGAGAAAATAAGACAGGTATCCCATCTCAGACAGTTTTTTTTTAATTTTCCCATCTGAGTACTCAAATCAAAGATAGATACCAATTATGTGCTATTCAAAAGATGAAACAGAAACTGACTGCTACTACTTTTGACCAAGGTTAGGTGTTGTTATGCCTGAACAGCAAGGAAAAAATATGGTTTTTGATGCATTCATTCGTTCATTATTCAGGTATAATGATCGGATCTAATGAATCATTGATCAGCATATTGGGCTTTGCCCAGTATCATAACCACACTGTCAGGTATAGATACTCCCAACTGAGAGAGAATAAATACATTTATCACCTTGTTTTATCATTGCTTCCTCTCTCTTTCTGTCACTCTTTCATCCTCTATTCTTTCTGTCTTTCTTATTCCCTCTTATTTGTCCCTCTCCCTCCCCCTTCCCCTCTTTCTCTCATTCTCTATTTTGTCTCTCTATCTCTTCCCTCCCTCCCCCTCCCCTCTCTCTCTTTCTCTCTCTCTCTCTCTCTCTCTCTTTCTCTCTCTCTCTCTCTCTCTCTCTCTCTCTCTCTGTCTCTCACATCACAGACCAATGACCCATCCTTCAAGAAAAAAGAAATGGGGGTGATGAGACGATTCAGTGATTTCTTGGGTTTGCATCAGAAGCTGGTCGAGAAGCACACAACCAAGGGGCGCATTGTTCCGCCAGCTCCAGAGAAGAGTGTTGTAGGTGAGAACAATACTTGAGTCATAATAATTTTCTGTTTAAACCAGAGCCTGATTGCTGGAAAATGGTAGGTTTCTGATATCTCCATAAATGTCTACATGTGGGTCAACAATATAGAGTTTCAATTGACATTGTACATGTACATTCGTCAATCTTGACTTGTGCAGGTCAAAAAAGATGACTGGTATTAAACTCTTTACACTAGTTAAGTGAAATATCATGTCATAGTTCATTATCCAATACAATATATTTGTTTACTTTTTTAAAGATCATTTAGTGATAGATTCATGGTTTTTTTTGTTCAGACTCGAACTTTCTCTCAGTGTTTTTCTTTTCAAGTATGCATGGTCATGTGTGGTCATGTTCACGATCGTTATTGGAATATCGATCGCTAACGTAACCTTTTATTGTATCAGGGCCCTCTTATCGTTAAACCATATTGGCACCTGTTAACTAGTGCCAAATTTCTATAACAAATTTGTCACATCCAAATCAAAAGTTATGATTTCCTGTTTGTATCAATTTATGTCCCCGATATATTTTCAATCCTGTATAAAGTTGCACAACTTTCTTGCACAAGACAAAATAACCTGGAGAAAGTTTGTCCATTGGGTCGCCAGAAATTTGGGATGACAGGATATGACCAAACATAACATTACCAATAAGTTTTCATGAATGAGAACTCTGTTGTGTCTTTCTCTGCTTCAAGGGATGACCAAAGTAAAGATGGCCAAGTCCAGTGAACAAACCACGTCCATGGAGTTCATCGGTAAGCGAAGAGCAGCCCTGGAGCGATTCCTCAACCGAACAGCCGCTCATTCCATCCTCTACACAGACAACGACTTCAGAGAATTCTTGGAGAAGGAAGACGTGAGTATTCAATAATAATGATAATAATAATAATAATGATAATGTTCCGCTTTTATATAGCGCCAAATACATTGAAACAACGATTTGCCTAAGCGCTTTACAGATGTATTATTACCCCGGCCATCGGATTCAGGCTTACCAGCACACAATGCACATATTCCACTCCCTGGGGAGCATTCCAGCCAGTCGCCATTTTACAAGCGCACACTTGCTCATCCAACCACATGAACATTCGCATCCTACCAGGTACCCATTTAACACCTGGGTGGAGAGTAGCAAGTGTAGGTTAATATCTTGCTAAAAGGATATTAGTGCCGTGTCGGGATTCAAACCCTCGACGTTCGCATCTCCAGTCAAGCGCCTTAAACCACTCGGCGACGACAATCCTGACATAATGGATTTTTTTTTTAAATATTGCACACACATCCACCATGCAAGGTGCTCAAGGTGCTTTGCTAGACTACCGATGCTCACAGCAATCAAGGAATTCCTTCCTCTCTTCCTCGCTATATAAAAGCGGAATATTATTATTATATTATTGTTACCCATTTAACGCCTGGCTGGAGAGTGACAAGTGTAGATTAATGTCTTACCAAAGGCCAGTTGTGCTGCAGCGGTACTCAAAACGGGAACCATGTGAACCACAACAACTTTTTTTTAAGAACAACAAAATTACAGAATTTTTTTTTTTTTTTGGGGGGGGGGGGGTTCCATATGAACATCCAATTGTGATGACTTATGAATCATTTTCAAGCTTAACATTTACGTTTTTACACACATGTCTAAAAAAAAAAAATCATATCTTGTGACTTTTTGGTGGTTTCGTGTTTCCAGGGGCACATATACACGTAGTTATCAGTAATAAACTGTACAAGAAACTTAATTACGGTTGGTCATGTTTTGGCCACAAACTTGCTAGATATTCTGTATTTGAATGATTTTGACAGGGTTAAAAGCAAGTCTCAAAGCAATATATTAAAGGCAATTTTTCCTTTGATTGATTTTCTTTTTCTCAGCTCCCGAAAGCAACCAACACGTCGGCCCTGAGTGGCGCTGGTGTCCTGAGAGCTTTCACCAAGGTGGTGGACAGTGCCTCCAAGGTGGTCTCTAGAATGAACGAAGCAGACCAAGTAAGTTGCTTCAGAAATTGTTCATGTTTGTGTGTGCATTTCTTTGCACGGTTATAATTTATATGATTTATTAATTCCTTTTATTTATTGATTTATTAAATCCACTCGTTAAAGATTCTTGGTATTGTTAATAAATTTTTGAGAGTTAAACTTGTGACCTAAATACAAAATCTTTACCACCAAAAACTTCTGCTATTAAGATATGTTCTGCTGTTAAATAATACAGAATATGATTTTTCTGATGTAAAGGTCAATACGTGGGTCATTGACATTCTTAAGTTTTGAGAGAGAAGTTTGAATTAAGATAGTGAGAGCATATCGTTGACGATTGTAGCTGAACGGCTGAGAATTTTTGGAGGTATAGATTTTTGTATTGAGATCACAAGTGTACCTCAAACTTTTGTATAATCAATACAGGTGAGATTTCATGAAAGTAATAATTATTAAATTTCTATATTTAAGGAATGAGTGTGAACATTATAAGTATGCATGCTACGATTTACTTCCAGCCCTATTTAAAGATAAAGGTGAGTTCTGGTAATGCGATTGTATTGTGAAAGAAAAGGTGTGGAATGGATCAGAAAAAGTTGATCATGTAGCATGTAAGTATTGGTGTGCACTGCACGGTTCTGAAGTCATCAAAATCATAATAAATTTGGCCCAGTCTTGGTAAAGTAACAAGCACTGTACACAGAAAGATGTATATGGGACTACTCAAATGGTGTCGGGCTAGCTTACCTTAATTTCCCTATCTTTCTATGCTCATTACTCAGCCAGTATACATTTTCTTCCAAAATTGTTTGGCAAATGACATTTATTTGTAATCTGGAACATTCAGTGTATGTTTTGTTTGATTCTGTGAGAATTTATTTTCTTTTTTTTACCAGACCTCAAGTTTGTCTTTATTAGTTAACACCATCTCCAATGTTCCAGGTTGCATGTTTTAAAGGTCATTTCTAACTCTCCACCCCCTAATCATTTCTTCACACATGTATTATTATCTCTGATATGCTGTGCCGTCATTGTGTTTTAATGTACAGTGGTTTGAGGAGAAGCAGCATATGATAGACAGTCTGGATGCACAGCTCAAGAAACTTCATGCTAGTGTAGAGAGCATGGTCACAACCAGGAAAGGTGAGTTTTTGATAGTGGTCGTTATCTACCTGACAGCTAAGAAAGCAATAAATGCTTGTTAGTAAGCAACCAGAAGACCGACGGCTTTAGGTCCTCTCCGAAGGACCTGGTAATGAGGATTAATGCCTTACCAAAGGGCACTAGCGCATTGCCTTGGGTTTCGAACCCGGGTCACCGGATTACGAGACCATTGCTCTACCGACTGAGCTATCGCGCCTCCCAAGTTACGGTGCTGGTGTCACATGCGAGAATCTCCGGCCGTGTCAATTCTCTGGATACAAACATGGATACAATGGACACAATTTTGGAGTTGCATGAACATCTGTAAACCTCAAAATGTTAATCATTTTGTCTTTCACTGTATCCTCTTGTCTTCGTTTTTTTCTGAAATACAACAAAATGATAAGAAATAAAGTCCAAAGTGAATCTGGTAAATGAGACTACATCTGAATATGCGCAACTCGATGTGCAGCTGGAAATTACACAGGGCGGGAGATTATCGCCTGTGAGTGTGACACCATTACTAAATTCAAAATCAGGCCAGAAATATGATTATTTTACTCACTTCTTGGTTTGGCTGATATATTTGACTAACTTTAGTATTCAGCTGAATCTTTAATAATGCTAAGTACTTTACCCTAAGTTTAAGACAGCCCTCTGATGGACAAAATGCAAATAATATACCTGCACATTTAATGCAACATGTTGATTGCATATAAACTTTGATTGGCTTTGTAAAAATGCCTTTCAGTTGTTTTTTTCTGAATTTGGCAATAGTAAAGTATAATACACTGTACTTAGATATTTTCTGAAAGAGACTCCAGCTATTTCATGTAAGCTTTGCTTGCTGTATTGCAGAATTGGCCATCACCACCTCCACTTTCGCCAAGAGTTCTGCCATGTTGGGCAATTCAGAGGAGCACACTGCCCTCTCTAGAGCCATTTCCCAGCTGGCTGAAACAGAGGAGAAGATAGAGGCTCTGCACAGCAGCCAAGCCGCCACTGACTTCTACGTGCTCTCGGAGCTCCTGAAGGACTACATTGGACTCTTAGCTGCCGTTAGAGTGAGTCTCAGTTCAGTTAATCTTATACCTTGGAAATATACCTTGGAAGTTGGCATTTAAAGTTAAAAACTTATTTGCCTCTCGTTGACATTGAGATGAAGAATCCGTATTGGGACACATGTTCAGTGGTGCTGTACAGCAGTTGACAAACATGGACAAACGAAGGACTCGTCTGGGTCACATCGATCTTTTCTTGACGACCAAAATTTTCTCCAATCATGACTGTTGTAAAGGCTACTCAATACAAGGAAAGGGCGGTTCACGCATATTTATACACATTTCATTCATGCTTTTGATATGATGGTTGCCAGTGATGATGTGAATGTTTAATTGTCTTACCATAATAGCCATCTTTAATTCTACAGCACATGACAAGTGCTCTGCAGCTAATATTCCACACAAACGTAATCCCTATCTTCCATCTTGGACCAACATAATACCTATCTTCCACCTTGGACCAACATAATACCTACATGTACTCCTAAATCTGGAGCTTACCGGTATATGAAACCTGATAGCAACTCTAACCCTATAATTTTAAAAGTTTTGATGCCTTTATGAACTGGCTACTGGTCTTATTTCGATTTCCTATAACTTTAAGATAGATTTTAAAGCTCTTGCATATATACTTGATCAAAATATAGATCAGGATGTGCGTAATTGGTTTGTCAAGTTTTTGGTTATTTGATAATCCCTCCACAGAAATTTCTATAGGTGTTTAATCCTCCTGCTTATCACCTTGCACAATACATTAAACAGATAACAAATTGTTGACAACCTTTTCTCTAAAATACCATTCTTTAAGAACAGACATTATCCTCATTTTGTTATCACGTTAGGAGCATCCAATTTTAATGAGTTTGATATCATTTTAAACGTGATAATCTCTTCTTTTAGAATCAGACCTAAACTTTAAAAGAAAATCATGAATGGCAACTTTTTGTTGGTTGCGTGGTGCCTGTTCACAGTTGTCCTTTTCATACAATGTAGGAAGCGTTCCGTGAGCGAGAGAAGTGCTTCCTGACCTGGCAGAATGCCCAGACCACCCTGACCAAGAAAAGGGAGACGGAGGCTAAGCTCAAGATCAACGGCAAGCCAGAGAAACTCCAGCAGGTCCAGGATGAGATTAAAGATGTAAGTGTGTGATGTCTGGGATGATGGTAGTCAGGTCTGGGGGCGTTTCACAAAACTTGTCATCAGTGACAAATGAGTTTTTGTTATATGCATATGAAATCCTTGCTTCTGATTGGTCATCAGCAGATTTGTCACTCATTTTTGTCATTTGTCATTGAAAAAGGCTTTGTGAAACGGGTCCCTGATAGTGTGTTATGGTTTAGAACACAAGGGCAAGTCAAAGGTATTTGGTCATTTTCTGCCCCATAGGTTACCAAAAATGGATAAAAGTACACAAAAGATAGCATATAAGTTGTTTTTCCTGGATACTTGGCCCGACCCAAGCTCTAGTAGGACTGTCAGCTTAAAAGCACAATCCTAAATAATAGAAACAGATTGATGGAAGTTTGAAATAAATTGGACGAATATTGAGAAAGTTATGAGTGTTTGAAATATTATCACTAAATCTATGCGGATTGCAAATTGGGAGTTTGGTCGCTAGATAGTGCAGTATTCACGGACAGCTCTCCTGTTTCAGTCATTTTACAAAAATAAAAGTTGTACTGCACTTCATCATATATCATTCAAACTGTCACCAATCTGCTCTGATTTTCTGCTTTCTTTTCAAGTAGTTTACATCTGAGTTTGGATTTCCTGTTAAAAGAATGATTGGGTGTACTAAAAACTTGTTCAATGTCAGTTACATGTGGGATATATTACCTTAGACTCGCACAAAAATGAATTGTGTGAATGAGCCCGTTATACGATCTTTGCACACTCACGTTGAGGCTGTGTGCATCTAATGTACAAAGCCATTGGGCTGAGTGTGGTAGGTGCATGCAGCTTCACTATTAAAGAGCAGATATATCATACAACAAGAGACTAAAAACATTAATCTGTTGTATGTGCAACAAAACTCGTAAACTTGTGACTGCATTCAATCAATCTTTTGATAAAGATTTAGGAGCAAATTGTATAATTTAATGTAGTTAACAAAAACTTCCTCAAAGTACTTCATTGTAAATTACTGAAATGTGTGGAAGCTTAAAAGTGCCTACATGATGAGAGGATAATTTAGGACAATAAGATGAGTTGTTGGAAACTTAGCAGGTCAACTTATCCAAGACGAGAAGAATTATTCAGGAGGAGAAGACCAGTTGCTGGAACTTGGCAAGAAAAAGAGACCAGGAATAAAGCAAAGACCAGATTTTTATTTTTAATGAAAAAAATAAAGAAAATTAGCACTCTGAGAGAAATGAAATGGAAAGGATATTTTTTCTGAAATAGTACGTACAGCAAAGTGCAGGTACCTTTAATTCTATTAGCTTTCATTTAATTAGCAATTAGAACCTTTTTCCTCTTTCTTTTCAGTGGGAAGCTAAGGAAGTAAAAGGACAAGAAGAATTTGAAATCATCTCCAAAACTCTTCGAAGAGAAATCAGTAGATTTGAGGTAAGTAGAGGAACTTTGATCTCATGTAACGAGAAATTCAGTTTTTTTACCAATCTTTGACTGATTCTAATTTTATTCTTATTTTGTCTTTGTCATCATATTTTGAAGCTAATGTCTGAAGCGAGGAAGAATTCATAATCCTATTTTATATTTGTTCTTATTTCATTATTGTGTCAATCAGGCCGGTATCGAATCAAATTTCAGGCTCCATGACTTTGTGTGATTTTCATACCCATTTATTATTCTACATGGAAACAACATGATGTTTCTCTTAATTCCACTTTTGGTCCAATCAAGTTTGTGCTAAATAACATGTTTGGTTTGTTTCTTTTCATCTCTAGTCCAATCGAGTACGTGATTTCCGTACTGTTGTGATCAAGTACCTTGAATCTTTGATGAACCATCAGCAACAGGTTAGTCAGACATTTTGTCGGTATAAACCCTTATGTGCTGGGGGGGTGTGTCACAAAGATCCTAAGTCGAACTTAAATCTAAGTTTGACTTATAATTAAGGAGAGCCATCTGTAGTCTTTACTCTTAGAATATAATATATTCAAAAGCAAAAATTCAAGTATTTTAGACTTTTCATAAATTCCACATCAAGAACATGAAATCTCCTTGATAATAGAAAATATGAATGATTTCAATCAACATTTTATGCCTTTTAAAAAAACTTTGACAAAATATTGTCAAAGATGCTAAAGGCTTTCCATAATGTTTAAGTCCAACTTAGAGATAAGTTCAACTTAGGATCTTTCTGAAACACCCCCCCCCCCCCCCTCCCTTCCCCAAACCTAGGATTTGGAAAGTGAGAGGGTGGGGCACAATTCCCAGAAATATCTGATGAGCCAAACAAAATTGAAGGAGAAGATAAAAAGAGAAAGAGAGGGAGAGGGAGAGAAAAGATTACCACATAATTAAATGCTAATTTTATGAAACCTCACAGTACTAAAGTATTGTCATGAATAATACTGTATGATCAACCTTTCCCAAGAACTTTTAAATGCTTTTTTTCACAATGCGATCATAAGACGGGTACCCAACTTCTTTTCTAGAGTGTACCAATCTCCACAAACATTTTGCTCTGTATGATTTAAGTTTCATGTCGATATACTAAATTCAAAATATGAGCTTCAAATATTACTTCTATAAAGTAATTTTGCCAGTTTGAATACACTTTCAATAACCATTAAAGAAACTTGGGGGTAGATGATCGACTCCCCTGTACGTGCTCGCATAGAATCTGACTTGGGTTCATTCCACAAGGTTTGATGTTATCAATAATTTTCTTAACACTCCTAAGTTATAAACCCATAGAATGCCAAGTAAAATCGTTCAAGGTGATTTTATACATTCTAGCTGTACATTTTTTTCTCTGTTTCCTCCTCCTTTTTGTCACAGCTCATCCAGTATTGGGAAGCTTTCCTTCCAGAAGCCACAGCCATTGCATGATCCTTCATACCGGTCAAGGCCTTCCACCTAGATATCACCAATCAGTCGCATCGACACACGTTGATCTAGAACAGTTGTCGCAAAATTAAACCACCAGTCATGATATAAATGTATCTAAGGTATTCTTGAGTTCTGGTAAAGAAAATACATATAAATTGAGATTACAAAAATAGTTATTAAAACATTTATGATCCATTGTAGATAAGAATTCTGATATGATATAAGGTTCAGCAGAGGATTTTGAAGATGAATTTCAGTAGATATATTATCGAGATGGGCAAATCTTGCTGATTATCACACACGCACCCCCACACACACACACAAATTGCAAAAATCCTACGTGGATATGTACATATGGGGCAATGCATTTGTAAGATTGTCTAATCAGTCTTGGTGTCCTTATATCTCACCGAAGCTATTGCTATTGTTGTCATATCATTTTTTGTTAGGCAGGATCTGTTGTTTTTAACATGCAGTGTAAACTTTGATTGGTTACCGGTATGTGGGAACTTATACTTCTTTTCAGCTTTCTCAGAACTCAGGATTACTTTACACTCTTCTTTCCACATAGCAGACATTGTCAAGTCTCAATGTTGGTATCTGCACAGATAATTAGATTTATAATCCTCATTCTTTGAAGTGTACTTGACAAGTTTTTACCATTTGCATTGAATTACAAGAAATTCTTTCATATGATTTATGGATTTATGGATTTCTATAAGAATTGAGTGGAAAAACTAATTGGTTTTTGTTTTTTAACATACACACCTCTGTCAAATTTTTCGGAAATTTTCAGAGAAGAATTGATTTACTGAAAAATTGTTATACTCGATTTATGAATGTCTTTTTTTATTTATTTTTTTTATTTCATAATCTTTTTTTTATTGATAAGAGGTAAAGATGCATTTGAGTAATTAGTTAAGTAATGCTATTTTTATACCTCAATTTTGCAGATACTTTCAGCATACTCCACTTTACCTGCAATTACAAATACAAAGCCTTATATGAAAAGACAAATTTTTCTGTGAAATGTTCTTGTCCAAATAAAGAAATGGAGCCATGTGATGTGTAGTAAATATACCTGATACAGGTTTGAATGTAGAAAAAGAGTAATATGTATAATATATAAAAGAAACATCTTCAATCAAATTTATCATTCCTAATTAAGGCTTATTCTGTCATGCTGGTGATGTCTGTCCACAGAAACATTTTGTCATTTCATTTCTTGTACTTTGTCACCTGATATCTGCAATTCTGCATATTTGAGAGCAAACATGTACCGTCGGAGCACATTAAATAAATGTGACTTGTATGTATCTGATGCAAAGAAATCTGCACCTTTTTTGAAGATGGTACATGTTTTTCCCTCTTGCCCATCCAAGATATGTACTGTCGTGAAATCAGAAACTTGTGCAAACAGAAACTTTGGCAAATTGTAAAAACCAGGCATTTTTGCACAGCATGAAACCTTCATGAATCACAAAAATTCAGTGATTTGAATATTAATTTTGTGGTATGGACCTTCACGGATCTTAACCACTTGCAAAATTTCATAAACATTTCATGTTCTGTTTCTGATTATAAGCCCAATGCACACTATATGATTCTTCTGCGATTCGATTTTCAAAGTTGCATTAACTACGAGCATCTACACCAATATCATCACCCTGATTGTGGTTCTGAGTAATGATATAAATATCAACATCGAAGTCGGACCGTATAGTGTGCGATGGGCATTACTCTAACAAAATGTTACAATTATGTTGAAGCATCAATAGAGGACCTAAGTATTTTAGAAACTAACCACTTATGTAAGGGTATAGGAAACTGACTTGTGTAGTATAATATCTACTGGTAGATTCCCAATAGCACGTTTTCTAGACTCCGAGCGTGTTATTGATTGAGAAACACAATTTGTGGTCGTGGATGTCAGCTGGAGTCTTTCATCAGTCGTACATGAACTGACAACCAAGCCTCTATTAAACATGAAGTGTCAATGCAACCTTCCATCAAGCCATCAAGCCCTTTTTTCTGATATTGGATGGAGAAAATGTGAGGAAAACAAGATCGAGAGAAAAGAAAGGAACTAAAGAGAGAATGATATACAATTTTGCAGCTTGATTTTCTTCTCTTTTTTTTTTTTCTCTCTCTCTTTCTTTTTTCATCATTCCAGAGACAAATCGTCGCTGTTTTCACGAAGTGACGGTAGTGAAAAAAAATTGCATTCACTTTGCGTTACGATTTTCCTCACTACCGTCACTTCGTGAAAATAGGGACGAAATGTATAGAAAAACAATTTGCTTAGATTGATCAGGTGTTGTAGTCGTTGTTCCATTTTACATTGTTATTTGTTATTCGACTGACCGACTATATATATATCCTTTGCTATGTATTTTTATATTATTTCTCGAAATTTCAAATGATATATACATTCCTTATCATCAAAAATTAAGTGTAAATCTTGGCAAGTTTTCTTTTCAAGTTGAGTTGGTTCAGAAAATATAGAATATGAAGGAAGCTGAATGAGGTAATCATTTAGTTGTAGAATGTTTTGGCCAGTATTTATGCCACTGCTGGTCCAAGCATACTTCTTTATTGTCATCAATGTAGTTTACCAGTTTATGAAATATACTTTTGACCAGATAAAAAGTTTTTAAAAAACTCAGATGAATGTGTGCATTGGCACATAATAAACAGGAATGTAGAATATATTCTATTGAATGATTATTGTGATATATATATATTCTTTTTTTTCTCCATATATAAGATAAAATTATATGTACATGACATGTATTAGATAGTGTAGTTAGTTCCTTATGGTTCTGTTAATGTTTTTTTCATGTGTTATGCCATTAAATTTACATCATGTAATGGTTGATTGGAGATATAAAAAAGAAGAGTATTGGTTGCAAATATATTTATTTTGTATTCTGCTTGTGTTTGCTTTACAAAGATATACCCTACATATATTAAGTTTTAGTACTGCTGCAAATTTAAAGGGAAACCCATGCTTGAATTAAATTGGTTTTAATGACAATATAAAAATGAGAGAAACATGTGGATGAATTTTTTGGACTATAATCCAATGGCAAAGTATTCTAAAAACAAGAGAAGCATGGAAGTTTGAATGAAATTGGATATCATTTATATTTGTTTTTCTCCTAGGCGGCTATTCCTTCAGGGTACTTCTCAAAACATAACATGGATAGCATACTGTATTATTATTGGATATGGCCTCTAAAACGGAAAAGATCCGGCTCTGGGGTATATACACTTTTAAAAAAATACATCCTAGTCATTTTGTGTGTTTATGGCTAAGATGTCTCCTTTTTTCAAAATGTACTTCTGATTCTTTTTTGAAGTACATATAATAGTATGTTATCTGTAATATGTTATATATGAGAAGCACCCTATAAAGGGAGAAGTCGCTTAGGAGAAAAACGAAGGTAAAATATTTTAGTATAAATGACAAATCAGACGTTTGATAGTAGCTATATACTCAAATCCATGAACTCCTATTACAAACACTCATTACTTCCTAGTTTCTAATGATTTGTCCGCTCTATTTTAAAAATTGCCCCTTTTTGTTTTTCTTAATATTCAGCTTTTAGGCAATTGAACCGCACAAAGGACTCATTGCCCTATTTAAAAAGTGTCTGAACCAGAAACATCAAATCGTCACAATGGAATACATTTTGGATGGGTAATGATATAACTGATTCTTACTAGAAAATCAAATCTAAATTTATATAAAATAGAATGAGATAGAAGCTGGGAGAAGGGCGAGGAGAGCAAGAGAGAGAGAGACGGGTGGAGAATTAATGCATGGATATTGTTAACAGGAGTGTGTATTACTTTTAGGTATTGTGAAGTGTTATAGAACCTTGAAAATACTATGTTATATATTATAACAATAAGGAGTTTTGTGGTTCAAATATATAGAATGTGCAGGGGGCAGGGGAGGGGAGTTGAAATTTTGAAATTAACAATATTAATTTGGGTATCCGTACGTCACCTTCAATTTGGTTACCAAGCTAGTCCATTATATTTCAGATAATTTTAGTTTATTTTATTTACAAAGCACATACTTTCATACCACAACTAAAAGAGAGAATATATATATATATATATATATATATATATATATATATATATATATATATATACACCGATTATATGAGTAGCTAGGGATCAGTAGGCCTATATACTTTATGTTGATACAATAACCCATATGAAAGCATTTACCGGTACTCATTTAGCTTCCAGTTCTTTATAGTAAGAAATATAAATGTAGGTCTAGATCAAATTCATAGATAAGAGAGGGAATTAAAGAAGAAACAAAGATTTGCATACAAATTAATATGCCTATATGGTGAATTTTTGGACGGGAGTATATTTAGGATCAGGGAGACAGTGTGGCCTCGGCCCTCGGGAGTGCAGTGATACAAGATCTGCGAGTAAGGTAGCGCCACCTACCTCTACCAGTGCAGTGCATGAGTGATAGAGGGGTGGTTTTGTGCGCATGTGATCTGCGCAGTCAGCTTTTATTCCGGAAATCATGGCGTCTGTGTTGAACGCTGAATTAGATAACATGGATGTTCCTATCGAAGGAGTCCCTGCAGATGCATTTATGGATGATACAATTGAAGATCTAGTGGCGATACAAACTGCCGCACTTGCCGAAGTTGCTAAACAAGAACAACAAGCACAAGAAAGGGAGAGATCGAGGTGAGAAAAGAGTATTTTTCTACTCCAGTACAAAGACAAGCTAGGGCCCTACACTACACGTACATGCATTAGCCATACATGTATTGACAACATGGTATTAGGGTGTCTGATCGCGCACCCGATGTTGTGTGCTAAAATTCTTCCCATAGAGATTACACGCATCCCTATGCAGCCTACGTGCATTGCGCGACCATGCAAAAAAAGTCAATTTTTTTTTTTCAAATCGAGATTCAAACCTTTATCAGTTGTGATCCTGAAGGTGATAATCAATGAATGAGGTGTCATATGAAAGAGCAGGTGAATTCCAATATTTCCAAAGGGGCGTAGCCCCCGAAATTCTAAAAATATCTTGGTCAAAACAGCAATTTAAACATTGTGTCCTGGCTAACTCTGAGGTTTGTCACTTTTGAGATATGACGCCCCGATCGATAAGTAGTCCCAGTCCTAAGGAACAATTCTATGTGATTATATTTTCGCTAGCCCCCAGGGATCACAACTGATAACAGTTTAAAAATACCCTTCTCGCTATTTGGTGGATCAGCTAATTAGGAGGCGTGCGCTCCGCTCAGTCCAAACCATGGTTACATCGCGTAACATCTCCGCGCACGAACGAAACCCCAAATTCAATTAGAGTAAAGTACCCGGTTTTCGGCCACTTAAGACAAAATCCTATTTATTGGACTCTTTACTTCCTATTTATTATCATTTCTTGTTCAAATCATGAAGCAAATATTATTATTATTTAAACAAAAAAAGAATCCCAAAAAAAAATTACGAATTGCCATGACAATATTCATTTCAATTTTCACTGTTTTGGAGCCGGTTATCGGCCGAGCGTTTCAGTTTACGGCCGCATGTACAAAGTCAATAGGAAGCGCTCGCGCGCGCCGTGCGTTTCTGCGCTGATGTATAGCACAAGCGGGCGGAGCAGGTATCCGAAGCCGGAGCTCCCGGGTGCTCGCCTGGCCGAATACAGGCACAGCGGTGATCGGAAGTTGAAATCTGAATTAGACAGACATATCGTGTGTGCGTCGCGGTGTGCGGCTGCATTGATTTAATACATGCGATGAGATACTTTTGAGCTTGCGACCAGCACAAAATCGGGCTCTATATCTGAAAAATACTTGAAATAAAGCTCATTTTATGGTACCCATATTTCTTACATACACGCGTAAGAAACTCGATTTTTCAGATTTGGGTAGCGGGACCGCCGATTACATCGCTAAAATGTGATATTTTAGGATATATTTTTCATTGCAAATGTGGTTCTTCAGTGACACTGGCATGGTATGGTATGTGTGGGATATGTGTTATGCTATTATGCGATGTATTTTAAAGTGATTTTACCATGTATCCAACCAATTGGCCGAAAACCGGAGCTGACCGATTACCGGGTACTTTACTCTACACATTATAGTGACTGAAATTATGGTTGGCAATTCCCTCGATAAACCCGGAAGTGAATACACGTTATAGTCAATGGCAATATCGCGGAGACAACGTGCGTTGTCTCCGCGATATTGCCATTGACTATAACGTGCATTCACTTCCGGGTTTATTGTGCGACGAACGCCAACCATACTAGTCAATCGCACATGTCGCGGAGACAGCGTAGCTCAAGCTGCAAGTCGCGGATTGGCTTAGCAGCATGCGTACGATATGCATACGCTTGCATATCGCGCGATACAGCTGTTTGGCTAAATTTAGCAAAACAACATCACTCTGCGTGGACGTCTTTTTCGTCGATTTTGACCAAAATGATATGAATATACCAGCGTGTTGGAGGGGCTGTAACTTTTGATAGAAACATCGGTGAGACTTGAAATTTGAAATGTATTATTCTGATAACATTTTTTATTCAAATATCAAACAAAAATGGTGAAAAACGATCCCAAATTTAAAATTGAAAAATCGTTCAGACACCCTAATGGTATTGATAATGCACATGTGCGCGTAGGGGCCACACACATACTATAGCAGAACTTTTGTGTAATTCAGACGGGTAACACCAGTCACTCTACCACTGTAGGCTACTCTGCAGTATACATTCAAGCAATATTTTGTAAAACCTGCTGTATGATACTTTGAAATGATATGATATACGATTTTATGAATCAATGTTGATGACAAATAAGTTACGAATTGAACTTGCAAGTTTTCTTGTGAAAATTTCCTAATTTTCAGAGACTGTCACGTTATGAGCGATAAATCCTTGGGAAGACGGACGTAAGTAGACAGTGACGTGGAATCTGTTTTGGGGCATTACCAGAATGCATATTGTAAACCCGCAGAACACCAAAGAATCTCAGAGCTATGAGTACAATGGAAAGGTGGAAACAATGTTTAAATTCACTGTTTTTATCAAGATATTTTTAGAGTTCCGATTTTCGAGTTGACTCTTTTTGGGGCATATGTAGAAAAACCTGCTCTTTCATAACAAAAAACAAATACAAATGTATACACAAAAAGCATGTATACCCCCCCCCCCCCCCATAGATTAATATATAAACTTTTTCTTTGTATCTTTTGATTTTCTCTGTTTGTCATGCCGTAGGTCCCCTACAGACAAGAGGAGAAAACGGTCAAGAAGCCGAGATCGGGGAGGCAGGGGAGGAGGACGAGACAACAAAGGAGGGGACCGAAGGAGAGACAGAGGAGGAGACCGGGGGCGGGATGGGGGAAGGTATAGACCCACGTATGCAAGCATCCCAGGAGCCAAGAGGAATAAGGTCATCCGCTATGACTGCTGTGTTTTCATCAGTAACATTGAGTACAAGGTGACGTGGCAAGAACTCAAAGACATACTCAAGAGGCATGGTAAGTCCACGCAGGGAAAAAATGTTTGAAAAAATTGGGGGCTACTTTTCAAGCTTGCTTGCATGAAAAGAACACTCTTTAATTTGTTTTGCATTGAACTATGCAAATTTTGGGGGCTAATTCGCCCCGAGTCCTTGTGTATTTTTTTCCCTGAGTCCACGCTGTTGGAATCAACACATTGTCTTATCTAGCATTTAGATGTTAAAACCCTCAAAATAAGATTTGGGAATGCAAAGGTATGCAACACATGACAAGCAAGTTTCCTAAAACATATTAGTTCTTGGATATTTCTTATTTTCTTTAATTTTCTCTCTTTTAAAACTGGCATTTTACTTCTTTTTTTTTCAGTTGGAGATGTTGGCTATGTAGAATTATTTGCTAACACTGATGGAACATCAAAGGTAAGTTAACTTGCAAAAGAGTTTCTATAAAGGTCCAGATATATAGGCCCAAATTCACAAAGGAGGTTTGTCGACATATGACACGTTTTTTACAAACCTGGTTTGTAAAGAACAAAAGGAGGTTTGGCGAAACGAAAGGAGGTTTGTCGACAAACCTCCTTTGTGAATTCGGGCCATTGTGTGCAAGTTGTAAATTCATATTTTGAGTAAAAGATGCTTGAATTTCATGTAGCAAAACATGAATCATACCATGTATGTTCTTGATACATCATGTTTTATTTTCCAAATTGACTAGGATCAGTTCTGTAACAAACTGCATGGTAATAACGGTTTTGATGAATGCGGTCGTTGAACCATAGGTTCAATGTTCGACTCAGGCTTGGGTAATCTCTTGGAGAGAGAAAAACAAGTGGTAAAGCACAGAGCAGTTTTTGACAAATGTCCTGGACTCCTGGAGTATATTTTTTTACACTATTCTAATTGTAAGGCAGTATTATCATTTTATTAATTAAACTTAGGAATTATAAAGCACTCTCTCCTTTCTCTTCCTCCCTATCTATCCCTCTGCTTCTACATTGATGTCACTCTTTGTCTCATCAGGGCTGTGCGTAAGTAGCAAATTCCATTTCATTTCATTAGTGAACATTGCATTTATAATTGAAAAGCAACTGATATTGCATGCTGGTCAAATTTGGAGAGTTCCTTGGATTAAATGGGCTAAGAATTCTGAGGACACATTTTGTACACAATGCAAACCTTTCATATGATTCTGCATTTCAGTGAAATGTTTTTCACATTTTAATGTTGAGTTTACTATTTTCATTTTTGTTCTTCTTTTAGATTTCATTGGCATTTAATTATTATATGTGGCAGCTGATAATGTTGATATGAAGATACTTTGCTGGTGAATGCAACTTATTTAAAATACTGTAGTTGAACTACATGTAGGTAGATGAAAGTGAATTTTCACTTTTCATGCTGTTGCCTAGAAACACATACTGTAGAATACATTGCCCAGATTAACAAATAGATTTTATCTAAAGGTTGAATGATATATTATAAATCACAAACAAAGCGATAAGGCCTTTGCCTTAAAGATTGTGAAAGGGTTCAGTGATTTCACTTTATTTTATTTTCTCCAAAATCAGGTTTGTTGAATTCAAGAGCAAAGATGACGCCAAGAAAGCCCTCACCGAGATGGATCGCTTTGAAGTCCACAACAGAAAACTGGTCGTGAAGGAGGTTAGTATGATCTACACTTGCCTGATAGAACAAAAGGGATTTTGAATTTGTGTTTTTACAGCAGGCAAGGTTGTTGTTTTTTTTTGCTTTTAGAGATGGTACTCAAACTTTCATACAATATGCAATGTAAATATTGATCCGAGAAGAAGAACAGGAAAAATTTCAGATTCTTATATATTCATGCCCAGAAGAAGGCCTCTCCTAAACTTGACTGGGATTTTTAAATTACAACCATGATGATATTTAATTTAGGGATTTTTAGTTAATTTTGATCTTATTCTTGTCTGGAGATTGATTCATAACTTGTACTGTAAAGCCAGAAATTGTCATGTGCAGGAAGCTTTTTGCAAGGAATCTAGATTTGTGAAAGTTAAATGCCACAAATATTAGTCTTTGGTATGAGACTTCTTTATCGCTCTGTCAATCTGTATATATATATATATTTTTTTTTTTGGGGGGGGGGGGGCAGTTCACAAATGTTTCATGTCGCGAGAAAGGCCATCAGCTCCAATTCGCGACAGTCTCTGGTTTTACAATATGTGACTAGATGTGTATGTGTGAACGGAGGTTATCAGGGGCCCGTTTCACAAAGCCTTTTTTCAATGACAAATGACAAAAGTCAGTTACAAATCTAGATTTCAGTAGCTTATAACAGAAACTGTCATTTGTCACTGATGACAAGTTTTGTGAAACACCCCCCCCCCCCCCCCCCTGGATGGTGATTGTATGTGTGTGTGGTGTGTTGGTAACTCAGGCTGTCATAGAGCAACTTAGTTTATAAAATATGAACCCTTTTATTAATCTGATACAGGACTCTGAGGGTCGTCATAGTGAGAAATACTTCAGGCAGCGTGAGGCCGAGGACAAGGCGAGGAACGTGCTGACCCCTCAGCTGCTGACCCAACTGAACCTGGACCCCAACAACCTGTGTGACACTGTCTTTGTGGCTAACCTCCCCTACGACGTCTCCTGGAGGAAACTCAAGGATGTCTTCAAGATGGCTGGCCCTGTGTCGAGGGTGGAGATCATGGAGGAGAAGGGCAAGAGCAGGGGGATGGCCACGGTCCAGTTTGAGACCATCCTGGCCGCGGTCAACGCTATCTGTATGTTTGACGGTCAGACCTTGTATGACCGCCGCATGGCTGTGAGGATGGACAAGGAGAAGGTCAGAACGGGCGGAGGGGGAAAGGAACCCGCCCCTAGACCACCTCCTCTCCCAAGTACGTATGGATGGATTCATGAGATTAGGAGAGACAATTATGTCAGTGTTTATTACATTCGCAGTAGATGTAGGGGAGAGACCAGGGTATTGGGTCATTACTGTTCAATGCATTACAAAGAGAAATTTACAACAAATCAGAGGTTACATAAATGTTGTCCTTTTTCCCATTGAAAAAATATGATTTGCATGTTTCATAAACAGTTTTGGACTTTGTTTTTAGTCCTTCTACCCGTAGTTACTCTATACTGTAGTGAAATATGTAGTAAAAGGTATCCTGATAGATATTAGACCTAGTATTCAGTTCTTCGACCTTTGATAACTCTCTATTTTTTTGCACTACATGTACATGGATGTGCGATTGCTTTGCTGGTCATTATTTACAGATTGTTGAAGACCTTTATCTTTATTAATTCTCTAAACCCCTTGAAATGTTACGAACGGGTGG
Source organism: Strongylocentrotus purpuratus (assembly GCF_000002235.5). Taxonomy (NCBI): domain Eukaryota; kingdom Metazoa; phylum Echinodermata; class Echinoidea; order Camarodonta; family Strongylocentrotidae; genus Strongylocentrotus; species Strongylocentrotus purpuratus. Next base: position 8,591,730 of record NW_022145615.1, read on the forward strand.
TCTGTGCGGTATTGGACCCAGCATCGAGTCCTTGGCTGGAGGAGGAGGAGGAGATTTGCTTTGCTGGTCATTATTCGACCGATTGTTGAAGACCTCTATCTTTATTAATTCTGTAAAAACCCTTTGAAATGTTATGAACAGGTGGTCTGAGCGGTATTGGACCCAGCATCGAGTCCTTGGCTGGAGGAGGAGGAGGAGATTTGCTTTGCTGGTCATTATTCGACCGATTGTTGAAGACCTCTATCTTGATTAATTCTGTAAAAACCCTTTGAAATGTTATGAACAGGTGGTCTGAGCGGTATTGGACCCAGCATCGAGTCCTTGGCCGGAGGTGGAGGTGGAGGAGGAGGAGTAGACTTGGGCAGAGGAGGAGGGGGAGGTGGAGACATGGGTCGAGGTGGAGACATGGGTCGAGGAGGAGACATGGGCCGTGGTGGTGGAGGAGGAGGAGGAGGAGGCAGCATCGGTCTCTCGGATCTTGGAGGGTACGGTGGAGGAAGCAGTCTTACCCAAGGACTCGGAGGGCTTGGTAGCCTAGGAGGTGGTCTGAGCGGTCTTGGACTCGGAAGCCTGAGTGGACTTGGAGGTAGGCTCCTTGAGAACTATAAAGGCTTGTTCAGATATGATGACGTAAATTGTAATTGGCTTGATATATCGGTTTCTTATAAAACAGAGCACAATACATATGAGCATGACTTTTCTTTACAAGTGCCTCTTTCATTTTTATGCCTCCGCCACCGAAGGTGGTGCCGGAGGCATCATGTTTTCGGGTTGTCCGTCCGTACGTCCGTACGTCCGTCCGTACGTCCGTCCGTCCGTCCGTACGTCCGTCCGTCCGTCCCGTTTGACCGTTATCACAATATCTCAAGAACCATTTAAGATTTAAACTTAAGACTCGGGAATAGTATTTATCACCATAGGAAGACGATCTGATTAGATTTTGGAGTACGTAGGTCAAAGGTCACAGGTCACAGAGGTCAACTTATGAAATTCCTTGTATTGAGTTTGTTAGCGCGATATCTCAAGAACCATTTGAGATTTAAACTTCAAACTTAAGGATAGTATGTATCACCATAGGAAGACGATCTGATTAGATTTTGGAGCACGTATGTCAAAGGTCAAGGGTCACAGAGGTCAACTTATGAAATTCCATACATTGAGATTGTTATCATGATATCTCAAGAACCACTGGAGATTTAAACTTCAAACTTAGTGATAGTGTGTATCACTATAGGAAAACAATCTGATTACATTTTGGGTCACGAGGTCAAAGGTCAAAGGTCACAGGGCTCATTATGTATGCAAAAACAGCTTGTGATCGCGTTATCTGAACAACCGATTGATGGATTCCTGCCAAACTTTGGTCATGTAAGTATCTTGCAGAGCTGATGAACTGATTAGATTTTGGGGTCACGAGGTCAAAGGTCAAAGGTCACAGGGCTCATTATGTATGCAAAAACAGCTTGTGATCGCGTTATCTGAAGAACCGATTGATGGATTCCTGCCAAACTTTGGTCATTTATGTATCTTGCAAAGCCAATGAACTGATTAGATTTTGGGGTCACGAGGTCAAAGGTCACAGCGCACATTGTGTATGCAAAAACAGCTCGTGATCGCCTTATCTCAAGAACCGATTGATGGATTCCTGCCAAACTTAGGTTATGTATGTTACTTGCAGAGCTGATGAACTGATTAGATTTTGGGGTCATGAGGTAAAGGTCAAGGTCATGCGGCTCATTATGTATGCAAAAATAGCTTGTGATCGTATTATCATTAGAACAGATTGATGGATTCCTGCCAAACTTAGATCATTTATGTATCTTGCAGAGCCAATGAATGGTTCATAAGATCAAAGGTCATGGGCTCATTATGTATGCAAAAATAGCTTGTGGACGCATTCTCATTAGAACTGACAGATAGATTACTATTTAACTCAGGAAATCTTGCAGAGCCAATGAACTGAGTAGATTTTAGGGTCATGAGATCAAAGATCAAAGGGTCATATATGTATATGAGAAATTGCTTGTAATCACGATATTCTGAGAACATGTTAATGGATTACAATTGAACTTGAATTTGAAAAATTTCTTCCGTTTCGGTTTGTAAAATTGCTCTATGACGGAGGCATCATTTTCGACTGCGCGCAGTCGAATTCCATCTAGTTTTTTCATGTGGCATATCTAAACAAGCCTTTACACTGTTATTTGTACTTTTTGTATGCATCCAGAGAGGTGCATGCTGAAAGACCATATCCAACGAAAATACATCTTGATATTAATGGCAAACTGAATATATACATGTATATATAGAATACAAATATAAAGGAATAAAAAGTATTTACCCTTTCATTATTGCACAAAAGAAAATTAAAACCTCATTTTCTGCACCCCTCCAAATTACAGGTATACAGGGGTCAAATTTGCCAAAGTTACAGTGACGACATAACATGTGGACCCCATCGGTTCACCTATATAGCTGAGGGGATCATTGTGAATATGCGTACTCCACTTAAGATGATGTCAACAAGTTCTTAGGTCGACAACTTCTAATTTTCAAAGCTTTGGATTTTGAGTTTTCAGAGAGCTGATACTCCTCTGGCAGACACTAAAATGGCATATAGTTGACATTATTGTAATCTATGGCTTGTAAGCATTTATAAGTTCCAGTTTGAGGCCTAGATATCATATACATGTATGTTGGAGATAATATCAAATTCTGGTCAGTGACTACATCTTTTCATTTCTGTTACAGGAGGTAGCCTAAGCCAGAATCTGAGGCAGAACCTGGGCCAGGGCTTGAGTGGTGGACTAGGAAACAGTCTGGGCTCATATGGTGGATCTGGAATGAGCAATCTTGGGTCCGCCGGTCTAGGGGGACTAGGAGTAGGACTAGGTAGTCTCGGAAACAGTGGGAGTGGATTGGGTTAGTAAACACAAATGAGAAATAGCATAAACCATTATTGCTCATGAGATTCGGCATTTGCCGCCATAACATTTTGTTGAGGAATAGGAAGAAAAGAAGGAGGAGAAAGCAACAACAAAGAAGAAAGAAGGAAATATGGTTGATATTATCAAGAGTTTACAATTGATGTGTTCATAAAACCAGTAATAAAACTCAGCATACGATTACAAATCCAATAATAAAACAGCCTCTGACCAGTGTAACATCTGTAAATAACTTTTTGATCAATTCAAAAAGCTTGTGAAAAAAACATCAAAGTAACTTTATTTATTTATTTATTGTGGTATAAAAAACATTGTACATGGCAGCCAAGTTAACCACCAAAAAAAAATTCCTGCTTGTGTGGAAAAAAAACAGCATGTTAAATCAACATTTCTGCATTGGAAGTGTGTCGCGCGTGGTTGTAAGTTTTTGTTTTTATGAATTCCTTTTTTTTGCTTGAAATTTCTTCTTTTTTTTTTTGCCATCATGATTCTTTTTTTGGTCGCACAAGGTTGGCAGCTCTGCATGCTGCTATATCATAGTCATATTGCAGACATGCCAACCGTTCCGATTTTAACGGAACTGTTCCGTTTTTGAAGTTTTTATAGCCCTAAAAAACGGAACGTTCCGATTTTGGGGAATTTGGCTTTCCATACATAGCATGCATTGATCCGATCGAGTGCTGAACGGATTACATTGCGCAAGGTGCGTGCAGCGTGCATTGATATGTACGTACAGTGGCAGCGTGTTGCTGCGCGCCACGTGCACTCTGATATGTGTTTCCGTACGTAACATTTCCGTACGTAAATACTTGCGCTGGCTAATCTCGTAAGTATAATTTCTATACGTTTGCATGCGCATATCAGCAGCATGCATGCATTCGCTATCGCGGCGCGGCTAGCGCACCGTGTAGGGTCCCCATGCAAAGTACGTGTTTCGAGGTACCGTGATTTGTCTCGGAAGAAAATCTGTCAAAATGAGCGGAACAGCAGCAAGACGAATTCAGAAGTACAAACAGGATTACAAGGAACGATTTCCCTTTATTAGAGCAAGCACAAAAGGGGAGGAATATGCATACTGCATTTATTGTCGGCATGATCTAAAAATCAGTGGTGGAGGAGCCAACGACATTACGAGGCACCTATCCAATAAAAAGCATAAAGACAATGAGCAAGCCGAAGTGAATGCGTCCAAGACATCTAAGAAATTGACATCATTCTTCGGCAAGAGGGAAGACACTTCCGTTATCAATGCAGAGGTTTGTTTTACTGATTTTTTAGTAGAGCATAATATTGCCCTAAATGCTTCTGATCATGCTGGACAATTGTTTCGCAAAATGTTTCCAGACTCTAAAATTGCAAATGAATATGCTGCTGCTCGTACAAAAACAACAAATGTGATGCATTCTCTAGCAGACAATGATGCTAAAAGACTGGCAGCTAATGTGAAAAATCATCCGTACAGCATCTGTGACGTTAAATTCTGCTGAAGTGACCCCAACAGTAGGCTTAAAGAAAGGACGACGACATCCAAGTTGAGATACGTGCATAAAATGCAGTTCATCTGTAATATCAATAAAACAAACAAGCAATCATAAGCATGTGTACAAATTCACATGAATAAACAAACATCTATTGTATCGCACAACTAGCTTGCCATAAATGACCTTAATATGCATAACTGAGTAAAGAAAACCTTCAAGAATAAACTATGTGAGTAAAGCTCACTTGTGCAAACACGAACTGTATAACTGCCTCATTTATCTTATTCTAATGAACTGTCTCAAATTCTACCTTTGTTTACAAATATAACCCTTACAAATCATACCTCTCTATCTTGTAGGTTAACGTCATACACAAATAAACCCTCGACCAGCCTTATTTCCTGCCTCTATCTTACACTCTTTACTTGGTTCCTGAACTAAATTCCTATTTGCTTCTACACCCTTGACATTCTTTATAACCAAGGAAAACAATTCATACTCTTGTTTCATGTCAATTATCATCACTCATTACACACAAATCTAGATTATCCTCAACACAAACTGATATATGCACAAATTGTGCATTCACACACGTTATCCTACGTTTGTCTATATGTGGTGCTACATGCACAGACAACATTTTAACGTACTTTTCATCTTAAATTTACAGAAAACTAGATTTATATCTTGTGCCATTTTTGGCCTCATACAAACAATTAAAGATTGATTTATACAAATAACAGCTTTATAGTACTTACAACATTGGGCTTGTCTCGATTGTCGGGGATTACTGATGGAATCACTGTCCACAAAACATTTCAAATTTCGTGACTTTTAGGCTGGCGAACTACAAACGCCCTCTTACGACCAAATGAAATTATGGTTAATCTGAACCGACGTCATGACAGAAAACTTTCTAAATCTTACATCCCGGCCCCTTAAATGCGTAGCCACAGCAAAGCATTTATCCAAATAACTTCAACTTCCATTCAAATTGTCTAACTTTTCTGTTAATAAAACACTAAACATTCAGAATTTACACTCAACTCTGCATAGCACATTCCATTAATTTCATTTACACAATGTAGTACATTACAGTAAATGCCTTTAGGGTGAATTTATAGCCTATACACAACAAACACTTGTCGTCTAAAAATGTATACCGACAGGTCAATTAAAGTAACATTGGGCAAAACGATCAGTTGCCTTAATAGAGTACACATTAACTAAATCTCAACACAATTGTTGACACTCTGTAGCAAATAACAATAACAAGGATTGTTAAAGTCCTTGACATTCCTTACACACTTTGAGTTATCTAGTGAATTACCAAAGGAAAATACGAAATATATCAGCTCAAACATTATGATTCTACATGTACCTCTATGCACTAGAGCTGCTAACTACTCAGAACTGTGTATTTCAGTACTCGATTCTTGAAACTAAACCCCCTTTTTTGTGAGTTTTCAAGCAAAATTCAGTAGCCCACCACTAAGTACAACAGGGTTACACACAAAAAATGATTTTCAAATTCAGAAAATGGTGCTTCTGTGATTAAACTTTCTCATCATTCGCAATCTTGAGTAAATTGTCAATTTACTTCCGGTATACAAAACTTTAGTTCAACTATCCCCTTCATATCAAATATCCTCTTTTGGGTCTATGCATCAAATATCAACACAATTCGGTTCTTTAAAGTTTCAACTTGAACTAGACACTACATATTTGTATGCTCATGCATTGACCAAATAACATGTTATCATGACAAATGATTCTCATTTGTAGTGGTCAAATATTCAACTCCTGCTCTTAGGAAAAAAAAAAAAAACATGTACCCTGTAAGAAATTACGTATGAATATCGTTCGAACAAAAAAATCTTTCAGCAATAGTCTCAGTTCAATACTGAAATGAATACATGTATTCTGAAGTCCATTATAGTCTTTCTTCAAGTATTGACTAATAAACATAATATGACATAGTCTATAACAAGGCTGAAATGTTTATTACTCTTCAAGAGTAGAGTCCACTGTCCTCAAATATAACATGCCCGATTTACCTCAAGGGCACAATGTTACCGCAAATAGTCTTGTATAAAGTCTGAGGACTGTTTTTATCAATTTCTTGCGCTTAAACAAGTTTGTTGCTGTAAACGAGTTCTGTCTTGCGTCGACGTCAGTCTAACTTGAATATGATGATCAGGATCTTTCGCTTGTCACGGATCAGGATAATCGCGACATAAAAAATTCACAAGAGGCGGCGCTAGGCTCTCACCTCGCACGTTTAATTCATCGTGCATCAAATATAATTATCTCACATAAGAAACTAATGCTCCAATTTAGTCGTTCTTCGCTGTGGATCCATTTAAATTGAGATCGCTCTCCACGGTTCACCAATTTACGCTCTTTGCTTCTTCCAAAACTGAAACATGATGATCAGGATCTTACGCTCGTCACGGATCAGGAAAACTGCGACACAAAAATTCACAAGAGGCGGCGCTAGGCTCTCACCTCGCACGTTTAATTCACCGTGCATCAATATAATTATCTCACATAAGAAATGAATGCTCCAATTAGTCGCTGTGGTTCACCAATACGCTATCTGCTTCTTCCAAAAGACATAGTTTCTGCACAGGCCTGACTAGGATACCGGTGCTATGTTTCAGCTTCACCGATCGGACGAGCTTGTCCTTCCCAGGATAGGTTTCGATTACTCTTCCCGTCAACCACTTGTTCCTCGGCAGATTGTCGATAATCAGCACGATGTCACCTTCCTCCAGATTTCTCGTCTCTTTCAGCCACTTCTGCCGCTGTTGTAAGGAAGGTAGGTATTCCTTCACCCACCTGCGCCAAAATAAGTCTGCCAGGTATTGAATCTGCCGCCAGCGTCGACGTCCATACAGATCATGTTTCTGGAACACATCAGGTGGTAGAGCATTTTTTGACCTCAGGAGCAGCAGATGATTTGGTGTGAGAGGCTCTGCATCCCTTGCGTCATCAGATGTTATGGTGAGTGGACGCCCATTGATAATTGCCTCTACTAGACACATATGAGTCGTTAAGCCCTCATCATTCAGAACCTGCTGCTTCATGACTGCATTCAAGACCTTTCTCGTAGTTCTGATTTGTCTTTCCCATGATCCACCCATATGGGATGCTCTCGGTGGATTGAATTTCCAATCAATTCCTTGTTGAAGGAGATTATCGTGGATCTTCTCCTGGTTCCATCGTTTCAATCCCTCCCTCAGTTCACGTTCAGCACCTATGAAATTTGTACCATTGTCGGATCTGATAATCTCTGGTTGTCCTCTGCGTGAAATAAATCTCTGAAGGGCATTCAGAAATGAATCCGTCTCCAATGAATGCAGTACCTCTATGTGTATTGCTCTTATAACCAGACAAGTGAATATACATCCATATCTCTTCACAGAGCTCCTTCCTTGTCTCACCATGTATGGGCCAAAGCAGTCAACTCCCACGTTACTGAATGGAGGTTTTTTTGGTACCACTCTATCTGCCGGCAAATCTGCCATCTTCTGTTCCACTGGTTTTGCACGTTGACGTTTACATGTGAAACACTTGTGTAGTACATGACGAACTGCTAACCTCCCTCTGATTATCCAAAATCGTTGTCTGAGTAGGGATAGCACATACTCCTTCCCTGAGTGACCACACATAATGTGGTAATGTCTCACCAAAAGCTGTACTACATGATGCTTGGAAGGCAAAATCACTGGGTGTTTTGTCTGCTCTTCTAGTGGTGCATTGTGTAGTCTTCCTCCAACACATATCAATCCTTCGTCTGTGAGTTTCACGCTCAATTTAGATAGTGGGCTGGATTTTGCTATTCGAGTGGGTGACCGTTGTGTAGTCTTATTTTGCTGTAAGACTCTGTACTCCTCAGCATAGGTCTGTTGCTGAACGTATCTGACAATTGCTTCTTCAGCTACAGTCATCTCATCAACTGTTACTGGCTGCTTCATATCCAGTAAATTCATATCTTTGCGTGCCTTTCTTCTCAAGCACTCCTTGACCTTCAGGATCCATGCAATACCTTTCTTCAGCCGGAACCAGGACGAGTAACTTTCAAGGAGTCTATCTGTCGCCTTGACTTCAGATTCGGCTGCAGCAAACACTCCAGTCTTGTCTTGCTTTACCTCTGGGTCATGCTCTAAGCTAGACTCATTCACTGTCAAGCTTTTAGGCCAATCGCATTCTTCTGACCACAAAAATTTTGGCCCTTCTTTCCATCGTCCAGTCAATTCCTCAGCTGTCAGTCCACGCGAGGCATCATCGGCTGGATTGACATCAGTGTTAACATGTCGCCACTGCCTTGGTTCAGATCCCTCATGAATGGTTGTAATTCTGTTTGCTACAAACGTATGGAAACGTTTATCCTCATTCTTCACATAATGAAGTACTATTGAACTGTCAGTCCAAAACACTGACTCTTGGAGCGGCAGATCCAGTTCCCGTTGTATCATACTGTCTATAGTGACAGAGAGTGTAGCCGCCATCAGTTCAAGCCGTGGGATTGTCATCCTCTTCAGGGGTGCAAGACGTGACCTTGCAAATAGTATGCTGCAGTGCACCTGACCCTCAACATCCTTCATCCGCAGGTAGGAAACGACTCCATAGGCTTTCTCTGAAGCATCTGCAAAGTGATGTAGCTTATACTCTGCTACCTTGTCAAAGTCGTGTGGTTTGATGCATCTGTTGACCTGGAATTCAGTCATCTTGGGTAGTTCCTGTAACCATTCATTCCATCTCTCTATTTCCTTGCTTGGAATCTCCTCATCCCATGCAAGTTTAAGTCTGGTTAGTTCCTGCAAGATCATCTTAGCCTTTAGGATGAAAGGACTGGCGTAACCGAGAGGGTCGTAGATGGAAGATACAACACTCAAGATACCCCTCCTGGTTTGGGGTTTGTCCTTGGGTCTAAATTTGTACAGCAAACAATCAGTTTCTACATCCCAGCTGATTCCAAGTGCTCTCTCGACTGGAAGAGCATCATGATTGAGATCCAGACCCCTCACATCTTTAGCTCTCTCTTCTTCTGGTATGGATTGCAGGACAAATGGGTTGTTACTGACCCATTTGGTTAATCTGAAGCCTCCTTCACTGAGCAAGACCATCAAGTCCGCAGCAAGTTTCACCGCTGTTTCTTCATTCTCAACTGACACCAGGCAGTCGTCCACATAGAAGTTCTCGAGAATGGCCTTAGATGCTTCCACTTTACCATTACCATCACCGTTTCTTGCTGTCTGACGAAGTGCATGGCTGCACACACTTGGGCTCCACGTACCTCCGAAGAGGTGGACGCACATCCGGTAGACCAGCGGTTCCTTGTTGAAGTCTCCGTCCTTCCACCACAAGAATCTCAACACGTCTCGATCTTCTGGAGGTACCCTCACTTGGTGGAACATTGCCTCTATATCTGACATGAGTGCTACTGGTTGCTGGCGGAATCTAAGCAAAACTCCCATCAAATTGTTGATAAGGTCCGGCCCCTGTAACACTGCATCATTCAAAGATACCCCTTGGTGCTTGGCCGCACAATCGAACACGATTCGCATCTTGTCTGGTTTTTGGGGATTCAAGACTGGATGGTGGGGCAAATACCAAACAGGGGTGTCCTTGGGTTGCCTAGTCTCCTCACTAACTTCCTCTGCATAGCCTTTCCTGAGGAGATCCTCTATGCCCTGTTTGTATTTCACATACATTGCTTGATCTCTTTGCAATCTCCTTGCCAACGATTTCAAACGCTGTTCTGCACTCCACTTGTTATCAGGCAAGTTAGGTGGTCTCCTTCTGAAGGGCACCGGTAGTTGGAAATGTGCACCTTCCCGCTGGATGTCCCTCTCCCATATTTCCATTACCTTCTTGTCATTGACTGACATTGCCTTGTCTTTCTTAAGCACATCTGTAGCTTCGATCTTCCAGAATTGGCTGACTTGTTCCTCCAGTCTATCATTACTGTCAATGAAGCTAGATGTAGCTTTGGGTACACCATCTGAACTGGAACCTACAGGTCCACTCACTGACCAACCCAATTTGGTCCTAACAGCATAAGGGCCATGCTGTCCTCGTCTCACCTCGATAGGTATCAAGGCTTCAGGTGAATCCTGCCCTATCAACAGTCCAACTTCATGTCGTTCAATGATCGGGAGGTTGATTCCTTCTAAGTGATGATATCCTGAAATGTCATCCACATTGGCAATGTGTGTGTCTCTGATATTAATGGCGTCTCTGGTATACACACAGGGTAGCTTCACACAGTCTGTATCTGGTCCCGTGTCTGCAATCAGACTAATCACTGAGGTCTCTATGGGGCTATTACGCTTCTCCAGTGTTGTCAGGCTTAAACTTTGCTTCCTTCCAGTAGCATTGAGTTCTCTGGCCAAAGTGGCTGTACAAAATGTACTGGTTGAACCAGAATCCAACAGTGCATATGTATTCACAAATACATTCTCTCCTTGAGCTCTAACCCTCACTGGAACAATGGGAAGCACACACCTTCCGGCCCCTGTGACACACTTCTTAACGAACCCATTCTGGACTTGATGGACTTCGTTGTTCTGGGTTTCAACTGGAGCCTGTGTCGTTGTCATCCTTCCTGCAGATGAAGATGCATCCTGTGCAAAATGGAGAAATTTTGTGTGTTTTCTCTGGCATCCTTGTACTGAGCATCTTCTATTCAATCTGCAAAACCTACTGGTGTGGCCAGATTGCAGGCAGTTGAAACATAGTCTGTTGTCCTGAGCAAACTGAAATCTCATCTCGGGTGCCATGGATTTAAAACTGTCGCACCCAAACAAGGAATGTTCTTGCCTACACTTCAGGCACTTCAGGTTGACTGCTACTTCTGTTACCTCTGTAGCGTACATGTAGTTACTTCTTGTACTCTTCTTGTTGAAAGCTGGGTTTGAAGTTTCAACTCTTTTTGTTGTTGCTGTCAGATCTCCAAAGACAGGATCATTGGCTTCCTCAGCAGCGTTGGAGACAAACCTTGCCATGTCCGAGATATCGGGAGAACGCTCCTGCTGTCTGATGTCTCTCACCAACTTTAACCATCTACCTTTAAGGTAATATGGAAGTCTCTCAGCCACCTTCAGCAACTCTCTCTGGCTACTAATTTCCTGCAGTAGATCCATTGCTCGAAGAGTTTCCATGCTGATCTTCAACTCATCTGCAAACTTCTGCAGCCCCTTCCGGTCATTCGCATGGCAGATTGGACCAGTGGTTATACGTTTGATCCAGGCTTCTCCTATCTTGTACTTGCTGCCAAAGCGTTCCACCAACAGCTCTCTGGCTCGTTGGTACCCATACAGTGGTTCCATGACCATACAGCACTGTATGATGCCCTTAACTTCTCCTTCACAGCAATGATATAACTTCATAAGTTTTGTCCCACTATCGAGTGAAGATCGACCAATTAAGTTGTCGAACGACATCATAAATTCATGGAAGTGCAAAGGACTCCCATCAAACTTCATCATCTCTACATTAGCCAGACTGATAGCTTCCAACCATCGTTGTTGCTGAACTTGGGTCTGCAGATAAAATTCTCGGTCGTCTCGTGGTTGATAAGCTTGACCTGAAATGGGAGATGAAGCCATTTGCTGAGCTGGAAAAGGAATAGTCTCTTGTAGGAGCGCAGGTTCCTTGACATCATGATTGCTGACATGATGATGATGTTCCGTAGCATGCTCTGCACTTTCATGCACCTGCTTGACATTCTGCTGACTGGAACTCCTATTCCCTATACTCGACACCTTACTGCCACTCCTGTGTTGCTCATACACGTCTTCTTCTGCCTCTGCTGCGCTGAGCTTGGCACGTAAGAGTAACTTAGCCTTCCTTTGCTTAAGGCGTATTTCTTCGAGTTCTATCTCTTGTTCTTCCTGAAGAACTGCTAATTCTGCTGCTATTGCAGCCCTCTTGGCCCTGGTCCTAAGTCCAGATGACGTGGTGGAACTCTTCCCAACCTGACTTGCAGAATCCTCTGGATTGACATCATCAACACCTACTTGACTCATGGTGACGAATGCTAAAGCTGTTATGAACTTTGTGTGACGTTAAATTCTGCTGAAGTGACCCCAACAGTAGGCTTAAAGAAAGGACGACGACATCCAAGTTGAGATACGTGCATAAAATGCAGTTCATCTGTAATATCAATAAAACAAACAAGCAATCATAAGCATGTGTACAAATTCACATGAATAAACAAACATCTATTGTATCGCACAACTAGCTTGCCATAAATGACCTTAATATGCATAACTGAGTAAAGAAAACCTTCAAGAATAAACTATGTGAGTAAAGCTCACTTGTGCAAACACGAACTGTATAACTGCCTCATTTATCTTATTCTAATGAACTGTCTCAAATTCTACCTTTGTTTACAAATATAACCCTTACAAATCATACCTCTCTATCTTGTAGGTTAACGTCATACACAAATAAACCCTCGACCAGCCTTATTTCCTGCCTCTATCTTACACTCTTTACTTGGTTCCTGAACTAAATTCCTATTTGCTTCTACACCCTTGACATTCTTTATAACCAAGGAAAACAATTCATACTCTTGTTTCATGTCAATTATCATCACTCATTACACACAAATCTAGATTATCCTCAACACAAACTGATATATGCACAAATTGTGCATTCACACACGTTATCCTACGTTTGTCTATATGTGGTGCTACATGCACAGACAACATTTTAACGTACTTTTCATCTTAAATTTACAGAAAACTAGATTTATATCTTGTGCCATTTTTGGCCTCATACAAACAATTAAAGATTGATTTATACAAATAACAGCTTTATAGTACTTACAACATTGGGCTTGTCTCGATTGTCGGGGATTACTGATGGAATCACTGTCCACAAAACATTTCAAATTTCGTGACTTTTAGGCTGGCGAACTACAAACGCCCTCTTACGACCAAATGAAATTATGGTTAATCTGAACCGACGTCATGACAGAAAACTTTCTAAATCTTACAGCATCGCTACCGATGGTAGCACGGACCAAGGCGCAGTCAAACTCTACCCTGTTCTACTAAGAACCTTTGATGAGAATGTTGGCAAGGTAGTGTGTGAACTTCTGTCACTCAGAGAATGTTCTGAAAGGTCCACCGGTGAGAATATTTTCAAAATAATGGACAGTGAACTGAAAAACTGGGGCATTTCGTGGAAAGATTGTGTAAGTTTCGGAACTGACAATGCATCGGTAATGCTCGGAAAACACAAAGGAGTGGCAGCATACATTAACAAGGAAAATCCCAATGTGTACATTTCTGGTTGTTCTTGTCACCTCATGCATTTGTCTGCGAAGAAAGGTGGAAAGAGTCTTCAGTTTCAGTTTGATGATCTTCTCATTGACATCTGGTACTACATGGACAAGAGCAGCCTACGGCACCAGGAAATCATAAAGCTTCAAGCACAGCATGGCATTGAAATCAGGAAAATTCTAAAGCATGTACCGACACGGTAAGTAAAGTCTAAAGAATCAATTAAATCTAGATTTGCAATTGAATGAAAAATTTTACACTTCTGACTTTCAAAATTGCATTGAGGGCTTTTTGAGAGACATTTATGGCACTGAATTAGTTTAAACTCACTTAGCTGATAGTGAGATGTTAATATTAGAAATGAAAAATAGAACTTAATGTGTCTTTTTTTTCTTCCCAGTGCTAGGATGGTGAGGCACATTAATCAGCAGAATGGGGAAAACAAATTTCACTTTTTCTTATTGTGCAGATTAAAAAGATAATGTTCATTCATGTACCAACAAATAAATAGCAATTATAGCATGTAAGAAGCTAGAAAAAAAAGTTAAGTATGTATTGGGTTAGAGGACACTCTAGTGATGACATTTTTCACAAAATTCACAAGAAAACAGCTATATAAATTCATGCATGGTATTTCTTTCTTGATGTTTCTTTTTTAAAGATAATTATGATGGTGTATTTTGATACTGTTTTTCCTTTTTTTCTCCCCAGGTGGCTCTCTCTTGGAACAGCTCTTCAAAGGCTTCTTGAGAATTGGCAGCCCTTGACGGAGTTCTTCAAAGCTCAAGCAAGTACAGGTACAACAAAAGTAGCCAAAGTCGGCAAGAAAAGGGAATTATCACCTTCAGCTTCTACCAGAAATCCAAAGAAGCTGAGAACTTGTGATGATACCAAGGTGAAGGGCAATACCACTTCAGAGATGCCCACCACGAGTAGCTCTTCAAGCAAAACAGCACAGATCAAGCCCGCAAGCTCTAGAAAGGGTGGAACTCCATGTACACAGACTAAGACTACCACTACCTCATCTACAAGTGGCAGAACAGCACAGATCAAGCCCGCAAGCTTTAGAAAGGGTGGAACTCCATGTACACAGACTAAGACTACCACTACCTCATCTACAAGTGGCAGAACAGCACAAATCAAGCCTGCAAGCTCTACAAAGGGTGAAGCTACACAGACTTCCACGCCAAGTGCAAGCAGCAAAAATGTTCACCAAGGTAGCAACTCTGGACAGACTAATACTACATCTAGTGCAGCTCACAGACAATGTGATCTTAGCAAATATTTCTTCAGTCAGCAAGAATTAAGTAAAAAACACTCACAAACGCCAAAGCTACATGGAGGTAAAGTCAAAGCTAACAAGGGACAGTCGAGTGCTTCATCAAGCTCGAGTAAGAAAGCCAAGGAGCCTCTGAAGAAAAACAAACCTACTCTTGTGTATGAACAGTTGATTGACCCCAATTGTAAGCTGGAAGCTCTATTCCTGAAAGCATGTTTGCCCATCTTTGAAGAAACCAATGAGGTGGGTAATACACTGTATTTTTTATTTAAATTAAAATGTTACATGGTTTAAACTAAAACATTTGGTTCCATGCATTGATTTAATCTTACATCTTTCTACTTGAAAGTACATGTTAAGCCTGAGTCATTACGGTTTTTGTGCTAAACGGTTAACCGTTAAAAGTATACGGGCGGTTTCGTTTAACCGTTTAATAATATCTGAAAAAGTGAAAATACAGTATTTGTAATAGTGACGTAGCTCGGAACCCTGCTGGTCTTCAGACTGTCAGGCTGAGCATTCCCAGCCCCAGACTATGGCACAAATTGGGTCATCCTGATAAACAGAGACCAGTAATAAACAACATAAAACATGTCTTATTATTCCTCATCTGAATTTGATATCATGATTAACCTTGCAAAGTTACTCTGTGAAGATAGATGATCTGTGACGTGTTTATATATGCCTTTGCAATGCAATGTTTGCACATGGTCAGGGAGAGAGCTCCCTGCATGTATCATTGTCATATGAAATTATGTGAAAGTGTGTATCACACACACCCAAGACACACCCTGCAATGAGCTGATCCAAGTTAGTGACCAATCAGGAAGGTTCTCTAGCTATGTGGGTGGAGTTTGATACCAGCATAAATTACAGGTTGGTGACCGGGCGTGCTTTCACCGTACCCAGTTCAGTGGGAGGTCAAGAAGCCACGCCCACATGTGTGCATGTGACAAGCATGAGCTCTCCATCTGTGTGTATGTACAGTATATTTGGGCGCCGGAGGTTTGTGTGTACATGTGTGTGTGACTGAGAGAGCATGCATGGGCTAGCATGTCCCTGCATGTCCCTGCATGGACGAGGCAGGGACATGAGTGAAGAAGTAAGACAAGTGAGAATATATAGAACGGATGGCTGTGTTAATCGGCTGAATTGAAGAATGATCAAAAACTTAAATTACTCACAATATCCAAGACTTTGTTGATTGATATTTCTAAAACTTCAATTATTATTGTTATCAATATTTTTGTATTTTATTTATATATGAACATTGTTTTAGGGGGCGAGTGGGCAAGGGATGGATATTAATATTGAGAGAGAGAGAGAGAGAGAGAGAGAGACTCGGGGGAGAAGGGATGTGAGAGGAACTGACCATCGAATGTGTAAACATTTAGAAAGTTGTGAGCTGAGAGTGCAGTAATAAGAAAAGGTACATGAGCGATGAACACATTGCAGAGAGAAGGGAATAAAGAGGGTGAGAAAAGAGAGAAGGGGGCTGGTTGTTTTATTGTTTACAAATTCATTCATGGGGATAACTGCTGCCAGAAAGCTGGCGCGCAGCGGCCAGGGTGTAACATTACACTGCGGTTTCTTTGATTATCTTTATCATCGGCTATTAGCACATTCCAAAATGTAAATAACGGTTAACCGGAGCGAGAAATGCTAAACGGTTTTGATGAATGCGGTCGGATAACCGTCGGTTAAACGGTTTGACTCAGGCCTAGTACATGTAGTTTCATTATTTGTGTTACAAAGATGCGTGTACCCTTGATTTTATTGTTGTTATTCTACTTGAAAGTAGTTTCATTATTTGTGTTACAAAGATGCGTGTACCCTTGATTTTATTGTTGTTATTCTACTTGAAAGTAGTTTCATTATTTGTGTTACAAAGATGCGTGTACCCTTGATTTTATTGTTGTTATTCTACTTGAAAGTAGTTTCATTATTTGTGTTACAAAGATGCATGTACTCTTGATTTTATTGTTGTGTTATTCTACTTGATAAGTAGTTCCATTATTTGTGTTACAAAGATGCATGTACCCTTGATTTTATTGTGTTATGTGTTCAGTACTAACATTTATTTCATTTCCATTTTAATTCTGTAGATATTTACAACTTTTGGGGAAAGCTGATGGATTTGATTGCAGTAAGAATGTGGAGTTCAATTTGATGAGTAATATTTGTATGATTATTATTCTGTTTTAAATGAAAATATTTGTACATTCATGTTTTTGGTTAATTAATTCATTTTCAATTTCTTCTGCAGAGTATTATTTGTTTGCATTGAATGTGATTAGTGACTATAATGTTTTCAGTTGTAATTGTTGATTCAGAATCACTGATGTCATTAAAACATGAATTTGATTAATGATTAGAATTTAATACTTCAAATTTGATTATTGATAGGAATGTTTTCAGTTGTAATCAATCATTGATTTGGAATCCCTGTTACAGAAATATGAATGTACTATAAAAATTTAACATTGAATTTGATTATTGTCAAGAATGTATTCAGTTGTAATTGCCTATGTGGAGTCACTGATGTCATTAAAATATCAATATATCTGATTGCGTAATACAAATGTTTATTTGGCTCTATGATCAATAGCTCTACATGTGTCTTCCTATTCCTCTATCCCCAGCTATTCCAGAGAGACGAACCACTAATTCATCGCATGCATGGAATTCTTGTAAGTCAACTGTCTAGACTTCTGTCCAGATTTGTGAAACCTAATGTAATTCGCCAAGCAAAAAACATCACCCAGATAGATTTAGCCAATGAAGCACACCACAAGAGCAATGATGAGGTTCAAATAGGGTTTGAATGCAGACAGTTCTTGAAAGAGAATGAGGCCTCCTTGGATTTGAAGACATTTTTCCAAGGTGTGAAGAATTTCTACATTGCTGCAGCAAGCTACATGATTCACAACTATCCTTTCAATGAGGAGCTCCTTGTGAATGCAGAGGTGCTTGACATTTCTCAAAGAAGCACAGCCAAGTTCACTACAGTGGAATATTTCACCTCCAGATTCAGCTTAATACCAGATGACAAGATGGATCAACTTCAGGACGAGTTCAATCTGTATCAAATAGATGAAACAATAGATGACTGCACCAAAGATGTGACAAGAATTGACCAGAAGTGGCATGTAATTGGGCAGATGATGGAACTGTCAAGATACCAGAGAAAGTATTCCCTGCTCTCCCAAGTGATGAAGTGTGTTTTGGTGGTATTTCACAGCAACAGTGATGCAGAGAGGGTCTTCTCGATGGTAGATAAGATCAAGACTAAACATCGTGGTAATATGAGCACCAGAACTATGAGCTCCCTTCTCACACACAAACTAAGTATGCAGAACAGAAACCTGACATGCTATACCACAACATACAGTTATGATGTCTTGCAGGCTGCAAAGAAGTCTACATACTTGGCCCTTCATGCTGGAGCTTCTACCTCCAAATAATCAGAATGACTTAATTACTGTTACAGGGTACCTTGAAACTAACACTGAACAGTGTTACCCGGTAAGATATGCGCAAAACAGTTCATTGATACCATTCTATATGGGTTATCCATCAACTACATGTACATTATAATACAAGTATTTGTATAATTATTTAACTTTAAGTATACCCATAAAATAAAAGCATCATGGGGTTTCACAACATGCAGAAACTTAGAAGCTTCAGGGGTGTTTAACACCTGCACTGAATTCATTGTTTTGAAACTTGAAAGTATGTGGTGCCTATAGCCAAATGCTCCTTCCTTTCATGAAGAAATAATTATATTTTTTCAACAGATGTCTTGTTCTGCTGACATTGATTTTGACAACCTCATTTACATGTAGCTCAATGAGTTACAATAATTTTGGATTGTTGACTGTTGTCTGGAAAGTTGAATACCATTATTGCCAGTCTCATTTTATGCATAGATCTATGTCATGTATAATTATTTAAAAAGTAACTAGACTTAAATGCATCACTCTGCATGAGTGGCTAATTAAATCTATGTCTATTATCTGCTCTGCCTCTGCCAAGGATAAATTAAAATGTGGAGTTCACTTCAATCACTTTTTTGTTTGGTATGACACAAAAATTACCCATAAACTTGGGTTGAATTTTAGGGGAAATGGTCCCTAAAATAGGCTCAGATTGCACCAGAGAGCATCTGGAAACCCAGAGCTTCCAGGGCCCTAAAGCGGGCCCTGGACCCCGGCTAAAAGGACTTCGCGCTCGTGATGTGCGCTTCGCGCCCATGATGTGCGCTTCGCGCACAAAGTGTACAGATTTCTGATTTTCAAATGTTGGCATGTATGATATTGATGAGATGTGGTTCTTTTGTCTGCAAAGCAAGCATTGTTTGCACACTGTTTACTAATGTTGAAATTCCCATCTTTTCTCCATCAACAGGTCTCGGAAGTTCGGATCTAGGTCGTAACAACTCTGGTCTAGGAAGCTTAGGAGGGTTCGATCTGGGCATCGGGTCTGGGAGCATGGGCGGCAGGAGCCAGAGCCTTATCGGAGGCAACAACGATCATATGGACAGGGGCCTGATGGGGATGTCGGGACTCTACGGGAACAACGATCGTGATTTCATGGACAGCCGTGATAGAGACAGGGGCATGGGAGGCATTGGCGGCCTTGGCAACCTTGGAGGCATCGGAGGAGGTGGTGGTGGCATGGGAGGAGGAGGAGGAGGGGGTGGCGGCGGAAGGGACAGGTACAGGAACAATGACAGGGATGACAGGAGGGATCGGGATCGAGACAGGGGGGACAACAGGAATGATAACAGGCGTGACAACAGGAATGATAATAATAGGCGTGGTGGTGGAGGAGGAGGAGGAGGAGGTAATAATGGCGATGGTGGTGGCGGTAGAGGACGAGATAGGGGAGAGAAAGGAATGGCCAAGGAAGGAGGAACACAAGTCTTTGTGCGCAACGTGAGTAGTATATTATATTTCACTTGATTTCTCAAACTATTTTAAACTATTAGTAGGGTTTGAATCAGTGATTTTTTTAATGTAATCCTTTGTAAATATGATGCTGAGCTGATGTTCCAATTTGAATAAAACTCTTTGAAACTGCAGGATTTACCATGCTTCTTGTAGAAGAATACAAAAATTCCCTCATAAAGATTTTAGAAGAAGAAATGGGGCCATATGTGTGTACATGGCACTTGACCAGTGCCAGAGGGATGCGAAATGAATCTTCTGTGCTTCGGGAGTGGGGCAATACAAAACTTTGAAGTTCTTAAAAAGCTGCCCTGAATTTAAAATTTAAAAAAAGTTGAAATGTGTTACTGAAAGCATTTATTCTTCTTTTCATACAGCTCCCATTTTCTTACTCGTGGCAAAAACTGAAGGATGTCTTCAAGGATGTTGGTAAGTGATAATCTACATGTTAAAAATAAACCGTGGGATAAATTAAAATAAATACCAAACAGACGAACAAAGTCTCTGTGTGTGTGTGTATGTTAAATTACTTGTTTTATGCCTTGCAAATTTGTCTAACGAGTAAAGCTGCAAGAATTCTCATTGAAATTTTATCAAGAAAATTATCTAAAGATGGACGTATCATTTTTACAGTACAGATAAAAGTACTGAAAACAATAATAGCCATAGGGACTATCTTTGTGTTAGTGATGTGCGCTATATAAATATTGTTCATTCACAGTTCAGGATCTTAGACATGGAAGGTGACATTTCAAAGCTTGTATGTGATATTTCTGAAATTAGACCCTTTATATTTTGACCTGAAAGTTACTTTTCTTCCAAATGCTATTAGAATCACACTGTTAAGTGCTGACGGTATATAACATTTTGCTAACCTAGGACCATATTTCTTGCTTTATATTGTTTTATTCTTTTAATCAAAGGAATCGCTTTGGTTGATAGGGAATAAGAACAAAGTATATAGAAATCTTTTTGAAACAAAAGAAGAAAAAAAAATGATGGACACAATTTGTTTGATTCTATTGCTGTTAAGTGTAGCATGTTAAATAAAAAATGTCCATACTTTTCAAGGAGGTGAAGGTGAATTTTATGTGTATTTTACAAAAAATGAGGAGTTTGTCATGACTATCTTCATCATCATAGTTTAACATCTGTTTTTGTTAACGCTGTGATGTTTGTCCTTTTATTTCTCAAATGGCCTTTCTCCAATCCATTTGACCTTCAGCATCCTTCTTGCAGAGGCCAAATGCTCCCAAATTATATGTCCCCTTCAAAGATTTGCAAGACCTGCCGCATAGTTTTGAGCTGGCATTGTTTTCTGTAGAAGACGCACACGTGATGTATCTGTGTTCTCTTTAGGTAACGTGACATTCGCATCCGTAAAGACCGACGAAAGAGGGCAGTCCCGTGGATTTGGAACAGTTCGATTCGACAATTCCATGGATGCACAGAATGCCATCAGTATCCTTTACAAAGCAAGAACAAGGCATGGCTGCAGTCCATTCCACCGTCCCTGAATATCGCCTGTTCGGATCCTGGAGTGTGTTACATTGTAGCTCTGTGTAAAATGATGAGTTGATGCTATTCTGGCCCCAAACAGATTACAATAATAATACTAAGTAAAAAAAAAAATTAAAAAAAAAAAAAAAAAAAAAAATCTTTTTTTTTTTCTTCAATTTTTGAGCCCTCCACAGGCTATTTATTGATGATATTCACAAATAAACAAATCAAATATAAGTCAGTCTTAATATACATGTAGCACATTATACTCGTTAAGTGTCTACAGTGTATGTGCTTTGCTTAGTAAGGTAGAATGTAGATAATTTTATTCTAAGAGATAATTGCAATTGCAAATATAGAAATATACAGTTGTATATTGAAATGATATATCCTACTACAGATAAGAGTTAGAAAATACAGAATGTACATTAGAAAAAGCATGTACATGTAATTTAAATTAACAATTTGATTTTAATTATTTCTCCCAAACCAAAAAGCAGTCTTCAGCACCTTCATTACTGTAAAACCACATTCAATCACTAATAATCTATTTATCTACAGGTGTAGTTTTTAGATTCTAGGAAGTTTATCATTATAGGCTGTAATTATTGTAATCAATCTTTTGCCTTGACCCTCCAATTCCCCAGACATGAAATCAGGATCCATTCAAGAAGGCCGTGAAATTGAAGTCACCATGGATTGCTACTGAGATGGGCATGAAATATCAGTTTAATCTCTCTTTATCTATCTGTCTCTCTCTCTCTTTCTCTCTTTTATTTTTTAAAGCATCCTTTGCTTGTGATGTTTGCTTCTCTTCTCGTCTGTGCTTGTACATATCTCGCTCCGTCTTCTTTTATGTTGCGTCCAATCCTAGCCGGTTTCTTCGGTCTGCCTTTCTTGTGTTCTACTTTTAGGTAAGGTTTCAAGTCCCACCAATGGCAAATCCATTCGGCTTCTGATGCAATGATTCAGTCATGGTGAAACATCTTCGTAAATCGTGCGTCACTAGCTTCAGAAGGCTATGTCGTATTTCAAATTTGCCTAGAACTGTTAAAATGCTACTCAAGATCTTGTTCACTTGGCTGTTGCGTTCTTCAGCATTTCTCCACACAAGGACTAATAGTTTACAATTTCAGCTCAGAAATTGCCTTCTCATTAAATTTACCTGCAGAGTATAACTACTTCTCATCATATTTGTATAGTTTGTGTGCGCATCGTAGTAAATATGGACTTGCTTTTTAAAAGATTATCAACTGTTGTAGTTGTTTGGTTTTAGATGTGTAGACATTCCATTTCACATACCAAGTGATGTTTTATATCTCTTTGGCCGTGAAGCAGTACACATAATATAGATTTGCTCTGTTTATTGATAGTGGTGTGAATTTCACTGCTGAATTTGGCCGATATTCATGGCTTCCTGATCACAGTCACTGTATTGTGGTTTTTATCCTCTGCAAAATTATTATTAAAGATGTGAGAATAAATTAAGTTTGCATAACTGAATGTTAAGAGAAGCTTATTAATGTGGAGGAGTTAGCTTTGTTTGGAATGTACCACCTTTTCTTGCTCAGATTTTGTTCAG
This sequence comes from Strongylocentrotus purpuratus, assembly GCF_000002235.5. NCBI lineage: Eukaryota > Metazoa > Echinodermata > Echinoidea > Camarodonta > Strongylocentrotidae > Strongylocentrotus > Strongylocentrotus purpuratus. The sequence continues at coordinate 8,614,768 of NW_022145615.1, forward strand.
TGATTTCGTCATTGAAGATTCTGTCTTGAGATGTTTTTAAGTTTTGTAACATGTATTTGTCAAAATGATAAGAGGTGCTGGACTATAATAATCATTGGAATAGTGCTTTTCTCAAGACTGGAAAAAACAGGGATAATATTGCTCTTTTCCTGACAAGTAACTATTTTTTTTACAGAAAGTAACAATAAATTATGTGGAAAGCATCAAGTTTATTCATTGTATATAAATGTAGACTTCACTGCTGCGGTTCATTTTTCGTGTGAATTTGTGGATGTCTAATTTTACTCTCTAAACCTTAATCAATGGTTGGAGAAAAAGTAATGAGAAAAAAAAGTATTCTTAAAGATATTCCACAGGGTCTGGCTGTTTTGTCAATTTTTGCTAGCAAACCTTTCCTTTGGTTTAAGTATGTATATATCTCATCAAGAAATTGCGACAATTCGTTGGATGCTCTTTGAGGTGGCTGTATTGAATTATTTTAAGTATACCAATTCATCATCTATTTTGCCCATGTTATCTTTACATGGATCTGGAGTGAGTCTACACATTTCTATCATGGGCTCGTGTTAAAGATGATGGTGATTTTAGTTTACAGAAAAATCTATACAGTAAACAATCTGGACCTGTTCGTAGTTTGATCTCAGTCAGCTAAGAATAATGTTTCTCATTGAAATTGATGATACGCTATGAAGTCTTCTTGCTTTATTCACTCTTTAAGTCATTCATTTAACATCAGTACACCAGAAGACTTGCGAAAATATGTATGCATTAATTGTCAAAACTGCTTATTCATTGAGGAACTTTTGTGAAGGATATTTTGGTTTTTTATTTGGTGAGGGTCAAGTTTTCCAGCAAGTCTCGGAGATGAGAGCACAATATTCAGCTCTGAAACATACTCCATACTTCCTGTTCATGTTCTCATCCAGCTTAGTCTTATCAGGAATGTTGCAGGACTGTTTGTTTTTTAAAGCATCGTACAATTATAAATGATTACTTTTAACTTCTACTGTTGTGGTCAAAACTTGTTCTAGATTGATTTGATGGACGTAAAATTGTCAAATTAAAGCATTTCTGTAGTCAATAGAAGATTTCTCAAGTATGCTGACGCTCTATTTCTCTCCATTTTCAAGGGTCTTGTGTGATTGTATGCTGTGTGTTGAGTGTGTGGTTTCTTCTGCTGAGGTACCATTGCTTCTTCAGCAAGTTGCAGATTAAGTTTCAAAGACTTCCCTCGATCCAGATGTTTGATATCGCTGAAGTTCTGAAGAAAAGACGGTGCTGACTTTATAATCTAGGCATTTTCTTTATAATGCTATCATCATATGCCTGAAATATAGCATTTCTCTATAAATGAGACGATTAAAGATTTTAAGTTTTTCAACCAAGGCGCTGAGAAGAAAGAAAATATAAATCCTTTGGTTGAGCTGGGGCATGTTATTTAGAAAATTCTCAATATCTTTTGATGATCTTTTCTTTGGGGTAAGCTTACTGTATCTCGGCAAAACCATAATACGACAGTGAAAGTTTTATCTCGCATGAAAGAATCTTCAGCTTTTTCTACAAATGGATTGTGAAATCAGAGGCTGTGAACGGATACTATTGGGTAATTCTTCAAGGGGTTATTCATTGAGGTACAACAACTTGATGTCATCAGGAGTAGAATCCTACAGTCTGAACAACTTCATCATGAGAATTGGGTCATTGTCCAGATGTTAGCGTAAGTCGATTCTTCTACCTTGCTACAGTGCCCCCTGAGGTCGGAGGGATGCTTTTTGTTGGAATGGCTTTCCGACTCCCAAGGACATACTACGGATGGCCAAGAAATGGTACAGAAAGAGAGCTCCAAGAAAATATCAGTTGAACCATCAGATATCGTGCTTAAAATCTCCATATCTTCATTGTTTCTGTTCCTGCATACAGTATGTGTCCAGTCCGCAGTTCAAATGGAAATGCTCTACAACGGTATTGACCGCTTCGATTATTCAGTCGTCATCTTGTACTCCGAGAACATGTACAGGTAACTGTCTTCCTGAAAAATGTTGTTACCTGACATCACTGCATATTTGCTGGAGGATGCCTCTACCAATTTAACTCTATGGTCTCATTGAAAGAAAAAATGGCTGCTGAGGAAAGGCAACATAATTTTCCAAAACTTTTAAGTGGAGTTGATGGATTACAAGTTCACCCACTGGTAGTTGCAGGAAATGAAGTGAAAGGGTAAGTTTTCTAAAGCAGCGGTTATGAATCGTGCAACCTCAGAATCAATCGTGAGGGATTCCTCTTGGTGTCTTCCGAGTTCTAAGGATTCCTGTTAAAATACCCTTGTATAAACTAGTCGATCTGAATTAACATCCTGGCCTTTTCGAGCTTGTCGGGGGAAAAGTGACTGAAGGCATATGTGGTCTGTTTAGAAATATCACTTCAGCACAGGATATTTGAGAAAAACGGAAGACAGCTTATTGGTCTTAAAGAAAATGTTTAGTTCTGAACTCCTAATAAGGATGAAAAATGGTTTGTAAGCTATCCAGAGCTGCCAACCATTCCTATTTTGGTGGAAACATTACTATTTTGCGGCCTTCGTATTGTTTTGAACCCAAGATTCCTCTCTTTTTCTCAAATATTCTGTTTGAAAAGTATACAAAATAGATAACCTAAGGTTGTATTTTGTATGTCAAAATATTCCTCAATCTCGTGAGCTAGAACGGGACCAGTGCTTTTGTTTTGGGGACTAATGAGGACTTTTCTCTCTCATATTCGACACGTTCACATGACCCTATGCCAAGGTGTTGAAAGAAAAGTTTGGATTCTGTTGTGTTGTCTAATATCAAAAAAAATGTGAGACTGTGTTTTCATGACATGGCTAATTGATGGATGAAAATCTAGCGAGTCGTACCTAAAGCCTTAAATATCATGAATAGCCATTGTGCAGACCTCATATTTTGACCTTGACAGAGTCTCAGTGATCGCAATTTTTTGTCACTGCACTTGTTGATTTGGTGTAAGACGACAGCTGAATTAAAACTTGATGGATAGAGTTGACCACTTTGGCCTTGGTGCAAAAATGCAAAAGGTTGAGGGATTGTATTTCATATATTTATAATAAACTTTGAAAGTAAACTGTGAATTTAATTCCTACCGTGGGTCCAATTTACAGGTAGACCTGTTGTAAAGGTCATTTGTCTCCGATATCAGAACTACAGTACTGCATTTCCTTCCAAACAAGTTCCGTGAATCTTTGATCTCTATTATTTCATTCAACTCTGACTTGCAAGTGTGGTCACTGTGGTGCTAGGATGATTGAAGAGTACAGTTTGAAAAGATTCCTCAGCAAATTCTTGGGCGGATATTTTACATTTGTCATTTGATTACGCCTATGTTATATCGGCTTCAGTTGAACATTCTTTTAGTACCAGTTGTGATAATTACTCCACATTTAATACAAATGAGCATTATATTGGTGATAATTGTTCAGTGGTCAAATTTCTGCACTGAACCTAACTTCAACCTAAAATCAGACCCGCATCTACAGTACATGTAATCCTTACCCTAAATCGAATTGCAATTCTTGCCTAAATATCTTGAATGAAGCAACTATCTTGTCACTCCTCTCGAGGCATTGTGTAAGAGAAGATCTGGACAGCTTGTCTAGGTGTTGATATCAAAGTTTTATTATATTATACTTGGTAGTATCTAATTAGACTCGTGTTAAATGATGGAAGGCGCTGACATTGACACATCCATGGTGAGATGGACTCTGAAGATTTGCGGAAAACTTTTGAAAACGTGTTTTGTCCAGCCATTCTCTCCAAAAGTGCTTTAAAGTGTTCTACAATCACAACCAGATGAGGATGTTTAGACCATTTCAAAGGTCATGATTCTTGACTGGAATGTTTGAAGCCAATCCTGCAAGATGATGACATCATTGACATGGAAACGTCTTCCTTCAATTCTTCCCTGGAAGTGCAAGGTTCCTCTGGCAAGATGGAATATTGAGAACATACAGATGTTGCTGCCTACTCCAGTTTTTCAGGATATGAGCATATGTGTGATGTCTTCCAAGGATATCGTCAGTGCTGTCTTTCGTTGATGCAGCCTTCCAGGAACATCTATCAAAAGTCTGTGATTTGCGAGGGTCCACTTCCGAGTTCACCTTCTTGAAATTGGCCCATGTTGCAGTCTGTCCAGCAAGTTGACAAGTTACCTCGTCATCTTTGAGTGTTCTCCCTGGAAAGTTCCTTCAGCGTCTTGTGTGTTGGTGAGGACTTGCAGGTTGACCTTCCTAATTTCCAACCAAGGCCTACAGACAGAGGTCTGTTGTACACTGTAGCATACATACTACAATGTATTGGTAAGTATTTGGTAAGTCCTCAGGTTTGGATTGAAAAAAAAGGAAAGGCTTTTATTTCAATTAAAACCTTATGTTTAAAAAAATATTTACTATGGGGGGGGGGGGCCTTACCTGAAGCAGTTTGAAAGGCCAAAGATTCAGCTACTAGTATTGCTAATTCACAAGCCCCCCCCCCCCCCCCCCCCCCCAAAAAAAAAGGGGGGGGGGGAATACATGCAGATATTCTGAATAATTATTTTGGGAAAAGATCCATTCTGTTGGATATCAAATTGTTAATGAAATTGAATCCCCAATAAGAACTTGCCAACAAAGAAGTCCACATACCTGTATGGATGGGTAGAGGTTTACTTCTTATTCAAATCATCATACTGTTCCTCTCAGACAGAAAGTATTTAAAAAGTTTTCACTTTTGTAGGCAAAATCCAAATTTATTGCTGAAAGTCCGGCCTATTTGCAAGTTGATTTGAATACGGTAAGTAGAGAAAATTTGAACGAACAAAAAAGAGAAAGTTCATCAAAATCGGATGAAAAAACAGTAAAGTAAGTTTTTGCAAAATTTCATGAAACAACGATATGTTACACTTAGGCTACATGCAAAGTAGCGAGTTGATGACATCATTCCCCTTGATCCTGGGAATGTTCAACGCGACATGAATCCTCTTGAAATATAGAGGAGATGACATCATCAACTCGCTCATTTGCATACAGCCCTGTGATACTAATCACTGTTTCATGAAATTATGCAAAACTTAAAATTCCATTACTGTTTTATTTTTTGTCCGGTTTTGATAGAATTTTTTTTTTTTCTCTCTCTCTATTTATTCAATTCATCTATCTTGCAAATGAGTCTGACTTGCCCTTTGAATTAGATATTGTAAGAAATATGAATATGATCTGAATAAAAATATTTTGAATGTGTAATCAATATTCTGGTCTACTCTGATTATTTTGGTTGCTTCATGAATACTCTTGTGCGTGTATGTACTACCTAAATATTGTCACTGTTCTGTCATGCATCACAAAGACACAATTTCATCCCTTTACTGATCATCTGTCAATTGGTCTTCATGGCAATTTCACAAAGGCAGTACAAAAAATATAACAAACAACTCTGTTACAGCAAACTCTTCAATTCAATCAAGGCATTCTCGCTAGTTACACTTATTTCTATTCTATATTATCATAACGTGGTAATTTCCATAGTCCCAAGGAATTTTTCATAAGGTTCTAGTCTATTAACTTTATGATCTCAGCCATGAAGATTCGGTCTTGCTCTTTATGATAAAAATATTTCTTGCACAAAACTTATTTTGATTACATGGGAATACAAGTTTAGTTGAAACTTTAACCTTGGTGAATTGAAACACTACAGCTACATCCGTCTTTCTCTCTCTCTGTATTTCACTTTCTCTGTCTTGTCTGCCTCTCTTTCTCCCTCTCTCTGTCACTCTGCCTCTCTGCCTCCCTCCCTATGTCACTCTATTTCACTCTTTCCCTCTCTCTCTGTCACAATCCTACTTTTGAATCTCATTTCATCTAATTTTTACTTCACTGCAAGTTTGTCTAATGAAGGTATAGGTCATTGTCCACTTTTACACCAACCCCCAACCCCCCCCCCCCCTTAAAAAAAACCACACACACATGCCCATCCACGTCCCTGGAGTAAATGTGGACCAACAGATTGTGTAAATAGAGCACCTACATTGTACAGAAACGTACTCGTATATGAAAGGGCCTCGCATTTTATACAACTTCCAGGGTTCTTGAACCGAGAAGATACAGTTCTTAGGAGTGTACTCTGTACCCCCTACCCCCCCCCCCCCCTTTTGCATACACCAAAGATGGAAATAAAAGAACTACATTTATACATGACAAGAACAATAAGCTTTTTTTTTCACATTTTAATCATTTATTGTCAAAATAATGAGATATTAACCTGGTTCTGATTGTAGAGGAATATTTGAAAAATGAAAAGCCTGCTTACTGTAGGTAGGTCAAGTGTGGAATGTGTATTTAAGACTATATATATTCTTGACATAATATAGATGTTATAAATTGTAAGAAAAGTGACCCTATTACACTAGTGAGAGTGGAGGCTTGTTCACATATACCAAAGTAAATCGCCTTTTTTCTTCTTCATATTTGTATCTCATAACACATAGATACACTGTTAGTGAGTATGTACTTTTTCATCACTACTTGACGTAGCACACAAGAAAGTTGGTATTTACAGCGGCATATGCGAACAGAGCTATATGATGACAAATATCAAACCGGCTAGGTTAGAGCAAACTGGTACATACTGTCTTTAACCTACTTAATTTTACACAATTGTATGAAACTTTACAAATATACCAAGGCACACTGGATTGTCTCTGTTGTATGCAGATTTAGCTACATTTGAACATTAGGATTGTAACTTCATGATTTACGCAGACATAATTTTTTTCAACCTTTGGATAATAAAACTGTTAGAGATTGAGCACTATTTTTTAAATAAAATCCTGTGATATACCTGTAGAAATTTGGTAAGGAATGACCAATCAATGAAAATGAATTAATAATCTCAACCCCCTCCCCCCAAAGTTTGACAAGATAAACTGTAAGTACCACAAGATTTCAGGTTTGAAGGGCATAGGTTCCTAACACAGATAAAAGAATTTACATTAATTTAACCTTTGAGCAAGGTGCTTGTGAAACATTGTACATTACGTAGTTATGTGACGGATAATAATAATAATCCGGTTTTTTATATAGCGCTCAATACACCGATCCAACGATGTACCTTAGCGCTTTACAGATATATTATTACCCCGGTCATCGGATTCAGGCTTACGGATACAACCGATTACATGATATACAAAGTTCATTAACCCATTAACCCCACCTGTCCTCGTTCAGTTACCAGTAGAAAATTTACACAGAATATTGCAGCAATATTTACCAAAATACAATTTTGTCAAAGAGTTTCTATACAAAGTTGACACAATTTCGATATAAAGTATTGGAATAGAGTCTTCATTATATATACATAGAAAAACGAAATTAACAGCACAAAATTCACACAAATTGGAAGTGAAAAAAACTTGTATTATGTGTAGATACAAGAAGACCGATTAAAACAACAAAATCATTAGGTATACGTTTTATGAAACTGGTGAAGAAAAAGGAAGAGATACATTTACCAACTTGCCAGGCACGTAGCCAGAGTTTGATGTTTGGGGGGGGGGGGGGGGGGGGGGGCACATACATGTAATCGATCGAGGTCCAAAAAGGGGTCTACAAAATTTCAACCGATCCAGGAAATTTTAGGGGGCATGTGCCCCCCCCCCCCCCCCCCCCCCCCCCGTGCCCCCCGTGGCTACGCGCCTGCAACTTGCATCTTTTAGTTTATATTACAAGTATGCTTGTATCACCAAAGTAACAAATTGGTATAAGTAGACGTGCAGTAAAGAAGAAATATTGGCCTTTTTCAGCATTTACTCTGATTCACATATAATAAGTATTGTGAAATAAATTCACACAATAGCATACCGATAAATTTATGTCATATTTTACAAAAAATATATTCACACAATATTACATACAAATAACATCACAAGCAATCAAAAATGAGTTCCCATGATCAAAGCGAACATTAATTGTGATAAAGGAACAATATTATATGAATATTAATCGATATTAACAATTTGTTTAGCATTCTTACCTTTGGCAATTCCAAGTGCTCACAAATACACTGCCATTTTCATGCATTCAAGGAACATCCATGAGTCTTTCAAACATTCCCATTTGCAGAATAATGTGACCATTAATTGTTAAGTCTAATCGCCAAATGAATACATCTATAATGTAATGTACATGTAAGTATTCTGTTATTGTGACAAAGTTGTAAAGTGAAAGACTAAATATTAAGCTCACGTTTCATTAGATTTGGTTAAATTAGGCTAAATTTGAATCACACTATACATTTAAGTTAGTCATAAACTGATAACTACAAGTACCTTTTTGGCTAAATGAAACTATAAACATACTAGATATATCATAAATACTAGTTCCACCCTGTAAATATAATATAATTGTATGTTTGCAGCTTAAACGTGATCCCAGAATGCAGAATGCTTAGCATCTATTGATTGTGCCAACAATTTTTGCATTTTATGTACACTTACATGTATAGCATGTAATCATTTAAAAGGATGATAAATGCTTGATAAATAAATAAAAGTAATAAATTAAATTGTTATTAAATACATTGATCTGCAGATCACTCGCCTCTTACAAGTGACCACTAACAACACATACAGAATGAGTAACACATATAACTGCCAGCATTTCAAAATTAGCCATTTTTTAATAGCAAAAACAAGTAGACTCATACACAGGCACATCCCCCCCCCCCCCAGTTTAAAGGGAGCATGAGGAGAATAACAGACTTCAAACACTAGTCAACACCCATTGTTCACTTCCCTTTAACCTATTTCAATTTCATTCAATGCCTGCTTAACCGCACAAGTGAACATGATGACGTCATGTGATGTATTCATCATGCATATGTATATTTCCCCTGCACGCGCACCACTTTGAATGAGGTTTAACAAAGTACAAAAAAAGCTAGCCATAGGTACGTGCTATGGCTATAGCGATTAGGGAGGCCATCACAACCAAGATAGACACGTTCTCGATTCTGGTAGTGGACAAGGTAGATGGCGCAGATCATCTGAATAACGTCATCATGCCACAGTTCACAGTTGACCTCGCAATCAAAAAGCCCTCATTGAAATGGTGAATGAACACCCTTGGAAGTCTTGTTCTGTTTCATACATTAACACATCGACTGCTAAATGTCATCATAGCAATAGAGTTAATACACGGACCACCCAGATCCATACGCAATGGGTTATAACACAGTATTCAATCTTGACCTCCCTAGGTAAGGGTCAAGTACCCTGCATTGCTACATACAGCATGTTTGCCTTCCATGTACATTTTCAGCATTTTTTTTCAGCCATTGACGAAACACAAATAACAAAATGATAATACACAACGTAAACTTATAGAGACAAAGTATCAACAAAAGCATGTACTGTAAAAGTAGAAATAATAATAATAGTAATGTTGGATTCTTATATAGCGCACGTATCAACCTTTACCCGGCTATGCTAGGCACATCAATTTTGTGTTAAGATCAGCAAGCACGAATTTTAGAACTTCCGAAAATATAAGCATGAATTCCTATGCATGTTTTGAACAGGCTGAATTGCGTGCAACGCCAATTTAAGAACCAGGGAATATATTATGTGGTCGTTCAGCGCGAAAAATTAATAATGCGAAATATGACATCGTTTACATCTCATTGCAAGTACATGTACATACATGGATAGCTTACATGTACATGCCTCACTTTGATAAATCATCAACACAAAAAAGATAAATTCAATTTTCATAAAAGTTTGTCCACTTTCTTCAGTCGCTAGCACAAGCTCACCCGAAGAGGCCGGCTGCTCTAGTCCAAGCCATCCTCGAAGAGGCCCAGCACTTTCCAAGATCGTTCCATAGGAGTAAAAGAATGTTGTACTATTGCAATGTGGTTCAGCTTGGATGGTGGCCATTGAGAAGTAACATGGAAATGTGTGGTCCTTGTGTGCATCATCCAGCGGTCAAACTGACCAAAGGATTGTTGCAGCTATAGGGCATCAATGGTTTCTTTGGAAAGGTATGAAAAAGATGAGAGCGTTGTAAGTTAAAACCAGTCGGAAAAATATACTACCGGTAAATGAATGCTATTGCTGCAATGTGTAGGATACAAACTGTTCAAAGAATAAAAAACTCACGAAATTGCATCCCCCATAATATTTTTTTCTTTAACCGAAGTACATGTATACAGTGTACATGTATGTACACAGATGTTAAAATATATAATGATGATTCTCCAAAACATGTATGATAAAATTTGTGGCTATGCGAATGCACTTGGAGCTTTCAGAGTTTTCAGTTGATTTTACACCCATTTGCTCCCCCCCCCCCCCCCCCCCCCCTTTGAAGAAAAAAAAGACCTGGCACCATTCAGGGCTTTCTTGTAGAACAAAACTGTGTGTATAATCGTATTCTGATATGTAAATAAACAATCAACAACAAAAAATCAAATCATAATGATGTTACTTCTAGTGCAGAAGGGTCAGGCTATATAGAAATTTAAAAAATAACAATAGGGGCAGTTACACTGTCATCCAAACACGCCAAAAAATGCCAAACCGGAGCCTGGCCGCGATGTTACCAAGGGCAACTACGCTTTACCGGCAGACATGCCAAGCCCCAAACATTCCAAAACGAAGTGTGATCTTTTGGCGTGTTTTGGCGTGTTTTGGCGTGTTTTGGCGTGTTTTGGCGTGTTTGGCAAGTATAACCGCTCGCAGTTGTAACATCGCGATGTTAGGCACGTGACTTCCGGCACTTCCGGATTGTTACCCGCGCTCTTTTAAACCACGTTCTTCCCGTGTGATATTTATAGCATTTCCATCGTCGCGCGTGTTATCCGTTCATTCAGCTCCGTTTGTTCCAATTCCGTTAACTCATCCTTTATTCAATCTTTGTTATTCCCGTCTGGCCATATCTGTCTAGTAGTAGTATTTGAGTGTTTTGTTAGATTAATTAATATCACCATGGAAGTGAACAATTCCCATTGGACTGAGGTTGGTGAGCTCTTGCTGTCGCCTCATAAAGTACCTAAAAAAACGAGCACGACGATCACTTTCCCTACGACGTCGGCGAATTCTCATAATTCCAATTAACAACGATGATTTTCTTAACCTTCCCATATCGTTTTTACTACTAGATTTCGATTGAATTTGGGAAACTGAATCAGCAGCCGTAGTCCGTACTTCGTAACTTATCCACTCTTGCCTCAAATACTACACGCGAGATAAACAAAACATATCGCATGCATGCGCATGGGTGTATCGCTATTTAGCTAGCTATAGCGCTAGCTGGAAATTGCGCGCGCTAAAAATCTTATAGCAGGCCGGGGTCAAAGGTCGGGAAGACTGCACATGCGCATTACCAACCGAAACACGCCAAAACATCGCTGAACAGCTCCGTCGGTGATGTTTCAGCACAAGTGTAACCGGGTGCACGAAACATCGCGACTTTTCAAAATGAGGTATTTGACAGTATAAATGCGCCTAATGAGACCAAATTGATAACAGATAAAGTGGTATAGCCAAAATAATATTGACCAATTAAATGCACTGTAGTAGACAAACTTGGTTTGAGTAAACAGGATTAAATAAGATTTTTACTAATAAGTTGTAGATCAAGTGGCCTTAAATGGCTTAAGCAACATGATAATCAAATGCACATGTACCCGGACATATGAACACTCAATCCAAAAATAACATACTCTATCATCACTGTCTGGTCACTACTTGGGCGTTAACCCTTGTTAATAATGTTCATGTAGAGTTCCATGCCCAATGCTGCTTTTTTTTTGGCACAACAAATTACCTAGAGAGAAAACTGAATTCTCCCAAAATGCCAATGTTACTCATGTAAGAATTGCAAAAGACAAAACTGATGAATTGAATCATACAATAGAATGGGTCAAGCCTGCAACACACTTGGTATAATACAATAAACCAATTAGTGAATGCACGTACATGGCTTTATTATTATAGTGTTCAATTTATACTCATTATTTGTATGTGCAAATTGGCAAAAAAAAATTAAAAGTGGAAATTTTCATTCTCATTGGTTTATGTAATATTGTATTACTATTTTCTAAAAAAAATTGGTGCCAATTTGAGGAGCGAAGCTGATTTATGAAACATCTGGGCCCTGTCTTACAAAGAGTTGATATTAATCGCAACTTATCTGCTATTGATATCAATCCCAACTATGTACATAAGAGATATGAGACTGTAAACTTGCGATTGATTGGAGGACTTGCGATTGATTTTGATCAATCTTAAGTCTTTGTAAGACGGGGGCCCAGAACTGGAATGGGTTCAGAAAAAAACTCACAATGATTTGCCGAGATGGATATGTAATGAAGCGAGCTGTTCTAGAGTACTTCCAAGCTGTTCATGCAGGGTTGTCATCTGCGTGCTGTTCTCCTCTCTCGTCGCCCTCTCTTGCTGAAGTTTCTCTTCCAGGTCAGTGAGGCGACTTGTCAGAGCATCTACATTGGACGTGGTTTTCTGACATGGGCAAGAATGGTTAAACTTAATAGAAAATGATACCATTTTGGTTTGGTTGATCTACCACAAACATTTACATCCACTAGATACTGGTTTTGTTTGATATATAAGTATACAATGTACTCTGAAACATAATCAGGAGTGATAGTGAGAGTTTAAAAAAAAGGCTTTAGAAATCGGAGCAAAGCGTTTGCTCGAGGCCTTCAAGCAAGACATGCGAAAACGGCACCTCACCCTCCTAATCTTAAATAAGATTTACATCTATCTTTAATAGGGAATATGACTTTTTGAACAGAAAAAAAGATCTCTAAAAAATTATTTTTAAAACTTAATAAATCAGGAAACTATCAGGCCTGCATAATGCAAATTATAGAATTGATTATTGTTTATTAACAGCACAAGACACTGCCACAAATCTTAACAGTTATCTTTCTAAGGTGGTATTCTGAACAGGTTGTTATCTTAAACTTTAGAGGAACTGTGTTGATTACCGGTATCACAATTAATTAATAATTGATCAAAATTAGGACAATTCATTGACTGAAGTCTATGCAAAGCTGGCTACATTCAATTAGATTTAAAAGAGATGTCTGCACAAGTAGCATTTAGAGCCCCCCTGTACCATGATACAGATGTTACAACCAAATTTCTCGTCAAGATGACTGGTCCAGGCTAAAGCATCTTGCCGGGTATAGAAGCTTCATATTGATGAAGTGACTGCATTTGTAAGTTTTCCTTGGCATTATACTACACATAAATTCATGTTTTAACTTTGGGGGAAGATTATGGATTGGTTCAAGTTATGACCTCATACCTCGAGTTCTGACGACAATCTAGTATTCTCCTCCGCCAAACCTGAAACTTCTTCAAGTCTCTTGGATAGGCCTTCCACTTCCTACACAAAAAATAAAGGTTCAGAGAAATGTTGCAGTCTTATAAGTGAAATCAGACATTAAATCAATATGAGCAGCAGGTTTATGACTTTCATTAGATATTGAGAAAAGGGGTGTTCGGAACACTTCCTTATAGGGTGTACAACAAATATAAACTAATTATAGGACATAAAAACTGTTACAGTAATGAAACCGTTTTGACAAATTAGGGTTTCAATGGCTCCCACACCTTTAGTGATGTTGGTGCTTGCTTTGGAAGAATCTCACTATTATCTATACATTCTGCAAATCAAATGGGTGTAAATGATTGATTAACAAATAAATATGAATGTATTTAAACAGATTTATTTATTCCTAAAATCAGAAGCCAGTTAGAGCAAGGGTAATACTGGAGCACCTTGTCTGGCAGACTTGTGCTGTGAAAATATCCAATATAAATATAATTATTACCTGGTCCTTGTTTTTGTGAGCCAGCGTGAGTTCCTGTACTCTGCTCTCAAGCTCTGCTGTATCACTGTGTCCATTCTGAGCCTCAGGTTCAACCGTTGCTTCTAACTCCTTCATCTACAACGAAAATCGATGACACACTCATGGTTAAAGGTATTACTTAGGTAACTTTGCCTCTGATTCTATACAAAATCCTGGATTTAGCTCATGTTGCAATGATAATTTTAAACCTTTACGTCAGTCAGGAACCCCCATGACTTTTACAAGCCGATCTCCTGTTTGATTATCAAGATATTTATGCTTGGAATTCAAAATTTCAAAAACCGTTTTAGCCAATGGTCTTTATAACACTACAGTCTATTGGGGAAAGTGAGTATGGTAAAAACCGGTCACTCAAAGATTTGTACTTTTTTGAGGCACTTCATGATCATTTTGAAGCGTGATTTGTTTAGGGCTTCAATATTACACCATATTACAGACACTGGTAACACGTACATGTAGGGCCATGCATCTCGGATTTAACATTGTTAAACAATGCCTTTGAAGGGTTCTACAGGTACTGCTGTGGTGATGGTTGCTCCAGTCAATTTTCTCACTCTTGTATTCTAGTCACACCAATGAGACTGACACCAGACCGACAACAGACTGACTAGAAAAAATAACAAAACCTCCAGTGGCCAAGGATTGGTCAGTTTAGTGTCGGTGTGCAGTCAGTATGACTATGGTATAACTGAATTCCATCTTCAGCCCTTGACCAAATACTATACCTAACCCGCAAACCATGGGTCTACTATCGGTATGCAAAGATACAACATATGACATTAATTACCAAGACAAATTACAAAATTAATCTAGATCATGACCCAAGATCTTCATTTTATTAAATAACATTCTTTGCTACATGTACTTCCTCTGCTTTAGAGCATCTCAGAATTAACTGATAATAAATCAATTAGATGATATCTTCTCCTTTTTTTCCTTGGGAGGGGGGGTTATCCAAACTAAATGAGTTTATAACTGAAAGCTGCTTATCCTTACCCGTTTCTTTAATCTGACATTCTCTTCTTTATATGCTGATAGTTGTCTCTTCCACTCTTCAACGTTAGAAGTACTCTCTTGCAGTGCAGTGGTCAGTCTGGCGTTATTATTCTTCAAAGTCTGGAGCTCCAGCTCCCATTTCTTGGCATTATTTGAACTGGAGAGTAAATAGAAATAGAGAAACATTGCTGTTAAAGTATGCAGCACTCCTCTGAAAGGTTACAGATCATCTTGAATGCTGGGGGGGGGGGCAACAGCATTTCCAAGAAAAATGAATATGTGTGTGTTATAAGATACAGGAATATGAACCTCCGTTTGCTTACAGTGTACCAATAACCTAAAACCATTTTTTTTTTTTTGGGGGGGGGGTACATTTACAATGTATGAAATCAATCTCAACAAATTAATGAAAAAAACTTAATCCTGCATCTATTGTCTAAGAGATAAGGGGAGTGTAGAAATTAAAGAAAACCCCAAGTTCAACATGGGTTTTGGTTGTGCCCTATTCTACGCAAGCACTTATGAGTGCGTCGAGTAGCAACACAGAATCCCTAACATACAATCCAAAATATGTTTTGGTGATTGGTACTGTATTGGTACCCTGTCATATTATTGGTACCCTTTAAATCTTTGTATTGGTACCCTTAAAATCATTGTATGGTACCTTTTAAATCATTGTATTGGTACCCTTTAATTACTTGTTTTCAGGATCCTTTAAGTCATTCTATTGCTACCCTTAAGTCATTATATTGGTACCCTTTAAATTTTTGTATTGGTACCCTATAAATCCTTTTTTCAGAATCCTTTAAGTCATTCTATTGCTACCCTTAAGTCATTATATTGGTACCCTTTGAGTCATTTTTATTTTGCACTACCGGTACTTCTATTGAGGTGATTTATCGCTTCATGTGAGAACAATGCAATATGATCTAGCCAAAGCAACTACCTAATTAAAGCACGTACATCCAGTCCACACATTTTATTGATCCACTTTAAGACATTTTATTTTGGGGTGGTTTTTATCGCTTCAAGTGAGAACAAATATGATATGATCTAGACAAGGCACCTGGCAAATATTCATGTACGCCTCACTGACGCAAGCATACTTAAAAACCAGGAGTGAAACTTGATTGTGTGATCTGATTCAATCTATGACTTAATTGAACAGATTTAATATCAATACGCACACAGAAACAGATTGAGAATAGATTTGTGTACAATTCAAGAGTCTGAAGGAAGGACAACAGAAAATACTTCTCTGTATAGATGTAATGATTGTACAATGAATCAGATATTAACTTGTCAATGATCTATCACAATCAACTACATAATTGTGCTAATTCATATAATTTTCCCTTTGGGAAGCTAACCTCATTTAATCCTTATGGATATTACTTGTAAAAACATGCAAATGTTTGTAATTGGATATTATCCTGTTCAGGGAATAGCTAATCTTGATATTTTTTTTTGAGGTTTCAATCCAGAACGATTGGGCCTCATTTTTCTTCCTGGATATGCTTGGAATTGTTAAATGTAGAGTACTTCCATAAAGAAATACTGTATACATGTACATTAACATTTCTAATCTGTCAAGAGTGTTTAAGTCCTCCGGTTTACCCTACCAAAATGGCCGATATGTGTGCCATAGAAAGATTCAAAATTATCATTATTATTATCATTATCAAATCAGGGTAATAGTATATCTGAAAAGTGATTAGAGACATCATTGATGTAAAGCGCTATGTAAACCCTGAATATTATCATCATGTTGAGTTATTTGCATTACGCACAGGGAGTTGAAGGTGGCTAGGGATGATCCTAGATCCTAGGAGATGTGAGTTGGTCTAGCGGCACGTTCATTTGGTCAGCTCTCTGTCTACGCCTACATACTGGCTCAGGCAACCCTGGTTCGAAACTGAGTCGTTTGGATGGTGACGTTTAAAGGTCGGTGCGCAGACGTAAATAATCATATCTGATAGATACATGTCTGTAAAAACCCAATTACACACACATCATTATTCTTATAACTTACCTCTGTGCCAATGCTATTTTGAGTCGATCATTCTCATACTTGAGCTGGGCATCAGATGAGGCCATAATGTGTACTGGGTTGGGTATCGAGCCAGTTGAATCCCCAGAACTTTGCTGCAAGCATTGAAAGAGAATGAAAAATCTTATCACCAAAAGGTAGAAATTCTTATTTAATCATACGTGTAACTCACACATAGTTCATTGCGTATTTTGCAGGAGAAAGAAACAATTCCTTAATGAAACCATGGACTTTATGATTAAAACACATGAAATTAAATCTGTTTCACTACCAAAAAAATCTGATAAAACTGTCAGTTTATATACATGTACGTACATGTAGACATGATTGTTAATTTGTTGATTGTACCTATAATATCTACTTACAAATTTCCTCTTTTCTAAGATATTTTTAAAGCAAATTTTCACAAGGAAGGAAAATACAGATTTACTGTAAATGCAAACGTTCAAAACTAATTGAAGAATTGGTGGATTTGTTAGACGGGTTTATTGATCTACAGCTTTGACAAATTCATAATATTCTTGTTTCTTTTAAATACTCACATTCTTTATTTATTCAAATACATAAAAGATTTTTTTTTTTTTTTTGTTGGGGGAGGGGGTGGGGGTGTTTTTTGTACATATTAACTTTCTCCCAAAATTTTAATGCCTTAGAGTGTGCAACCATTAGAAGTTTATAGCAATACCTTTGCATGGTTGATTTCATTGTTGGTGATCTTGGCCGATCCATTCTGGACGGGGGTAGAATCTATGCCTTTCTTGGAGGGTTCCGAGGTGATTTCTAATGCCGCTTCCTTTACTCTCTCAAACTCTTCTATGAACTGCAGGTTTGGGAGTAAGAGAGGAAAGGAGTAAGAGATCACGATGGAAGCTGAATCAGAATATACATGTAATACAGAGATAATATGAGAGAGATTACATGTAAGTTCAAGCTCATTTATTTTC
This sequence comes from Strongylocentrotus purpuratus, assembly GCF_000002235.5. Taxonomy (NCBI): domain Eukaryota; kingdom Metazoa; phylum Echinodermata; class Echinoidea; order Camarodonta; family Strongylocentrotidae; genus Strongylocentrotus; species Strongylocentrotus purpuratus. The sequence goes on from NW_022145615.1 coordinate 8,632,680, forward strand.
CATAACATTAACTTTAAAACAAATAAAAAATATATTGATATAATATAAAAATACAAAATACCTACATGTACATGTAGAATCAACAAAAATTCATGTTGTAAGCATTGATAACACTTATGATATCATGTAAAGCATTGTGAAACTTGAGCAAGTACAATCTATTCAATTGTCCATTATCTCATTAAGAAAGACGTTAAGAAATGGAATGTCCATTTACAGAACATACAGGTTAACAGCTTAAAACTATGCATTACCTTAAACAAAGACATTAAGAAATAAAATACCGGTACCCATTACAGAACATACAAGTAACAGAGAGAAACAGAGATACATGCAGGAAGATAAATACGAACAAAAAGAAAGACACATATAAGAAGAGCATAAATATATTTTTAAAAATATATATATAATTTAGAGAGAGAGAGAGAGAGACGGGAGTAAGAAAGAAGGACAAGGATGGATGAAGGTGCATTTGTTAAGAGGTAGACAGAGAGACAGACACACACAGATCTCGAGAGAGGGAGAGAGATAAAGAGAGACAGACAGACATGTAGGAAAATCAACAGAGAAAGAGTTGTAGAAATATATACACAGTATAGAGAAGAGAGAGAGAGAGAGAGAGAGAGAGAGAGAGAGAGACAAAGAAAGGGACTGAGAGAAGTTCTAAATATAAAACACTTCCTTCAATATGCTCTATTTAACAAAAACTTGTCAACACTGTGCACTAACGAGAATAAATATGATCCAAACTAGATCTATAATCTATACAATCCCGCCTCCACATCAGAGCTTTGTAGAGGACACAACCTGGGGCGTGTTTCACAAAGACTAAGATCAACTTTAAGTTTGACTTAACATTGGCAGGCCGTTCATGCCACCGTTTGCTCTCACCATTCACTGGCATTGGTCTCTCAAGGGACGTACAAATCATGATCACAAATCTACTGAGTTTACATTTTTTGATAATTTATTATTGAAGGAAAAAATAGTATTGAAAGATCATAATGGTGAGATCAAACATTGGCATGAACGGCCTGCCATCTTTAGTTAAGTCCAAGTTAAAGTCGATCTTGGTCTTTGTGAAACACTCCCCTGGTGTGGACATATTTGTACACACACACCACGGTGAGTATGTGTAGAATGTAAACGCTATAAATCATTTGTAGTCATTAAGGACTGGGTCTTGACTATGAAAGTAGTTGCGTCCTGGAATTGATGAGCCAGCACAAGAATCTTGGACCGTTGTAATTTTTAGAGTGCACCCTAATAAGGAGCATCAAACCGTTAACGGGGGAAGTTCGTCCTGATGTCAAGTAGGTTTTGAACCAACTCAAAGATAAATTGAGTTCTGGTGAATCTGGTCATATGATTGCATTGTGAAAAAGCTGTGTGGACTCAGCAATTGGAAAAGGCTGATCATGAACACGTAGCAGATAATGTGCATCATGGTTTCGGAATCATCAAAATGATAAGAAATTGGCCCGGTCACATGCAGAAATTGAACTACCGTACACAAAAATGTGACATAAAAGTTGTAGTCCACAACCTTTGGCTGTTCCATGTCACATTTAAAAACTGAAGGCATTTGAAGAAGTACTTTTTCAGGGGACATGTTTTCTACGATACTCTTCCACATTAAGAAACTGTATAAAGAATTTAAAATTTCAAACATTCTTAATATTCTTGGTTCTTGTTCTTTTGAAGGTTTATTAAACACAAGCTACAGACCGACCTTCAAATACATGTAAAAGAACCTTAGAAATATTAAACTAGCTCTCATTAGGCTGATACGTACCTTGTTGAGTTCCATCTCGGTGCTGAAGCCCAGCCCGTAGACTGTGTTTGCTCTGGTGTCGGCCCACTGCCCAAACTTCTGTGAGGTCTTAGTGAAGGTCATGGTAGATGAAATAGTGCTGTTGATAATCGCCTGAAATGAGATTTCAAATCATATTTGGTCAACAAAAGTCAACAAAACAAAAGATTAAAGATTTAAGATTATTTTATTGATCAATATACATGCAAACATTACATTTTACTTCCAATGGCTTTTTGGGGAGGCTCTGGCCTGAAAATATATACGGTAACAACAACTTCCAGTAAATTTACGGTAATCAGGAACTATTAACACATTTCAATTCTGTGATGAGATAAATCAGGGTTTTGCTTATTTTTTTTGACATTTTGTTTTTCTTCTCAAATCTGTACCTCTTACTTCTGGACCTCTCGCATGGAAAAAGCTTCTAGTTTTACATTAACATCTTTCTAATGACCTGCAAAGACCCCCTGTGGAAATATAGCAGTATTTACAACTACACTGTGGTAATAAACCAAAATATTTTAAACTTCCGAAGACATTTATTACACTTTGTTCTTCTTGAATACAAGTTGTAATATTTAGTACATTACACTGTACATATGTTCATGCTTCAAAGTGAATCAATCATAGATGTGAGAGAAAAATTATCACTGCACAATTCCAATAGGCTTCTCTCCACATACCAGAAATATATTCTGCACATAATATGTAAAGTACTAATTTGGGGAATTATGGAATCTCTGTAAAAAAAATGAAACAAAGTGCCTGTACGTACACATTTCCTGTGCTCAATTTAGTATCAAGTGTCAATTTGATCGAAAGTCAATCTCAGAGATTTTCTTCTTTCCATTTTTATTTTCTTTTTTTCCTGCCGGCTTGTGGCTACTATTAAGACAATATCCTGTTGATTTCCTGTTCACAAGTTCCAATACAAGTGGAGAAGAAGATCCTCTTTTTACCACGATCATATTGTTCCTTCTTAGAAATTTGTTTTGAATTAATTCCTGGTTCAAGTGTACTAAAAACATCAATTTCTATGATTATTTAGCCTTGTCATATATAATATACATGTACATGTATATATGCAAGTCCTACATGTAACATCCATTACCGGTACTTGTTAGAATAAAATGTAAAGAATTGTATTGATATTTTGTAGTCAAATGAAAATTGGAAACAAATAGAGGGTTTGTTTCTAATTGTACTTTATAATGACTGTATAGTGTATGTACATGCATCATACATGTATACATGTATGATTAATTGCCAGACTTGGTTGTGCATGCCTCCCCCACCCTCCTATATACACAAATCCATGTACCATGACAGAACCGCTATAAATGAAAGGGGCCTTGTATCTCCCTCACCTCCCAGGAACATATCAATGACACAAATCCATATTTGATATATTTGCTTCATATGGGGTTGGGGTAAACATCCTGTGCGACAATGACTACATCAACTTAATCAAATTTGATAGACTATTCCTGTAATAGGCTAAGACAGGATTGGTGTAGCTTTAATCCCTCTTTAATCTCACTCAATCATATCTGTATATATCTCATGACAGGTCAATGACCTTGCAATTACGATCCCATCATCTGATATGACTGGCAGTCTATCAATAGGGCTAAGTACAGAGCAATTATAGTGACACACTTTTATTTTTAAATCAATTTGCGTTTCGAACCTCACTTACAATGTACATACTGTACACGTACATATCCATGTACAACCCAGCACCACAAATGTCATCTGGGGGGTGTTTCATAAAGCTGTTCGTTAAGTTATGCATGACTTTAAGAACGACTTGTATATGAAGTGCCAGATAGGGTGCCCAAAGTTTTTTTTGATATTTTAAATAACCTCAATTGAATTATGGCAACAAATATACTTTGCAATAAAAATGTTTGTTATCATAAGATATGTTAATCTACATCTGCACAGTTCAATTTTATTTGATGTATTTAATAATGATTGAGCATCCCATTTGGCTTTTATTGGGGGTGTTTCATAAAGCTGTTCGTAAAGTTACGCATGACTTTACGAACGACTTGTATATGAAGTGCCAGATAGGGTGCCCAAAGTTTTTTCTGAGATTTTCAATAACCTCAATTGAATTATGGCAACAAATACTTTGCAATAAAAATGTTTGTTATCATAAGAATGTTAATCTACATCTGCACAGTTCAATTTTATTTGATGTATTTAATAATGATTGAGCATCCCATTTGGCTCTTGTCGTTCGTAAAGTCATGCGTAACTTGACAAACTCTTTATGAAACACCCCCCAGAGATGATATCCTTTAAGTGACTGTAAGTCTGACTCTAAATATGGAGATTCTGAACTTTATCATGTACTTCGCAAGACTTTGATGTTTTAACGGCTGCAGTCACTGAGAGAAGATAGAGAATATTCAAACTCATCATGAAAATTTTCTTTTTCTTTTCAGAGAAGTACATAAAAATGTCATACATGTATACGTGATTACATGGAAGATATGAAGACGTCAGATACAATGAAGGCTACAGTAACTTCTTGGACAAATTCCCAATTCTGACATCCTAATTTTCTATTTCCTTCATCCAAATTCCGCCTATTTATCAGCCCACTTTTAAATACCTGAGTTTACAAGTGGGCTCACTCAACAAGACATGTACACTTGCCTTCTTATCAGAAGGTTGCGTGTTATAGTGAACTTCATAAACCATAAAACACCATAACGTGGCAATCTCCACTGGAGGGAGTGTCAAGGATTTGATTTCCAAAAATAACCATAAGGAGAAATTGGCATTCAGCATGCCTCATACTTGTTCATGTACGAAAGAGTAGATTATTGGACTATTAATTTAAGAAATTCATAACTTTGGGGAAAATATGAAGTATTATGCCAATTTGCTGATCTCGTTTAATAGCTGATCTCGAGTTCAGGCAAAGGAACAGTTTTGCTGCATTTTGAGAAGGACCGGCTTCAAGTCATTCTAAATCTTCCTCCGAGTCCTAGGCAGTACATGTAGATGGGTACATACTGTACAACTACGTACTGTAGGGTAAGATCAACACAATATGGTTCTAATAAAACTTGCTTCATGTGCTGGAAATTACATTCAATGAAAACCACCTGTTCTGGTCGATTCACCGTCAGGACAGCTCTTTAGTCTTTATCATTGATGAAATAAATACCATGAGCTAATGTTGCCAGAGCAAATGACAGATCATCAATATTTGCTGGGAGATGTTGCAGGCAAACAGCCGCAAATTCTAAATGTTCAATGAAAATTGGCAGGATGCATTGTGTAATATCATCTGTTTGGAAGCCAGAACGGTGTTAACTCATACATGTATATATTATTTTACACATAGTTATTACGCCTTTTGGCCTCCAAAGAGATATTTAATATGTTGTCTATCAAGTCTATTTTCAGAAAGTATATTACAGCTGCAATTACACTGCGATTTTTCTCACATTTCGGTGTTTCGTTGCAAACTGCTTAGCATGGCAACTACAAGCAAACACGACAACGAAAAACTAAAATCGCAGGAAACACCAACTCTGGAATGTTTCTTTTTTAACGCCTGCCAACATTTTTGCAACTTGTAAATCTAAACTTTGGTACAAAGCCGGTTTTTCGTCACGTGACTCTCCTTGCTTCTCTGCAATCGCACGCAGAGTAGCGACAAGTTGCGCATACACACTACTCACCAAAATAGTGGTATGAATGAGCAGACACCAATGTTTTAATTATTATTTAATGGGTTTTTCCGAGTAGTGTAAATGGCAGTCAAAGGAATCTACGATTTTTCAAAACGGTGTTTGGGATGTGTGAACGGGCCTTACCTTGGATCCATCCACGCTGATGATCCTGTAGCTGTTGCGGGTGCTGTCAAAGAAGAAGGAGACGGTAACGGCCTGTTTGCTGGAGGGAAGCCAGTTCTTCTTCGTGTTTGGATCAATTTGGAACACATGAGCCCTGGTCGTGAAGATGGGCTGCTCCCTACATAAAGAAAAATATAATAATAATCATAGATATATGTCCAGAGATTTAAAGGGTACTTATTTCTATTTTTTTTTTCTCACTTTATCAAATATTGTTAATACTGTATGTGATTCTCATGATTCGTTTTAATAGAATAAACAAAGAAAACAATAACAAATATATAAAAAGATCAAAGGGTACTTCATGATTTTACCTAAAATATTGAAAAAGAAATAATTTTTACGACTGCATGTCCTTCTATCAATCAAATCAAATCAAACATGAAATCACTGAAAACAGTACAAGAGAAATCCAAATTAGGAAAGGATGAGAGGACACAATGTTTTAAAAAATTACATCAATTCAAGGTACACACAAAAATTAAAGAAGAGTAAACAAGTTGTTTAATTGTGATGCAGGGATTTGCATTCTGATGTCTCAAAACTTTCAAAAGGGCCATACATGTAAGCATTGTAAAGAATCATAATTGAAAACTTTCCTAAAAGTATGGTAGCAAAATATTCATTGTTTAATAGCAATATAATAATTTTTCTTTTCAAATTTGAATTTTGCAACTGGTAGTGTTTCACTGGCAATTTTTTGGGGTACAAAATGGAGACTTCTATTTTCACTTTTAGAGAGAAAACCCAGAGGCCCGAATTCACAAAGCAAGGTTTGAGCTCAGACCAAGGTTTGAGGTCAAACCTCCTTTTGTTTCGCCAAACCAGGTTTGTAAAAAACGCGTAAAACGCGTCATATGACGTACGAAAACCAAGGTTTGTCGACAAACCTCCTTTGTGAATTCGGGCCACAGAGTCTTTAGTTCTGAAATTGTGGGCATAACCACATACAGTCTGTACATACATGTATATACCACCATGAAGTCACTTTGCTGCAACAGATAATTATAACATTTGAGCTAAGTTGTTGAGGGCTTGCAAATCCTTGAAAGGGCATTTAAGATACTTGAGTACTGAGTAGTTTCACACTGATTACAGTGCTATTGTGGGATACAACATTATAGGAAAAAGTGGAAAGACGGTGAAATTTTACATGGGAGAAACCATACACAATCAAGGTCAACATGTACAAAGGATACTTGTTTTCCTTCTTGCTAATGGGTACATGAACATATTACTTCATAGAAAATCAAAGCTACCTGTACATTATACATCACATATGTGCATATATGTACATGTATGTTGTTAATGTAACTTGTAGGAAAACACATACTGTACATTTACCATCACTGTAATAACAAAGCAACAACAAAAAAAATTAAAAATTAAAAAAAACACAAAAAGGGATTCTCAGATTAATGATTTTCCAATTTGTCAATCAAAGTTGAAAAAAAAAGGAAATTTGAAATGGAATATTCACTTCATTAAAAGTTACTGCAGCACACTATGTACGCATGATGAATAGCACATGTGATAAAAATGCTTTGCTAATTTCTAGTTCCCTTAGTTTGCAAATCTACACTTCTCACTTTATTTCGGAAAACATCTCCCAAGATCACTAATAATCTGGAAACAATGTTTCAAATTTGTGAGACCTGTGTATTTGGAGCCTGAAGCCTTGAAAGGGCAATCCCGCATTGTGAGTCAGTGCCAGCCACTCCAGACTAAACACCAAAGTCCCCTGATGAACTACTATTAGTCTCATGAGTGAATAATATAGTTAATAAAGTCCCCAGGCAAGTGAATTAACACCCCTGAAAACAACATCCTGTCTTCGTCTTTTTCAGATTATAAGAATTTCAAGTTTCAATTGTCTGAGCTGTCTGCATTTGCTAATTTTTTGGAAAAATGTGCCTACATGTAAATGCATTTTAGAGAGTTTAAAGTCTGTGCACGCAACACAATGAATGCAAACAGTTTTCTGCATAAGTACATTGTAGGTATCAAAACATATTCTTATTTCATAAATGGGATTTACAATTAAATATTCGGTAGGGAGAAAAAGTTTTTTCCTTTTTTTTTTTAAAGGTACACATGTACAGTTGTACCTGTTAAAAGCAAAGTAAGCCCAACTTCATCACAAAGTCTTTGAAGGAATCAACTTTTAGAAAGCAATCCCAATAGCCTGTGTCACATAATCAATAATATATTTATTACATAATTAGATCCTAGGAAATACACTACTGAGTGTATTGAAATCGGCCTCGAGCCCGTTTATTGAAAGTCCTTGCAACTGTGTTGCTGATATATTTTCATTTTTACTTCTTTTGAAAAAAAATATCAGGCTATTCGAAATCCTACAAAATGTTTTATGGCAATTGCAATTGAAATCAGTCCTTTTCAATAACAGAGGTATTTTCTTTTTAGAAGTGCTGTAATGAATGTTCTTGTAGGTCAGCAAAGTGACGCCTATACTCAGTAATGACACTGATTTTAAATAGGTATTGGCACTATTGGTAAAAAACAGAAAAGTGTCAAAATGTCCCACAATAACAAAACTAATGTCTCTAGATATGGACTGTACTCTAAATATGTTCTGTACGTACACATAACGGAGAAGGACGTTTTTTGTGCAAATTTCCTATATCACAAAATATCCTTCTTTTATAACTGTACACGCGCTGATAAACAATTTCTATTAGCATGCACAGTTCAATTCAAAATCTGACTGGAAATTGTCAGACTGCCAGTATGGACATTAATCTACACAATGTACATGTGTGTAATTCCTTCAACCATTACTGCAGGAAACACTTAGGTATTCTTTTCAGCCCTTAGATGACCTTAACCTCAGCACTTGCTGTCTGGAAACAAAAATCAGTTTAGCAAGAAAATTTTTGTAGTAAGCAGGGAATAGAACTCAAATAAAGGCTGCATTACACCGTTAACAATAAACCCACTGATTTCGTTCACAACAACACACAATGGAGACGAACACATCTTGAAAATAATACAGAATTGATGAATAATGGAATCCGGTCAGACAGGTTGTTATTGGCTCAGTCAGAGGTAGAAAATCATCCTCATTAATACTCACGTTTTCAACTCCATTTCTAACAATAGACGGTCCGAAATAACACCTCCGAAAACAACAAATTCCCTTTGCGGCGGCCAAGTGGGGAAATGAACAAGATAAGGAATAATGCAATCACATTGGCAAATTATGCATCGGGATCAGGATGGACACAAGAAAACCGCTCTCACTCGATCGTACAAGAAACGGGAGTGAGCTGATACGACTTGGGAATAGCAATTTCATGGCTGGAAAACAGGAACAGAGAAATAGACTTGCAGCTTCCCCTTTTACAACGAGCTCACAAGCCATGAAAAGGGCAGATGGCAATTATAGCAGCCTTTTTTCTCTCTCCCTCTCTCTCTCTCTTAGTTTCTTTCTGTCTCGCTCTCCCTCTCTCTCTCAAGCTCTGTCCCTGGAAAGTGGATTGGACTGGAATTGAAAAAAAAATGACCATAAGTTGAGCAGGAGGGTAGGAAGTGAGGGAAGTGAGAGAGGGAAGTGAGGGGGAGAAAAAAGGAATACATACATGTACATATGTACATGTATCACAGGACTATGATGGTGAGAGAAAGAGATAGAGAGAGAGACAGAGTGAGAAAAAGATAGAGAGACAGTGAGGGTGAAAGAGTAGAGCATACATGACGTTGTGTTCACACTATCAACAGCCTTTTCACACACAGCTAAAATGCATCGTATCTAGAGATGATTAGTATAAACGTGTTTAACTCAACAGTTTTAAACATGTTTATAATCATGTTTATAGAATTTTGGCTGTGTGTGAAAAGGCTGTTACAGTTATTGTCTTTGTGACACTAATGTTCTCAAACATTAATTCAGTTTTCAAAATGAAAAATTCTAGAAGAAACATGCATGTACATGTAGTAGCCCAAGAAGTCCGGGGAAAACAGTTCAGGAATATGATTCCTCTGTATATGTTGTACACACTGTGAGAGAAATATTTTTGCAAACAAATTCCTGCATTTTTATATTACTTTTCGTTTTCTAAAGAGTGAGAACCATTATACAAGTACAACAACACCATTTCGAAACGTGTGTTTTTTATTGCAATACATTTCAATTGGATGTTAATTGGAAATCTTGTACATGTACTAATGATGGTTTTGTGGAATGATGCCAAGACCCATTCAGGCATGAAGTAGTAAGTCTTTAAAAAATTGAACATGTACTGCAATTTGAATGTTTGCATCGGGTAACAAAATTACACATGGGGAACAATGTGGCCAACAGCTTTGCTTTTTCACCCAAACAAATACATGTATGGCCTCTCAGCATTCATTTCAAAGACACTGAGTATTGTTGCAGTGATTTCTTAAAAGGCGGTTTATGAAATAGTGTTTGAACAGGGCTCAAATACATAATGAATGAATTGTAGACTGCAGAAGTTCAACAATATTTATCCTGTACTATTCAATAACTACAAAGGCTGGAGCTCAGTCAGCTCACTATAAATGAATTTCATCTGGCAAAAACTGAATTATCATTAGACACAAAACCCATTGGTCATGCAAGGTACATGGATGGGTACAGATGCGGCGGGAAATACCTACATGTGGAAGAGACGAAAACAACTTGGCTTCTGCATTTTGAGGGAGGGTCGTCTCGCTGCTCAGTGGTCAGCTCGGGGCACGATCAATCAATAGATTGTCACCGATGAGATGCGACAGGGGTAATTATTCACCAATAATAAGATCACTCACTAGATTGAGCAAAGCAGTATTCCTCCTGTTCACTATTATTTCTCCAGCCTGGGCTTAATGAACACCATGTCTGGGCACTCCATCAATGAATTTCAAAGGCTGTGGTTTAATTGCTCAAATTAGAAAAAATGCTCGTTCTGTAATTGAGCAGGATCCTCAATGTGCATAACGTTTGACTCAGCAGCGATCTGCAGGTAAAATTTCACGCTGGGAGATGAGAAAATATGTAAAATGAAATCTCAAATCAAAGATAAAATATGACTAGGCTGCCTATAGATGACAATTTATCCACACAATTGAGGCTGTCTCCACGGTTACAATGAAAAGGCAGATGGTTGAGTCCTCCGACCAATTCCCACACCAAATCACTTCTGCACCTGTTTCTATTGATGCTTAATCCTTTTCCAAATCCAAAATATTTTATTTACATCCCCTGCATTATGATGATGGCAATCATTTATAGTGGATCCCTGGATGATATCATCTTGGGGGAACTTTGAGAGAAAGATTTAAACTTTCTTGGCCCCTCTTTCTTTGTCAGCTCTCAAAGAAATCGCTGAATTCGTCCAAAGAGTTGCTGGTATCTCTTTGATTCGTCCAAGAAGAGAAACAAGTTGATGTTGGTCACTTGGGAATCTTCCATCGAAAGTTCCCACTTCACATGAGAAACTCTGTAGGTTCTGTGTCCTGGATAGAACACCAAGTTGGATGCTACACGTCTCCTCTGCACAGTTGGCTGCTCTAGGTCTCCTGCGCAATACTGTGTCTAAAATCAACCTGCACTTCCCTCCGCAAATTTCATAAGTAATTAAAATTCCTGTTCCGCTCTGTCACACCGCACCACTGAAGGTACCCTAGAAACTGTGCCCTCGCAGCAAATGGCGATTTCTGGTGGTTAATGATCAACAACATGAAGGGTCGTCAATATGATGGATGTAATGTGATTCTCTGGTGTCCTAGAGTAACTACAAACAGTTTAGTGCCAATGATTTAATCCAAAACACTTGTTGTTGCCAAAGATTCATTAAATATCCATGGTTATCAAATTATAAATGAATAATCGGAAATGTTAATAATCATTCTCTGATTCTAATGATAATTATCTGACAGATAAATGTCCTTTGGTGCAATCTCAATTTGTAAGGAACATTCTCAAATGGAAAGATCCAACATCAAACCCTGGGAAGAATCAGTGGAAGAATTAGTAATCCTTAAGAAGAGGGAACATGAGCAACCAAGACGAAAATAGTGCATGGGGAGGCACAAACTTTCACAAGGTCCCGGCTTATCGCTCCAGCTCCAAGGACATTTGCGACCAACAATGTCAGACGACGTGTCGTACCACATGAAATAAACATGCGAATCGGTCCAAGGTTTTACGAGAGCCTTCCTCCCCTGTCATGAAGTAAACATTGCCACCCCCTGAGAGACGAGAAGTCAAGTTCGCCAGCGACGACATCCTATCTTCCTCGAGAGGAACTCCCAAATTACCCCCCAGGCTTCCTTCGGAGAGTCAACAGAGCCGGGTATAATCACGACCCCCCTCCCCACTAGACCACTCCCAAACCAACAACTTTTTCTCTCTTTCTCTCTCTGTTTCTACCTCTTCCCTCCTCACTCCCTCCTCCTCACTCCCTCCTCCCTCCCCTCCCCCCTCCCTCTCTCTCTCTCTATAATCTCTCTTTCAGATTTTGTTACTGAGGAGTGCCATGGTAGGTTCAAACAAATCAGCACACCCTTTGTCTATTAATATTGTCTTGTGGTAGTAGCCGATGCCTCATGCTCTTCTGATACATATTTGATTTACATGCCCTTCTTAATACTACAATTTTCATATTCTGGAATTTTCTAAAATATTTTCTTCAAAAGTAACTATAAAAAACATACAATTTGCATGTAAGCAAAACACAAACATGATTGGAATTGGAATTTGTCTCAAATCAAAATCTAACAACACATGATCTTCAAATGTGGCACAAAATAAATTCCAGCCCCCCCCCCCCATCTCTTTCTCCTGTCTCCCCTAAGAAAGCTTAGGAAACGCACCATTTGGGCGTACATCGGCAGGCACAATCCAGAACGGGCCCCTCCCCTGAGCGTCAATTGCCTGTAAATCTTCGGCAACAGACGGGGTCGGTTGATCTACGACTCATACAAACAGGCAATCAATATCTTCATCTCGCTCATCCCCAGCTTGCTTTGTCTCCTCGGTCCGTGAAGAATTCTTTACTGGAGCAAGACGGGCGCTGAGCTATTTCCAGCTCGTATATTTCAACTTCTTAATGCCAGGCATTCATAAATTTTCTTTGCACAACATATACATGTATACAGTCTCTCTCTCTCCATCTCTCTGCCATCCTGACGAGAGAGCTCTACAAATTTTATTTTTAAATACAAGAGTGACCTTCTTTATACCATGTGCATGTAGGCTACATTATGGCTTAAAGCTAGGAGCTTGCTGTACATCAAGTAACTACATGTATGTACAGTGGAATCTGTTTTGTAAAAACACTAATTAATTTCTGAACTACTATGACTGCATAATGCATAGGTATTCCTTTTTTCCATCTTGTTGGTTTTTTTAAAGGAGCTACAGTTGTACATCAAGTAACTACAGTTGAATTTGTTTTGTAAAAAGTAAAAACACTAATTAATGATAAACTCTCATTTATTATAACATGGTAATGTGTAGTTCTGTGTTTTGTCATTTTGTTGTTTGGTTGTTTATTAGTTATTTGCTTGTAGGTTTGTTTGTTATAAATATTAAGGCCCCAATCTCACAAGATTAAAGGAAGTGATATACATAGATCCACTGTATTTGTATTTAATAGTTTCTAAAAAATTCAAGTCCAAAAAATGCGATAATCAACAAACTGGTCTGTACAGAAAGATTCTAAAAGGCAATATGTCTGTTGTACCTGTACATGTGTATGCACCACTGTATACTCAAGTTTAAGACATGTACCTCCGATAGGAATGGAGGTCACAAAGTGACCTTTCGGATCCTGTACAAAAGTTTCTTTGCAGATCATCAGCTGTTCATCATATTTCATAATTTGCTGATGTAAATTTTTAAAAGGCTCTTGGAGGAAATGTTTGGTAAATTTGTGTACATTTTCTATGTTATAGAAAAATGAAGACCTCTGTTATAATTATTATCATTTTTTAATATTATTATTATTATTATTATAATGTTGATGTTAGTTTTGTGAAACTTGGTAAAAGTAAAGTTGCTTGGAACATTTTTTGGGAAAAAACATGCACAATGGAACTACATGTACATTTGTACATGTACACTGTAATGTACCTTGTTTGGCGTTCAACAATAAAGGGGATAGAGCAACGTCGATCTGGCGCTGCTCAGTGGCTGCCGGGCTCACGATCAATTGGGCAAAAAGAAATTCCATTTTCGGTTTAACGTCATAAAATTTGGAGTGGACTTTAAAAGATTATTATTATTATTATTATGTATATGTATATGTAAATGTAGACGAGGAGCAGGCGAAACCTATAAATATAATAAATTGTTACATTTTAAGTTAAAGAGTTTTTAACAGGCCTTGTTTCCTTGTTTCCAAAAGAGATTCTAGTAATGGGATTGCCTTGCTACAAAAAAAAAGAAAAACCTACATGTACTGTATACAATAACAAACAAGATACCACTCCACTCATACTTTTTAATTTAAGGAAACCAATATATCAGCAAGGCCATTTTATTAGACAACACTTTTAAAACTACAAGGTTAATTGGAGACTACAGCTTACAATAAATTCATCACAGCTGGACTATAGAGGGAGCTATTCATTTTATTCAGAATGCACATTGAGTAGGACGTACAGAATTACAAGATGGAACAGATCTGTAACAGCCTGATATTGTGATTATTCATACACAGAAGGGGGGAATGAAGTCGCTATAGGGCATTGGCCATATGACTGTGCACTGTTGAAGTTGTCACAAAATTCTTCCCATTTTAAAAGTGCTCTGTACTGTCATGTTCTATCCTCATACATGTTCTGTACATGTACATGTACATTTATTGTACATCAAACATGCAGGCCTACATATATAGGACATGAAAACTTGTATGATTTTTAGGTTAATTGAATGGTTTCAAGGTGACAGGTGATTCCAAGATGACAGGTAATTCTATACACCTCCGTGTATATTAAAAGATACTTTTGTTTTCATTGTTTAAATAAAATAGCTGCTCAGCATTTTTTTAGTAATAGCCCCAGAAAGATAACTGTTATCTTGTTATATCATATTCACACTTTTAATAAGTGTTCCAGAACTAAATGGCACTCAGAATATTTCATTTCAAATAAATGAATTGTTACAAAATGTATGTAATTTTTTAATTTTTTTTTTAGGATAACATACATGTACATGTATGTCTCAGTAATTTACTGATACTGCAATAGTGCAATTAAGCATCCCCCCAAAAAAATGCTTTATAAGGATGGAAACAGGGTGAAATGAGGAAAATAGATAAAATAAGCAAGCATGACCGCCCCGCCCCTTATCCCTCAATCCTGTCAAAAAACTAATGGTGGTACACATACTTGACAGGGAAAAATATATTTACAAAATTTCGGGGGCTACTTTTCAAGCTTGCTTGCATGAAAATAACACTATTAAATTTGTTTTGCATTGAACTCTATGCAAATTCTGGGGGGCTCTCTTATGACTTTCGGGGCTCTTTTTGGCATTTCGGGGGCAAATTCCCCCAAGTCCCTGAGTATTTTTTTTCCCCCTGGTACTTGATATTCAAATCTGCTACACAGAGGATTACTGTACAAGTTTTTCATTGTTGTTGAGTCGTTAACTACAGAGTCCATGGTTCATTCAAAGTAAATCAATTCATATTAACACGTCCCCAGGTTTCACATCCTCATCAGAGACAGAGCTCTAATTAATCTTATCCTTTCTTTAAAGTGGGCAGGCCCTTATCAACCAGAGAACTTTTAGAAGGCAACTTCCTCATCTGTAGATCCAAATCATGCTTTAATGCACATTCATGTGTGGACTCTATCCTTTATTCTTATATTTGTGCAACTGTAAACAAACTCACCCCAAATAACCTATATACAGGCAGGAATCATCTTTTGCGTTTATTTGATGAAGTGTGAATACAAGAGAATCAATCAATATATTAATTACTCTTTTAAAGGTACCTTTGATAAAAACAAATATATATATATACATGTATATTTGTTACAATAAATAACAATAAAATGACAGACCACCTAATAAAATATATTTCTTTAACCAAAGGAGAAGCATCATCATCACCAATAATGTTCTTCCTGCCCTGCAATTATTAATACACAAGCAAATTCATCCGATTGAATGTATTTCTGAAGTCATAGCAGAAAATGTCCTTTATATTCAATTTCCTAAAATGATTCACTTTTGCAACATACATTTGCAAACACTTTTGATTTGTTTGGATGGTACAGATTTCAAAATCAATCATCTTTTATAGAGTCTGCTCAGAATTTGCCAAACTCCAGCTCTGAACCCACTAACCTGTCATGCCCACTCTTGGAGAAATCGATCCAGGTACTCTTTGCCCTGTATAAATGCAATTCTTTCTTGCTATTATGACAAAAGAAAATGGCACAATGTTTCCTACAATGTACATACATGTACAGTTGAGAAATAAATATCTAAATACATATGTACAGCAAGATATTTGCCGTTAGTCAAAAAAAAATATAACTTGCATCACTGTAAACATGTACAGAGAGAGACAGACATGTACAGACAGACTTTGTTCAAAGTCAGGTCTATAGAAGATAGAAATTACATTTTGGTGCTATTTTACTCCAACTATGAACCACAGAATCTGTGAAAAAGGAAGAATTGGGCAATTTACATTCATAACATTGTACCTCAAGTCCTCAATCAATCTGTTCTGCATCAGACACTGTACACAATGTGCATTCATGAAAGACAAATATTGCGTGATGAAAAGGGGCGTTCAATGTCAAATAAATCATTCTCAAACACCTATTGTTCTGTGGATTTTTTTTTATATTGCAAGATTCAAACAGGAAGAGGAGGTTGTAAATTAATCACGAGACAAGATTATATTAAGGTACACCTGTTCACGTACATGTAGGAGAGCTGGGCAGGGTTTCAAGAAAGCATCATACATGTACATTTGTATTAAAGCTAAAGACCAGTTATGGTCATGCAATTGCATAGTGAAAGAAACGTTGTGAAATCGATCAGAAAAGGTTGATCATCTAGCATAGATGTACTGCAAGGTTCTGGAATCATCAAAATTATAAGAAATTTGGCCAAGTCTTCATAAAGTTAGAAGCACTGTACACAGAAAGATGTATATGGGACTACACACACGTGCGCGACACGTGCATTTGTATCTCTCAACAGTATATAGATATACTAATTTACCAAATATATCAATTAGTAGGCGGTTTCCCGTCAAAATTTTTATCGTCATGTAATATTCAAAACATATATTCTTTCACATGATTGGTAATAAGAGCTTCCATTTCATTTTTTGAAATTGGGGTGCTTCCAATACTGGTCTTTACCTTTAAAGTACAAGTTTGCTGACAGCCCATTAAAAAAATATATTTTAGGTCAAATAAATAGAAAAAAAAACATGTTTAGCATCCTGCCTTTTTGAAAAATAGGAAGGAGGCCCTTTTGTTCTTCTTTTCAAAATGGCCGCTCTGTACATTTTCCATGACAGTCGGGCCATTTTTCAAGACGGCCACCAGAATTATTTTTTTTTTAACAGAAATAGATCATTTTAGCATGTTTTTCATGATTTTTTTTCTTTAAAAAGAAAAAAAAATCAACAAATCAACAAAAAAACAAAAAGAGGAGAAAAAAAGAGGCGGCCCCCCAAAAGGAAGCGGGGATGCTAAAAATAAATATTTGTTTATATAGCCTTATTCAACACATCAAAAAATAATATATTTTGTGTATTTGAGCTATAAGGACCATACTTCCCTGCTTTCAGACATTGTTTGTTTGATTTTGGAGGATTTTGTTTGCTTGTTTGTTTTTCATTTCTAAGAGGTCTTCTGGAGCATGCCAGGCTGCCAGCACTAAATCAATACTGCTCCCTTTTTTATTCATTTCACCTCAGGAAGGTAAAAGAGGAACACAGAAAAATTATCAAAAGGACTAAGGGCAGAAAAAAAATCCTTGCCCTGTATTAAAGTAACAGTAATTATGAGAATAGAATACAGCTTACATGTGACAACTACAAAATGTAAGTGCCCCATTGTTCTACAGTCTGATTCTGTGATTCATATAAACTCAGACAGGTGGGAGGTGGTCATTAGTAAGCCAACAAAACTATATATTGTCAGATGAGATTAATTCTGAGTCACTCTGTGGTTATGAAACGCCCAGGTTTGATCCATCAAACAAATTGATTTGATAAAGATGTCAGCCTTCATAAATGATGTAAAAGTACAGCGTACATATGTTTTTGTACTGTCAATGTATCTGTACGTGTACACTTTAATATTTATACAAAGCTTTTTTTTTAAGGGGTTGGGTATTATTATGTACACTTCAATATTTATAATTATTCAAAGCTTAATTTTAACGGTTTGGGTATCTGTACATGTATGTCCACTTCAATATTTACCGGTATACAAAGCTTTTTTTAAAGGGGTTGGGTATCTGTACATTTGTACAGTACACACTAATATTTATACAAGGCTTTTTTTAATCAGGGTTGGTTATCTGTACATGTACATGTCCGCTTCAAGATTTATACAAAGCTTTTTCTTAAGGGGTTGTGTTTTCATTTCTCAACAGACAAATATCATGCATGGACAGGAATCTATCTTCGTTAGGGGAACACATCTGAAATTCCCTGACAAACTATTGATAAATCTTGTCGGATCAATAGATTGATTAGATTCCACTAAAATTATCTCCAGAAACAAATGAAATTTAATGTAATGTTGGCTACACACTGCAGGCACAATTACACAGCAAGCTTGGCTAATCTGAACTTGATGTATTACATGTAAGTGGATAATGGATATCGAAAGTAAATTACATGTACAATACATGTAAGTACTATAGGTAAAGTGGACACGACACAGGTACATGTAGATGATATACACTGTACAATGCAAGAATATGCAAAGTGACCACGTATGAGCCAGCTGTTCTTGTTGCTATTGGAAACAGCATCAGAGTCAGTGTGACAAATGCACAAAATATTTACAAATCCAGATTCTATCCTGACGTGTGTTTTAAAAGAAAATGTGTAACAAACATACATACAAAATGTACATGTTCATCTACATGTACATTGTATGTGTGCAGAGCATGTTTAATAGGCACATACACACTGTACGCAACGATAAAGTGTAGATGGAATCTCTACAATCTACTACACTGTACATGTGACAAGATAAAAGGTTCTTCTTGGACCATACACATTGTAAACCTCGCAACAGATTTTGTAAGGACCAAGCTCGAAATAATAAAAGTTACATGTCCTCAGGTTAACTACCCCCCCCCCCCCCCCCAAGAATAAATTAAAAAAGAAAAGAAAAGAAAAGTCAAATATAAACACAAAAAGGTAAATCAATTAATAAATTAATGAGGAAACAAATGTATTGAGAAAGACAGACAGAATGAGAGGCAGAGAGTTGGAAAGGCAAACATAAATGTATAGAAAATGGAAATTTCAGAGACTTCGCAGCCCAGAGAACAATGCAATATTATTTTTAAAAACATCAAATAATCCAAATTTGGATTTCACAAATTAAAAATGAGATGGTTTAAATACTTCAGTCAGTATTTTCTTGTCATATTTGAACTTTTGAAGCGTGTGGATATTTAAAGAGCAACCCTTCCAGGGAGGTGTTTCACAAAGATCCAAAGTCGAACTTATCTCTAAGTTGGACTTAAAAGTTATGGAAAGCCATTAGCATCCTTGAAAATATTTTGTAAAAGTTATTTTAAAAGGCGTAAAATGTTGATTCAAATCATTCATATTTTCTATTATCATGGGAGATTTCACGTTCTTGATGTGGAATTTATGGAAAGTCTAAAATACTTAATTTTTCACTTTATAATATATTTTATTTCAAGGCTACAAATGGCTCTCCATAACTTTTAAGTTCATCTTAGAGTTAAGTTCGACTTAGAATCTTTGTGAAACACCCCCCTGGAGATAAAAAAACAAAAAACAAAAAACATAAAGCTCACAAATTCCCTGTTACCTTTCCCTAATCTTAACGTTGCCCCTAGTCTATTGTGCTGTCAAATATTTTTGTGTCACTTTTTATTACATGGAGTTCTGACACTGAATTTTGAATGCATCATCATATCAAAGCTCTGTCAAGTTACATTACATCATGCCTGGACCCTTTTTGGCTCGATTCTCCCACGTGCCTCACAACATTAGAGGCCAGCTTGAAGCTTCATATTAAAAACCACAGCACAGGTTGAAGTTTATCTTGTGTCACAAAGTTGCCTCAAATACTTCAATATAAATTTCACAATTTCCCAGGTAAGGTCTTGCAACACCTCCTAACCCATTTTAATAATCTGTTCTTCTTCTTTTTCCCTTTTTTTTTTCTTCTTCTTCTCATGGTTTTTCCTGCTGAATTTTCTTCTCCTGGTTTTTTTTTGGCTGGGTTTTCTTCTTCTTTTTCTTCTTTATCTTATTCTTATTCTTCTCTTCCCCTCCTCCTCCTTCTTCCCTCTACTTCTTCTTTTTCTCCTCCTCTTCTCCCTTTCCTCCTTCCTCTTCTCCTTTTTCTTCTCCCTCTTCTTCTTCTTTCACTTTGAAACTTTGATGACTAGTCATTTCTATGTACTAGCTTCCTTTACATTTTAAAAACACGCAGACAGTATAAACTGTATGAACACCAACAAAAAGGAGTTGAGAAATCCTCCAAATCTATAAACACTCTACCCTATACAGTTTGTGTTTCATTAATTTAACAGAATTAGCAATGATGTAAATGCAGATGTTATAATCAATGATTTCAAGACTTCTTTAAATGATCAACAATAGTTAATTGATTTTTTTAAACACACACTCGTTTACATGCACCCATGCAACCATGGACCCTAAGAAAAAGGTCAATCTGCGGTTAGGGCAATGGAACTGAAAGCTTCCAAAGATAATTGTAGACTTTGGTAAACAAAACTTTGGTAAAACTACGTAATAATGTATAAATATCAAAATAGGCCTTGCACGGTATCATGTGACATAGAAATTCTCTGAACCTTATTTTTGTTAAACCCCTGAAACAGTTTTAGGATAACCAAGCATTTTCTAAAATGCCAATGTTTTCTTTCTTTTATTTCTCATCAATTTTACAAAAATGAAATCTACATCAAAGGCATACATTGTACATGAACATGCCTAGATGTCTGCTTTGTATTCCCTACTAGACAATCTTCTTCCTTCTTGCAATTCATGCTCAACACTCAGATTTATACTCAACTCAAATTGTGAAATTACTCAGATGATAGATCTACAAAACAAGATTTCAGCCTCTATGTTCTCTAGTACTGCAGTTGTATAAACTTGCTTTCTGATTTATAACCATTCTTTGTCAATAATCACTGCCAAAAAGTAATAAAGGTGCTTCATTAATGTACACTGTACAGTACATGTACATGTACAGTATGTACCTTTTGTTTTCCCTTTTGAAAATTTAATTGAACACTTCCACCTGTGTGTCATTGAATAAACAGTCAGTGCATGAATGATTAATGAACTTTCAGTTCCACACATCATTCGTCTTTGTCGTCTACTCTCTAGTTTTGTTTATAAGATGATGACGTGGATCCTAATTCCTAATCAAATGATTGGTTGACAGCGTACACATGACTGGGCATTTATTTTGCCTAACGCGTAATTTGGATAATGACCAGTCATTATCCAATGGTAATGACCGGTCATTATCAAAATCATCTTGTAAAACATCATTTTATAAAACAAATATTATAATCATATACATGTATATATGTATTTTTAAAAAAATAAACATCATTTTGTTCAGGCATTAGTAAAATTACCCACACACGGTACCTTTGAAACAGTCCAAACACACTTGGCTATCGCCTCGGGCATGTTAGACTGTTCCAAAGGTACCTTGTGTGGGTAATTCTTACTAATGCCCTCACTGCTGTGTACCAGTATTATTTGTATAACAATTTATCTCTAATGTGGCTTACACATACTCTACAAACATTTCTACAAGATATGGAAATTTGTGATTTTCTTGTTATTATTATTTGTGGAAGTCTATAGGATCTAGATGTAGAACCTCATCCTAGTCCTCAAAGATTTCCCGAGTTGTCAATAACATGTATTGATTACAAAATTTAACATTTATACAAGTGCTATCTTTTTTCAATTTACCAGACTTTCCTCAAGATTTAAAAGATTAGTTCCTCTCACTTTACACTTCAATTTATGATCTGGCCATTCAAGGAATCAGTGAGTGTAAACTTTAAAATTAAAATCATAGGTCTAGATCTTTACATGTACTGTACATGTAGGCCTACTTAATACATGGCTTAGATCTACTCACAAGGCCTGGCGTTTTGGCTTGTCTGCTAGGAGTCGGAGTAGTTTTTTTATTAACGGTCATTTACCTTGATTTACCTTGATGTTGGGCTTCAAGTATAATTACTTATATGCCCCTCTGCAGCAGAATTAAAATATTAGTGTCTACATGTATGTTGGAGCATCGGACAATGCAATTTAGCGAGGAAACGTTTCATTCATTGGGGTTGCGTTGAACATGTCATTTTTAAACAGTTTTTAAACATATTTTGTCCATTGAAGCTCTCCTCCAAAACAAAGACTGAAAGAGAGAAGGAGAGGGATTCGGTGAAGCCAGACAGTCACATAGCCTACTGTGATGCTGTAGTCTCAGTGGAACATATCCCGAACAAAATAGATTGATTTTTTGGTCAAAATCTACATGGTCTAGACCTAGGGCAAGGAAATACTGGATGACACACACGAAAACACAAACAAAGTGACAGCTAACAAGAAACAGTAATAGTAATAGTAGCACATAAAAGATAAAACAACACTAATTCACTATGACTAGTAATATGCAATCACGAGTGATCTACAACGACGGTACAACTACTCGGGCTAGGACTAGGAGAAGGAGTTGGACCGGGAGTCGCGCGGCCGGGAGCTCGAGCTCGAAGAGCCGACCGATCGCAGGTGCAGCTGCAGGTGGTGGCTGCCTGTGGAATGGGGACTTGGCCTCGCGAGCTCTTCGCCTCATCTCGGGCGCTGGTGGTGCAGCTCCGTAGGCGCAGGTGCAGGAAAAAATGAAGTCATCTACATCTAGATCTACATCTAGTTACATATGCCCTGCTAATAAATTATGTTCATGCTTATTATAATATTCCAACAAGTTGATAGTAACACACGTGACATTCACTTACCCCATGATGAATTATCTTGTCTTTAATGAATTTCCCAGTGCTCAGAGATCACGAAAACATTGACAGTCAGTATTCACCAGCACCCGTCGCGTTTATGTTGAGTCTTGAGCTGAGAGTTAAGTTGACAACGTAGATTGTTGTTCGTTTGGTATTATAATGGCTATTAGTCAAATTTGACTATTGTTGCCAATTTCATCGCATCTCTTTCTTTTAATGTCTTGGTAAAATTATTATTTCTTTCTTTCTTTTTCCAATCTCATTTTAATATAATATTAGTCATAGTCTACAAAAAAATAAAAACAAAAAATTATTTCAAATTAAACCACGATCCGCACACAGTTCCAACTCACGCTGGCCCTGTCCTTTCTATGATGCCTTCTTACCAGCCCAGCGAGTTATGTTACGCCGTACGCTTCTCGGTTGATAAACTCAACCTAGGTCACTCTGGCATAGACAAGGGGGCGTCGTGTACCTGTATGTTTAGAGGGTTTATTTATTTATTAGGAGAAAGACAACTGCATAAGCAAAACACTTGTGGGCTTTATTAGTTTATATGAGTTAGTTCATGAAATTATTTATATAGCGCATGACTTTTAACTACTATAATCATTGGGGGGTGACATGCTTTCGAGTAATGATATAGCAAGTTTTAATTGCTTTTTTTCTTTTCCCCAGCAGATTTCATGTATCCTTCTCTCTCTCTCTCCTCTCCACTTCCCTAAAGTTGTGTGTATGTATTAAGATATGTTTTTCGATTGGTCAAATAAATAATGTTAAATTGTTTCAATCATTATTTTTTTTTTTTTAATTAAAAGAGGCCTAAATAAGATATATAGGTCTATACGATCAAAACTTCAAATAAGACACTAATACAGGTGTAGGCATAAGGTTATACACAAAAAACCTATTTTCTCTTCTATTCAGCTCAAATTGATTGCGGTTTCTGTTTTTCATCTCTTTTTGATTTTACTTTTTACATAATCGCTTCGTTCTAAAAACGAAGCGAGAAATTGCCATTTGTACATGAGAGTCACTGTTTCGTAAACATATCATAATGTCCTCTTCCTTGGAAATATTAACTTCTGACATTAACATGGCCCTTTCTATTATATACTTTGGACATTCTATCAAAAAATGTCTGACCGTTTCTAATGTTGGGCAGCTGTCACAGAAACCTGTGGAGTGGATGCCCAAACGCAAGAGGTCTTGGTTGAGTCCAGACACTCCCAGGCGTAGTCGCCTAAGAATAGTTTCAGTTTTTCTTCCCAATTTACAAGAATATTGTGAGATAACATTTGGCTGAAGGATTTTTAATGCCGATTGGGTATCATTCCACCTTTCTTGCCAAAGTAACTTTGAACTGTACAAAATTAAACTTGTCTTTTCAAATAAAGTCAATTTATTATGCATTTCAATTTCCTGAGTTAGAGCTTTTTTTGCGTAGAAGTCTGCCTTTTCATTTCCCACTATCCCACAGTGGCCTGGAATCCATTCCAAAGCGATTTCGATCCCTCTATATTTCAATCGGGTCGTTATTATAAATATTTCTGTGACAAAGGATTCGTCACTAAAATGTTTCAAGGCTGTGAGGGCACTTAAGCAGTCGCTAAAAATGACTGCACCTGTATAGATGTTTGTTTCTTCGATCCATTGAAGGGCAAGAACAATTGCAGCCAACTCGGCTCTATACGATGAGGTAAAATTCGCTAATCTTTTACATTGGTGTACAGAAAAGTGTGGGATATAGAAAGCAGCCGAGCATTGGCCCTTCTCCGGAAACTTAGATCCATCTGTATATATATGCAACTGGTTCGACCATTTTGTATTAATCAATTTTAAGCTTTGTTGCTGTAGTTCATTCGGATGGTCGGCTTTTGAAATCCGAGAGCTCAACTCGGTCGAAACCAGTGGGGGTTCAAAAAGCCATGGCGGAAATGGGGATGGTACGGCAGTTTCTGTCATGAAGTTTTTTATTTTACTCTGGGTTCTATACCCGAAAGGTTTACTAAGAAAGTCTTTTCCCTTTAGATAATCAAATTGCCAACATGGCCCTATGTTTTGTGATAATGGGTGGTTTGGGGATCTTTCGATACTTTGTCTATATTTACTTGACACAATTTGTCTCCTTAGATCCAAGGGAAATTCCCCCATTTCCACTTGTAAGGATTGTAGGGAAGTGAGAGGTAGTCCTCCCGCACAAATCCGTAGCGCCTGGTATTGCACCGAATCAAGTGCCTTTTTTGTGGTGGTAGTAGCGCTATCGTAGGCCTCACATCCATAGTCGAGTAAAGATCTTATGAATGCCCTGTAAACCTTTACGAGGGATTTAGAAGAGTTCCCCCATTTAGTTCCCGTTAAACATCTTAGGATATTCAATTTTCTTTTACATCTCTTTACAACATTTTCCACGTGTGGCTTCCAGGTCAATTTCTTATCAAAAGTTACCCCCAGAAAATGATGAGTATTCTGAAAGGGCACTTTTTTCCCGTCTAATTCTACTTGCGGTGGTGAGAGATTCATTGTACTTTTTGTAAAAAATATAGGGACTGTCTTATCAGCCGAAAGCCGAAATCCCCATCTGCGAAACCAAGTCTGGAGTCTATTCAGGTATTCCTGAAGTTTGCTTGATATTTGAAGGATATCCCTACCTGATGCCCATATGACAAAATCATCAGCATATACAGCTAAGGGCACTGAAGGATCTGTAGGGATATCACTAATCATTAAATTAAAAAGCAGTGGACTCAAAATACTTCCTTGTGGGAGTCCATTATGCATATCATATGTTTTTGATTCAGTATTATTAATTCTTACCTGAAAGGTACGTCCTGTCAAATAATTTTGTAGATATTGTAACAAATTTCCTTCTATTCCTTTTTGGGCGAGTTTGAATAGTAGTCCGTTTATCCATAATTTATCATAAGCTTTCTCAATATCTAGGAACACAGCTATTATGTGTTCATTACAATTGATACTTTTCTGAATATCGTTTTCTAGGAGAACTATGTTGTCTATGGCACTCCGCCCTTTTCTAAACCCGCTAATAAAATTAGGTAGTAACTCATGTTTTTCTACATACCATTGTAACCTTTCTTTGATCAAACGCTCGATTATTTTGGCGAAGCATGATGTGAGTGAAATGGGTCTATATGAAGACGCTTTCCGGGGATCTTTTCCAGGTTTCAAAATTGGTATCAAAATAGAGTGCTTCAGTGGGAGGGGTATTTCCCCTGTTCCCCAAATCCTGTTTATTATATCTAACATAACCTTTTTAGTTTCTTTAGGAAAGTTTTCATACACCTCATAAGGAATGTTATCTTGACCAGGGGCAGTCCGCTTTTTTGACTGTACTGCCTTTTCTAATTCAATGAGTAAAAAGGGTTCATTGATAACACTCTCCTGAATATTCATGCTATTCTTTACTAAAGCTAAATACTGTTCATTTACCCTATCTTCTCTCATTCCTAAAGATTGAAAGTAGCGTCCAAAAACATCCACCTTTTCATCCTCCCGAGTTATTTCTTTGTCATTTTCTGTCAATGATGACATATTTTTTGACCTCGCACCTGGAACACCATTTAGTCGTTTTATGCAGGTCCAGATTTTTGACTCAGGCATGTAACGGTCCAGTTTCGTGCAAAACGCTTGCCAATATTTTTGTTCTGCTTGGCGGAGAACTCGTTGTGCCATTTTTTTCTTGTTACTATAATCATCTATATTCTCCAGCGTTATCATTCTACCTTTAGAGAGCTTGTTACTCGCTTTATTTCTTTCTTTAATTTTAGCAGAACATTCTTTTGTCCACCATGGGACCGGGTTTTGTTTCTTTTTACTCTTTTGGGGAACAGCTTCCTTTATAACTTCTTTTAGGTACTCCATAAATTGGGTGTACATTTCCTTTACATTTGTGTTTTTTAATGTAATCTGTCCATTTAATACTTCTTCACATTTCTTTGCAAAGTTAGACCAGCTTATATTCTTAAAAGAAAAAGGCTTTTCTACCACATTTCCATTAGGCATACCTGCATTTGCTCTATGCGG
Organism: Strongylocentrotus purpuratus; assembly: GCF_000002235.5. Lineage (NCBI taxonomy): Eukaryota > Metazoa > Echinodermata > Echinoidea > Camarodonta > Strongylocentrotidae > Strongylocentrotus > Strongylocentrotus purpuratus. The sequence continues at coordinate 8,659,654 of NW_022145615.1, forward strand.
ATCTGTACTTTTTTCGAGAGACACTTGGAGAGAGATTGGGAAGTGGTCACTACCAAAAGTACTCCGCATGACTCCCCATGTAGACTTACACGCCAAAGAAGGAGATGTGATACTTAGATCCAGACATGATGTTTTCCCCGTTCGTGGGTCTATTCTGGTCCCCTCTCCATTGTTCAAAATAATCAAACTGTTCTTATTCAAAAAATGTTCTATTACTTCACCGTTTTTGTCTGTTTTCTCGCTGCCCCATAAAACATTGTGAGCATTAAAATCTCCCATTATAAGGACGTTTTCATTGTTAGATACATTTTCCATTAACTTATTCATAATATTTTCATTCAGTTTATTACAAGGGTTATAATAATTAATGATTGACAATTTTTTCCCCCCTATGTAAACATTCATTTGTTGTAATTCTAAGTTTGCATCTGTGAAAGGACCCTCATACTTAATCCTATCATGAACATATATAGCACAGCCTCCTCTAATATTATTTTGTCTGTTTCTAGGAAAGCATGTATATTCTGGAATATTCAAAATAATGTTATTATGAAACCAGGTCTCCTGTATGCAAATAATATCATATTTAAAATCCTTGTGTAAGTTTAAATAATTTAATAATTCATTGCCGTGCCCTAAGAGTCCCTGGGCGTTCCAGTGTATAATGGAAAGTGACATGAGTAAATTAATCACTATCATTTGTTCTATCATATGTACTATTTTGTTGCAGCGCCCTTTTGGCTGCGACGCAAACAAGAGTATTCAATTCTTTTTCAGTTCTACCTTCTGTGAATTTAAAAATTAGTTGGCAAATAAAATCTATAATTTGTTCATCACTAGCCGAGGCTATGAAGTTGGTCATAGGTGGAGTGCCTTGTGGTGTTTCATTTGACGTTCCTTGATTATTAATGGTCTCTTTACTCTGTGGTACCTGAGGAATAACCTGGTTTTGAAATTGTGGGGTGGTGTTTGCTCTGGTCAGGAATGACGGAACAGCTGCTTGTGCGTAGGTACTATTAGGTTTACCAACATTCCGCACTGGAAGTTCGTTTGTTTGTTTTTCTGTTTCCTTACTCAATGTTTTGTTGGCTTTATTTTTCTGTTGAATAGGCTGTGGATTTGATACTTTTTTGTTTTGTTGCTGCCAGGACTGAGCTGCTTCTGCGTACGATAGCCCCTTTTCATACCGTATCTGTTGAACCTGCTTTGCCTTTTTTGCTTGTGCGCAGCCGCTGTAGGCTGCAGAGTGGTTTTCCCCGCAATTTACGCACTTTCGTTCTTCTTTTTTTTTACAGTCATCGAACGAGTGGTTTTCTCCACATCTGACGCATCTTTTATTGGAATTACATTGTGAAGCATTGTGTCCGAATCTTTGGCATTGATAACATCTAATTACAGGTGGGACATATTGTTTTACGCGCTTGATTTGGAAACATAAGTGGATTTCAGGGGGGATAGTGACTTTACTGAAGGTTAGAATAACGCAGCGCATGGGAATTTGAGAGATTTGGCGCTTTCCTTCTATTGTTTCATCTGTTCGGACTCTTTTTACCATCCTCTTCACCCCAATCACATTCTGAGTTTTCAATTCATTAAGAATTTCCTCTTCCTTCATTTCCTGTGGGATGTCATAAATGACTCCCTTTGATCCATTCACTCCTTCACTGACTTTTACATCAACACTTCCTATTTTGTTAATCTCTGAGATAGCCTTCACCTGCTTAGTATTTTTACACTTGATTAAGAGTCCCGTATTAGTGGTTTTGATAAAATCTACAGGGTTCACGCAAACTTCCCGAATTGCCTTGGCTATTTGTATGGGATTTACTTTGTTCAAAGATTTTGTCCTATCTATTGGGGTTATGAAAATGTTAAAGCCCTTTGGGTTTGGGTTTGGGGAAGTGGTGTGGAAAGTGGTGTTCGAAGAGTATGATTCTGAGGCGTGTTTTAAGTTCTCTATATTAGTAGAGCTTCTCCCACGTTGCCTTTTTGCAGGATTCCTGTTTTGCACAGTTTGAAAAACCATTTCATCCTCGCTCATCATGGATCTTTCCGGCTCGGAGGCGTGAGCCGCCATGATTGGCTTTCGAAAAAAGGCGCGAAATTTGAATAGCGCGTATCGTGCAGCTAACCACAATGAAATGAAATGAAATGAAATGAAAAGCCCACAGTGTTTGCTTACCTCAGTACGAAAAATTCCTATTCCAAAAGTGGTCACATAAATCCAAAACAAGAAACTTCAAAAAGAACAACCCAATTTCCATATGAGAAACAAAGTCAAAGATATAATCCAAGAGTAAGGCGAGAGTGCGACCTATCCGTGCGACCTATCCGTAAATCTCATTGTTTCCAGATCCTCTTGACACCTCCCCTTCTAGCAAGTCGACGGATTGCAGGCTTGGTGATGCCTTGGATGTTATCTCGTTGACGAAGCTGTTCATGATGACCATGGCCCGACTGGAGATGCCGGTATCTGGATGAACCTGCTTGAGGACTTTGTAGATGTAGATTGGCTTGACATACTCGTTTCGCTGCATCTTTACAGACCAGAAAACCTCAATTCATCATTACTTGTATGGTACATTCTCTACGACAAATACAAAATAAAAAAAATCACAGTTACTAAAATCCACTTGAATGGGAATACATTGATTCTGATCATTTTCTGGATTTTGTATAGACTAGGCATGTTTTTGCCCATATATGCCATGTATTAAAAGAGCTCTTTGCTTGTTTGATTGGTTTTCCCTTTTTATTTTCCTTTAGAGGTCTACATTATTTTTGTTTCTTTTTGTTATTTGTTTGTGTGTTGTTGTTGTTTTTTGTTTTGTTGGGGGGGGGGGGGGGGCTTGTGACTGATCAGTCAGATAAGAAGCCGGGGAGCAAAGATATCAGAGGAAATATTTGTAAAGATTTAGACAAGTAGGAAAGAGAAAGATCGACCGATCAACTCTAAACTCGCCTATTCCACGGGGGAAAAACTTACTAACTAATTAGATCATGATGTGATGTCTACTTATATATGGATCCCCATGTCGTTATGTTCTACGTCTTGACTTAAGGTTCACCTTTCTCGATGTTTGATACAAAGTTGTCATATTTGGTAGCGCACTGTCGCCCACGCCATTCCATTATATTAATTTATCATTTTCAGCCTTAAAGGGATCCGGGGTATCTTTCAATGTCTCCGTTTTCTAAACAAAATCATGGCCTTGGCTCATGCTGCAATCATAATTTTAAACCTTTAGGTCAGTTAGGAATCCCATGAGCTTTACAAGGCCGATCGCCTGTCTAAATATCAAGATATTTATGATTAGAATTCGAAATTTCTAAAAAAAAAGTTTTCCCAACGGTTTTGATGGACACGTTCTATTGTGAAAAATGAGTATGGTACAACTGGTCACTCAAATATTTTAAATTTTTCGAGCCACTGATCATTTTAAAGCGCAATTTGTTTAGGGCTATAATATAACACCCAGAGGCGGCCCTCCCGGGGGCAGGGGGCACACAATGCCCCCCCACACTTTTTTAGATACCCCAAAAGTGCCCCTTTTTACATAGGAAAAGTGCCCCTTTTATTTTGTAAGAAGTGCCCCTTTTACTTTGACAAGTGCCCCTATTACTTAGTAAACGTGCCCCTTCCCCATTTTCACCTCTAACGAGTGCCCTTTTTATTTTTGACACGTGCCCCTTTTCCTTCGACATGTTCCCATTTTCCTTTGCAATAAGTGTCCTTTTTCCATTCTCATAAATCTTGAAATTATCTTGAATAAGTGCCATTTTTAATCTCTAGTAAGTGCCTCTTTTCAGGTACGAGAAGTGCCCCTTTTCACTTTTGATAAGTGCCCCCTTCACCTCTGATAATTGCCCTATTCAAAACTGAGAGATGCTCCTTTTACTTTGACAACTGCCCCTTTTTTTTCCTTTGTAAAAAGTGCCCCTTCTCCTTTTAATAACTACCCCTTTTTTAAGCTCGGATGAGCACACCTTTCATTTTAATATGTGCCCCTTTTATTTTCTAATAAGTGCCCCTTTTCCTTATGATAAGTGCCCCCATTAAAACGAGAGAGCTCCTTCCCCTTCTCATAACTACCCCTTTCCCTTTCTAATAAGTGCCCCCTTCTCATTCAACAAATGCACATTTTCCTTTATAATAAGTGTCCCTTTTACATTTTCATAAGTGCCCCTTTGTATATCTGGTCAGTGTCCCTTTTCACCACTGATAATTCCCCTTTAATAATGATACGTCCCCCTTTTACTTATAAATGACCCTATCAAAATATGATGGGTGCCCCTTTTCCGTCAACACATGCCTATTTTCCTATTTTCGTAAACGCCTCTTTTTCATCACTGGTGAGTGCCTCTTTTCAGTTGAAAAATGCCTCATTTTCACCTCTCATAATTATCCTTTGTACTTTGACACGTGCTCTTTTTCTTTTCTAATAAGTGTCTTATCCCCTTTCGATAATTGCCCCCTTTTCATGTAATCATTAAACGTGCCCCTTATTTAAAGCGACTAAGAGCAATTTCCCCCAAAGTTCGCTCGCTGCGCTCGCTCGCATTTAAAGATGATATAATTATGTTACTTATCAAAGGTCTTTCCAGTCTTCCGTTATGAGAATCTGCTTATAACCCCATCACGATTGGCTTTTTTCCTCTTTATAAGATGTAATTTTTCGCACTGCGAGCTCACAGATCTTTAAATTTTTTCTCGCTCGCTTCGCTCACTCGTAAATGCATATTCAGACATCCCACCCAAATGTACAGTATGATGCTTAAGCGATATCTTGTATGATGTACAGTATGAAGAGAAACTAAATAATGAAATCATCCCTGATAATGTAGGGGTATATACCAATGCCTAAACAAATGGTATATTTTCGCTTTGAGATTTCCCAATATAGGTGCCTTTTTTCTCCAGAAAGTGCCCTTTTTTGTTGGTGCCCCCCCCCCCCACTTTGGAAGCCACTCGGCCGCCCCTGATTACACCATCACATTCACAGACACTGGTAACGCGCAGGGCCATGCATTTCAGATTTGTAATTGACTGGAAACTTTGGCGATTGTTATTATTGTTATTATTATAATAATTATTTATTTTAAGGCCACAAAAAAGCAAGATATTCACAAATTAAAGTAAAATTCATTCCAGTTGCTCGTAGGCAACTGCATGCACGCAAACCCTCACAAGCCATTCCGAAAATAAGTATGATAGCATTATCATAGGCGCCGGAGATGTGGTGGGAACGCAGTTTCGCCCCAGGCCCCCTCCCCTAAAAAAAAGTAGTAAACGAGTAAAGATGATTTGTATTTTTTAACCGAAAAGAATATAAAAATGATAAAACCTCAATTGAATCACAAACAAGTTATATTCCATTCAAAGAAAAGGAATTAAATTTATTTATCAATGGAGGTTTTTATACTAGCGATACGCGGATATCGTGGAAATATTGTGAGAGGATGGAAAAGCGTGTGTGTGTTTTTTTATAGATGAGAAGACATAAATCCCTGGACACTGGCGTGCTGATGGGAACGGGGGGGGGGGGGGGGGGGGGGGTATTTCTAATTCGATACCAGTGATTTACAAATGTTGTTGACATGACATGATTTCCGGTATTTCTTCTCATTGTTTTGTAAATCGTACCTTTTTATGCGTTTGTTGGAAAATAACGAATTTCCAAATTTACAGTCGGGCGAGAAAAAAAATATGCTAATTTGGAAGCCTTTATATCAGGGCTTGCAAAACGGCGGGGCCCGGGGGCTCAAGCCCCCTCACTTTTTTGAAAAAGTATGTTAAAGAGAAAAAGAAAGAAAGAAAGAGAGAAAAAATGTGTGACCTGCCAATGTCACAATCCGGTATCAAAATTTGCTCATCTGGCCGTTATTAAATGCCTAAAACCCCTGAGCGTACGGGGCTCCAACCCCTAGGCCCGCCAAGGGCCCTAAGGCGGGCCCCTGGATGCTCGTCTAAGTAAGTTATTAAATATCTAAAAATCCTGAGCTTCCGGGGGCTCTGCCCCTGGACCCCATCAAGAACCCTGAGGCGGTCCCTGGGTGCTCATCTGACCGTTATTAAATAACTAAAACCTCTAAGCTTCCGGGGGCTCTGCCCCCTGGACCCCAACAAGGGCTCTAAAGAGGGCCCCTGGCTGCTTATCTGGCCGTAATTAAATACAAAAAAAACCTTAGCCTCCGTGGGGCCTGCATGTAACATGTAAGAGTGGTGGTGATCAAGATTTTTCTTCTGCCCCCCCCCAAAAAAAAAAGTTTTTCGCTCATTACGCCACTCCCCCTGGAAGATGAGCCCACTGGAATGTTTGCCCATCCCCCCCCCCCCCCCCCATTCCAAACTGCTTCCGGCGCGCCTGAGCATGACTAATACCTCCTGCTCCATATAATTACGGGTCTGCCATGATTTATTTTGGGACAGATTTAAAATTAATCATCATCTAACAACAATTATTTTGTCAATTGAATTTTTTCAACTAAATGTCATTGTCATGTTGTGACATGAAAAACAAATTATTTCCCAATTTATTGATTTACAGTTGCCAAGGGAGACGTCTTCTCATTTGTCCGCTTTGCGATTAGTGAAGGTAAATCATTAAAATTCGAAGTCTAACTGATCGAATGGAGTTGAAAAGAGAAAAGTTTTCACAATTTAAATCATATGATTTTCAATTGTATATATTATTTGTTCTGACTTGCTATTTTTAGTTGTGATCGATTCGATTGAGTGTTTGATTGTTTTTACTCGCAGGGCCCTAATGAGAAACAAAATGTTACATAGGCGGCTACTCTTTTAATAGCATTGTTATTAACAGAGTAAATGAAATGATAAATAACGAAATAAATTAATTGATTAATAAATAAATAAATAAATAAAAGAAAAAGAAGCAGAAGAAGAAGAAGAAGAAGAAGAAGAAGAAGAAGAAGAAGAAGAAGAAGAAGAAGAAGAAGAAGGAGAAGAAGAAGAAGAAGAAGAAGAAGAAGAAGAAGAAGAAGAAGAAGAAGAAGTAGAAGAAGGATGAGTATAATAAGAGGAGGAGGAAAAAACGAAAAATAGAAAGAATTGAACGAAATTAAGAAAGAATGAAAAAAGGAAAATCATATATAAGTTACTCATCCACAGCGGCCCGTGTGCCATATTACATTGAGAAAAAATCAATAGGATATAAAAATAAAAAAAATTGACGTTTTCTAAAGTAATAACTAATCTAATGATACGAAAAATGTATATAACGTAGCTTTTGAGAATGAAAGCTACTGACACACAAAGGTGTTTTTATCAGTTATATTTTAATTTCATGACCATAACCACTGATTATACCCCGTGTCCTTTTTAGATTGTGGTATACATTGAGTGAAGACTCTTGATTTTTATACGAAAGGCCCGGGGGGGGGGGGGGTACTCACATATTAAGTGAGGAGTGCCGCTCTGATTGGTAATTTTGTCATAAAAAATCCCTAAACATAGGTCCAATTTTTAACAAAAATACCCCTAAATATGGGTCCGCTTTTTCAAAGTTTTTGCCATGCAACACCCACAATTTTGAAAAATGGGCTTTACTTCGAAAAAAATCAGCCAAAAGGACCTTTAAAATGGGTAGGGGTTTTGAGGCTCCAGCGGCACACCCACGTCAAAACCAAATCTGAGTACCCCCCCCCCCCCCCTTACTTCCCTTTTCCAGAGTTCACTTAGTATACCACATATGCCTCTCATTTACTTTTAAAATTTATATATTTTTTATTTCAGGAAAAAGACTTTTCCTGGTGCAAAAAATATCAGTGACCTCTAACCATTATAGCCCTTCGTGTCCGACAGCACATGCAGCAACAGAATACGATAATATTCAACACGACGTTATCGCATAGAAGATACCGTACCAACTAAAGATTTAGTTCTGCTAGGTTCAACTTTTTAGGCCCTCTTTCGTGCGTGTCCAGAAAAGGTACAGGAATGTGTCCGAATGTTACCCTCTAAAATCGAACAAAATACAGTACATAGAAATGCCATCCACAATTTAAAATATATTAAATTCACGATTAATACTATTTATCATCTTTGTGCGGTATATTTGATCAATTTAGATGTCACGATACTTGACTACAAGTACTAATTCTTTGTATAGAAATGTAGTATGTGGACGGTAATCGAGTGAAATTGTACTGACCCACCTGTGTATATTCGTGTACGGAGGACGTTCAACAAAACGACGATGAATTTCCTGTCATTTTTGGAAATGTTAAATTAGAGTCAAAGTTATCATTGTAGATGTATACGTGCCTCCACTTTTGCAAGACGTTGGAACCAGCTATTGAATTATTTTTTAGTAATGTAACATCCTAAATTGCTAGAAAGAAATGTGAAGTGATGTCAGTCAGATCATGCAGATGAGATTGTGAAAGTGCAAGAATCGCTTGGCAAGAGAGAGAGAGGGAGCAAAATGATCATAATAAAACAAAATAAATGAATAAAAGAATAGATTCTAGATCTATTTGAATTGCTCTAGTTTGACCAAAAGGTAGATCTAAAGGGAGGCCATGTTGGTTTTCAATATCAGTGGGGCGCTGGTCCAAGAACATGAACCGTCCGCAATAACAAGGATTGTCTGATTTCACTGTCTTCATATTTTCGATCTGCACGTTGTCGTTGGCAATGATTTTCCTGATGCATTTTACATTGACTTTGAACCAAGACTTTCACGACATGATGATAACTCCTCAGGGAGACGGACAACCATTAAAAGAAGACGGTGAACTGGGGTTATTTTCTTATACGGAACCCGTTTTTCGTATTGCCAGCGCGCGGTTCGGGAACCCTAAACCCGGAGAGCGCCCCCCCCCCCCCCCCCCCCCTCCCCCCAAAAAAAGTCTGCACATATGTGGACGCAATTTGTCCGTGTTAACGAGGATATCCTCGTTTATGCAGACAATCCTCATTCTGGCACCAGCGCCCCTACTGGTAGGGTGTCTGATCGCGCACCCAATGTTGTGTGCTAAAACCCTTCCCATAGAGATTGTACGCTTCCCTATGTGGTCTACGTGCATTGCGCGACCATCCAAAATTGGTCAATGATTTTATGAAAAAATTTGAAATTCAAACCTTTATAACAAATGATCCTGAAGGTGAAACTCAATAAATGAGGTGTCATATGAAAGAGCAGGTTTTTCTCCATATTCCCCATCGGGGGCCACCCCCAGAATTCTAAAAATATCTTGGTCAAAATAGCGATTGAAATGTTGTTTGCATCCTAGCTCCAAAATTTGCCACTTTCCTGAGCTGCCGCCCCGCGGCTTAAGCAGGGCTAGACGTAAGGATAATATCCAGATGCTTTTTTTTTTGCTAGCCCCAAGGGATCATTTGTTATAACAGTTTGAAAATACCCTCCCACATTTTTGGAATCAGCTAATTAGGGAGGCGTGAGCTCCGCTCAGTCCAAACCATGGTTACATCGCGTAACATGTGCGCTTATAGTGAATGAAAGTATGGATGGCCGTTCCCACTATAAACCCCGGAAGTGAATACACGTTGTAGTCAATGGCAATATCGCGGAGACATCTCCGCGATATTGCCATTGACTATAACGTGCATTCACTTCCGGGTTTTTTGTGCGACGAACGCTAACCATACTAGTCAATGGCACGTGTCGCGGAGACAGCGTAGCTCAAGCTTGCAAGTCGCGCATTGGCTGAGCAACTTGCGTACGATATGCATACGCTTGCATATCGCGCGATACAGCTGTTTGGCTAAATTTAGCAAAACAACATAACTCTGCGTGTACGTCTTTTTCGTCGATTCTGAGCAAAATGCTATGAATATTTCAGCGTTTTGAAGGGGCTGTATCTTTTGATAGAAACATCGGCGAGACTTGAAATTTGAAATGTATTATTCTGATTACATTTTTAATTCAAATATCAAACAAAAATGGTGAAAAACGATCCCAAATTGAAAATTGAAAAATCGTTCAGACACCCTACTACTGGTGGTAGGGTGTCTGAACGATTTTTCAATTTTCAATTTGGGATCGTTTTTCACCATTTTTGTTTGATATTTGAATTAAAAATGTAATCAGAATGATACATTTCAAATTTCATGTCTCACCGATGTTTCTATCAAAAGATACAGCCCCTTCGAAACGCTGCAATATTCATAGCATTTTGATCAGAATCGACGAAAAAGACGTACACGCAGAGTTATGTTGTTTTGCTAAATTTAGCCAAACAGCTGTATCGCGCGATATGCAAGCTTATGCATATCGTACGCATGTTGCTCAGCCAATGCGCGACTTGCAGCTTGAGCCACGTTGTCCCCGCGCTATTTGCCATTGACTAGTATGGATAGCCATTACGCACAATAATACCCGGAAGTGAATACACGTTATAGTCAATGGCAATATCGGGGAGACAACGTGCGTTGTCTCCGCGATATTGCCATTGACTATAACGTGTATTCACTTCCGGGTATTTTTGCGCGAACGGCTAGCCATACATTCATTCATGTTTCGTTCGTACGCGGAGATGTTACGCGATGTAACCATGGTTTGGACTGAGCGGAGCGCACGCCTCCCTAATTAGCTGATTCCAAAAATGTGGGAAGGGTATTTTCAAACCGTTGTAACAAATGATCCCTTGGGGCTAGCGAAAAAAAAAGGACCTGAATATTATCCTTACGTCTAGCCCTGCTTAAGCCGCGGGGGCGCAGCTCAGGAAAGTGGCAAATTTTGGAGCTAGGATGCAAACAACATTTCAATCGCTGTTTTGACCAAGATATTTTTAGAATTCTGGGGGTGGCCCCCGATGGTGAATATGGAGAAAAACCTGCTCTTTCATATGACACCTCATTTATTGAGTTTCACCTTCAGGATCATTTGTTATAAAGGTTTGAATTTCAAATTTTTTCATAAAATCATTGACCAATTTTGGATGGTTGCGCAATGCACGTAGACCACATAGGGATGCGTACAATCTCTATGGGAAGGGTTTTAGCACACAACATTGGGTGCGCGATCAGACACCCTACTACTGGTTTATTATGAAATTGCCACCACCAGGACTATTCAATTCAGGTTGAATGTTGGAAACGCACATTAAATTTAAGCATATTTGTTCACATACTGAGTGTTACGTTTTTAAAAACATGATGAATGTGACATTTGGAAGGAAGTGGTGTTAGCCTTAACTTATAACGGTAGGGGCGCTGGTCCGAGAATGAGGACTAGGCCTACCGTCCAGGCAGTCATTTCTGTCGAGCCTAATTTGGATGTTGGACTCTTCTTTTGCCTTTTTCATGTTATGTGTTTTGACATATCATTCTCAATTCTTCTTTTCTTATGTCTTGTATGGCTTACATAATCAATAAAGAAAAGGTCTACTTTGGAGTTAGTTAATGCAGAAACAGTTTAAAATGCTAAATGGGTCTTTATTTCATTTGTCCCCATTATTTTATAGTGCCCTAATAGAAATTGCTAGACACTATAGTGCATGTATCTTGCTGTGTGAGATATGCATGTGTTTTAATCCCCTCTTGCTTCCCCCTTCATATATTTTGCAATATGAAATATGAAATACATTTAGAACCTTGTTGAATAGATGAGTCAATTGGTAGAGCAAATTTTTTTCATCTGTTTATCTTTTTTCATTATTTCAGGATAACTTTCCAAGATGACGCGCTACTCCCAAGAACCGGAGAATTCTGCAAAGTGTAAGTAGTAATTGCTAGAAAAATATGTTTGGATATCATTTCATGATCGACATCAGCCTGGTCATACATGTATGTTGGCTCCTTTATAACTTTGTATCATTGAAGGTGTGGCTGAAATCGTACAATCCCCATGCGTAAATTGAAAAATGTTGGGGGGGGGGGTGTTAAACTAAAAATGTTGGTGTTCGCACGTTCATGTTCATGTCGAGCCCTGACATATTTGCTTCGATTAATACAATTAAATTAACTGGTGTTACTGGTGTTACAGAAGATTAATGGTAGTTTATCAAAGTTCATCCAGTGTTGACATGTTAATTTATTTGATAATCATTCTCTTTCATTTCTCCTTAGCCTGCAAGGCAAGGGGCTCCTACCTTCGTGTTCACTTCAAGGTAAGAGTGCAATACTTTTTTTTTTCTGTCGGTCTCTCTTCTTACTTTCTTTTTTTTAAAGCATGTTGTAAACATTTTCGGAGATCAAACTCTGTTTCAAAGTTAGAGCCCTTCTTACTATCAACAGATTATATCAAAATGTACAAGATATATTTCCTCATTGCAATTTAGTATGAATCTGCTTCATCCTGTACCAGACCTGCCAACCAGTACGATTGAGTCGTATTTAGTACGATTTTTAGAAGCAAATACGACAGTACGATTTTCCTCGATAAAATATGATTTTTTTTTTATTTTTTTTTTAAAATTTTTTTTTAATAATTTTTTTAATTTTTGGTATTTTGTGTGTGTGTGTGCCATTTTCAATGGCAAAATGCCCATTCTGTCCTATAAAGCATCTCACATCGGCAATTTGGGGATGTTCATTGGTTCATCGAACACACCAGTCGTGACAAAATCATGCATATATTCAACCAATGATCCATAAAAAATTCTTCCTGTATGTAGGAACTGTAAGAGGCATTGATCCGCGTAACAGTCCGTGTTTATTTTTAAGAATACAACTTTTGTCAGCAAAATACAACTTTTGTCAGCAAAATACAACTTTTGGTATTAAAGAATACAGTTTTTGAACTCCAGAGGTTGGCAGGTCTGCTGTACCATTTCATTGCAACATCTTATCAAACACCTTTGTAGTATTTAATTTGAAAATTAATGCAAATGACATTGGTCAGATAAACAGGAGTTGTCAGGTTGCTAAAATTCACTCCTTCCTGCCAAGGTCCTATGCTGCTCAGTTAGAATGAAATACACACGTACACATTCTTTTGGACGATTGAAGGCTTTGTCTTAATAAGAAAACAGCAAAATGTGCTAAGCAAAGGAAAGAAATCAGATGGTCATACAATGTTCACTACAAATCTCCTCACACTAAGTTTATACTGATTTTCTTGGTGATCCAACATTTTGCTCCAATGACAATTGCTGCAGAATATATGTTGTCAAAGATACAGGGTTCAGATTAGTGTTGCCATTTGGGGTTTTAGATTAGGTATACCTGTAGGTCAGTGGTATCCACAGGGGTAGGTAGGGCAAGGGTTTGGTCTAGGCCAAGGTATTTACAGCAGAGCTTTTGTTACTGGAGCATGCGTTTTACAACCCTAGTCTTGAGAATTGAGAATTGAGTGCAAACCTTTGATGATGATCCTGTAAATTAGGTTGAGGTCTGACTATCTATTCTTGATAGATTGATGACTTACACTTGCTGAAAAGGAATCATTCTCTCTTTCCCCATCATTCAAAATTGTGATACATGTCTTCTTGTTTTACGAAAAGTGGATTACTATGCTCTGCAGAGTTAACATCACTGTGTAACTTTATTTTGTTTATGCAATATACACTTAAGTTATTACTGCGTTAAAAAAAAAAAAATCAAAATTACCTGTAAGACAGCAAGATGAAAATGTAATTCTTTTTATTTCATACCTTCTGAAGTATTCTTTAGGACAATTAAGGGTTTAGGATTTTAAACTTCAATATTTTATACAGTAGGCTTGTGGGTGCACCATGTGAGAGAGAGGGGGAGGATTGAGGAGTATATTCTACATCACCATGCAAGCCGACACTTACAAGCAGCATTCAATATTTTAATCGTGAGAAATTCTGAATAAAAGAAATAATTTGAGTGTTAGAATGGAATTATGTCTTCATTTGGTCCCTTTATAATTTACATACCCTTTCTCGTTTTTTTCTTCTAAAGAAACAAGGTCATTCTATCTTGCTTTCTGTAACATTGCCCATTGAGAACATAGTTATGAGTAAAGCCTGATTTGGTTGTATTTTTAGAACACCCGCGAGACCGCTCAGGCCATCAAGCACATGCATGTCCGCAAGGCCATCCGCTTCCTGAAGGATGTAACCAACAAGAAGCAGTGCGTTCCCTTCCGCAGGTTCAATGCCTGCATTGGACGCAAGGCCCAGGTAATGACCAGAAACAAAATCTGTGATGTGAACGTCACTTTGTGTGATGTGAACAAGACTTTAAGATTCAAAATATTAAACCTGGGGGGGGGGGATGTTTCACAAAGATCCTAAGGTGGACTTAAAAATTATGGAGAGCCATTTATATCCTTAAAATTTAATATTTCCATAAGCAAAAAATGGAGATTTTTAGACTTTTCATAAATTCTACATGAAAATCTCCCTGATAATAGACAATATGAATGATTTGAATCAACATTTTATGCCTTTTGATATAACTATTACAAAATATTTTCAATGATGCTAACGGCTTTCCATAATTTTTAAGTCCCAACTAAGAGATAAGTCTGCTTTAGGATCTTTGTGAAACACCCCCTGATGTAGTGTTGAAGCTTGGTCTAGGGTCACGTTTTGCCCAAGGAACAGAGAAGGTCTAGTTTACCCTTAGTTTAACATGACTGGGAGTCCTCGCTTTGGGTTTGCTAGAAGACTGGCCATTGTGTTTCCAAGTTATCTTGGCAAAATTTAATCTTTGCTAAGTCCCATTTCCTTGTTATTTAGTGGAGGTATAAGGAAATCAAATTGAGAAATAATTTATGATACCTTGATGTCGATATAGATTTGCCCTTTTCCCCTATTTTTTCTAAACATCAGAATGTCAATGCAGTAGTTCCTCTTGTTACAATTCTTCCTGTTCCTCATAAGTGAACTATCTAACATTTAAGGGGGTAGTCCACCCTGAAATTGAATTGGTTTTAAGAAAAAGCAGAAAAGGGAGAGAAACGATTGTGTGAAAGGTTTTACATGTAGATTAGGTAAAGGTATCTATAGGGTTAGGGCAAGGGTTTGGTCTAGGCCTAAGGTGTTAACCGCATAGTGTTTGGTACTGGAGCATGCGTTGTACAACCATAATCTTGAAGGAAGAATTGATTGACTGCAAACCTTTGATGATGTTCCTGTAAGTCAGGTTGAGAATATTTGACTATCTATTCTTGATAAATTGATGACAAACTTATGCTGAAAAGGAATCATTCTCTCTTCCCCCATCATTCAAGATTGTGGAACATCTTGTCTTGTTTAATGAAAAGTAGATTACTTTGCTCTGTAGAGTTGACATCACTGTGTAATGTTGAAGGTAGTTATCTAAACCTGCAGACTGTTATCAATAGTCATACATAGCCTTTTGAATTTGGGTATTCATATCTTTTGAAACTTATTTGCAAATAAGATGCATTTAAGGGGAAGTCAACCCTGATATTTAGTTGGTTTTAATAAAAGCAGGAAAAGGAGAGAATCAATTGAGTGAAAGTTTGAGCAATACCAGGGTGGACTTCCCCTTCGAGCTTGATGCATCTTTGTTACAGATTAGTTTCAAAAGACTTCAATACCAAAATTCAAAAGGCTATAACTATTGATAACAGTCTGCAGGTTCAGATAACTACCTGTAGTTCTTTTTATCATGTCATGACATGTTTGCGAGCATGTATCACAGCCATAGTGCTTCCTCACTTGGGGGTTGTTTAGTTAGTAAGTGAACATTCATTATGCATTAGATATAGACCCCCTCCCCTTCTTACAATTGTTTTCAGCAAAGTATATTCTGTATTTAATACTCAAAAAGCTGCTAGCCATTCCCAGTTTGGAGGAATGATTCCTAATTTAGGACCTTCATTCTGAATCATCTCTCTTTCTTGAAACTCTCTAACAGATTGAAAAAGTACTCTTTTTTTTTCTTTAGAGATTCCCAATTTCCTGGCATAAAGTTGGCAGGTACAAGTCACTCATAAGCATGCATTATGGAACTTTGGTACTATACTAACACTTGCACTTTCCTAATGTTTTTCAGGCTAAGGCATGGAACCACACCCAAGGTCGCTGGCCCAAGAAGAGTGCCGAGTTCCTTCTTCAGCTCCTGAAGAATGCTGAGAGCAACGCAGAGTACAAGGTTTGCACCCCCTTCCCCCCTTCTCCCCACCCTATATAAAAAATAAAAAAAAATTTAAACTCTAAAAAGTGCCATTTGATTATTGTGTGCATGAATTTTTGTTCAAATTTCACAAGGGGTTAAGAAACTTAGCAAAATTGTCATGCTGCAGAGTGATTAAATCACAACTGTCACAACGGTGATTTTTTTTGCAATCATGAATTTTCTTGCCTTGAAAATGGCTGTCATTTACAATATGTGAAAGTTGCTTTGTTTTTGTTTTCCAGTATTGCTTTACAGTAGGTCATTTTTTGAATGCTTAGAAATTCATACACGTATGCTAAAGTGGCAGACTATTTCATGAACTTGTTTCAAGTTATCATGTCATTGGTCAGATAAACAGGAGTTGTCGGGTTGCAAAAAAATGCACTCCTTCCTGCCAAGGTCCTATGTTGCTCAGTTGGAATGAAATACACACATGTACACACATTCTTTTGGATGACTGCAGGCTTCGTCTTGATTAGAAAAAGGCAAAATAGTCTTGATGGATAAATTGATTGATTGCAAACCTTTGATGATGATCCTGTAAATTAGGTTGAGGTCTGACTATCTATTCTTGATAGATTGATGACTTACATTTGCTGAAAAGGAATCATTCTCTCTTTCTCTCCATCATTCAAAATTGTGGAACATCTCGTCTTGTTTCATGTAAAGTGGATTGCTTTGCTCTGCAGAGTTAACATCACTGTTTAGCTTTGAAGGATATAACTATCAGTATGTAGCTTGTTAGTGGAATGTAAATGAGCTTTAAGAAGTCATGTCTTTCTAGGGTTGGTGGAAAAGAATGACACCCCTCTTAAAGGTAAAGACCAGTTTTGGAAACGCCCCCCTCTCAAAAAATGAAATGGAAGCTCTTATTACCAATCATGTGAAAGAATATGTTTTGACTAATACGTGATCATACAAATTTGGCCGAGAAAACGCCTACTAATTGATATATTTGGTAAATTATTATATCTATTTGGACCTGAAAGATAAAACGCACGTGTCGCGCACATGTGCGTAGTCCCATATACATCTCTCTGTGTACAGTGCTTGTAACTTTACCAAGACTGGGCCAAATTTCTTATCATTTTGATGATTCCAGAACCTTGCAGTACACACCAATACTTATATGCTAGATGATCAACCTTTTCTGGTCGATTCCACAGCGTTTCTTTCACAATGCAATCGCATGACCATAACTGGTCTTTATCTTTAAGCATGAGGTGGAGAATTGTTTTCATAATGAACTTTTCTCTATCTCAACAGGGTCTCGATGTCGACTCCCTTGTCATCGATCACATCCAAGTCAACGCTGCCCCCAAGATGAGGAGGAGGACATACCGTGCCCATGGTCGTATCAATCGTAAGCACCTGTCAAGCTTTTTATACCCCAGCCATTTTTTAGTGTTGAATTAGCCCCGAAAGTAATAAAAGAGCCCAAAAAAATTGCACAGAGTTCAATGCAAAACAAAATAAAGAGTGTTATTTTCATGCAAGCAAGCTTGAAAAGTAGCCCCCAAAATTTGTTAAGTATTTTTTCCCTGCATGCACATTACATGTCTACTGTCAAAACCGGGAACTTTTGCATTCGTACAAATTTTACAAAGTGGTTGGTACTCACCAAAGTTTCATTGCTACCAAAAATGGAATCACGACTGACTCCATATTTTATCGTAAAACTTTCTTGCTGTAAATATTTGTGAAACTTGTGAAAGTATCACATGGTGAAAGTTTCTGGTTGTACAATATGCATCTTTGCTTCCAGGGTAATCAATGATTAATGTAATTGTTTAATTGTTAGTTCCTTATTGTTCCTACTGCAGATTGCCCCTAGCATTTCCTTCACCCTTTATTCAACACTTACTGTGATTGTTCGCTTTCTTGTCTTGTTTGAATCATCTGATCCAAACCAAATTATATCTGTCCCTTCCGCTTTTGCCTCTTGCCAGCTCTCAAAAGCTCCACTTGCCATATGAAGCTGTTCCTATTACAGTAATGTAATTGTCCTCCGATTCCTCTCCCCTTTGTATTCTCTTGCCAGATTAAATAAGCGCACCATGCCAAATGCTAATCTTTACAATATTCTAATCATCAACTCCCATGTTTTATTATACTACGTAATACCATTTCAGGATTACGTTAAATGAGACCCCGTCATTGCGCATGCGCTAATCAGCAATTCGTCAGTCGCGTATTATTGATATCTCATTGAGCTGATCCTAACAGCTTACACACGGAAATGATCCTTTTCTAATTATCGTCCCACCTTTCCATTTTCTTGCCAGTTTACATTGGGTTATTGATTTTTTTGGGGGGTGATCCAACATTTTGCTCTTATGGCGATTGCTGCAGGATTTATGTTGTCAAAGATACAGGGTTGGGGTAAGGGTTACTGTTTTGGGTTATTGATTAGGTATAGGCATCTATCGGGGTAGGGTGAGGCTGTGGGATAGGTATAATGTTTGGCCTAGGCCAAGGTATTGACCTCAGAGCAATTGTTACTCGAGTCTGCTTTGTACAACCATAGTCTTAATGGAAGAATTGATTGAGTGCAAACCTTTGATGATGTTCCTGTTGATCAGGTTGAGAATATTTGACTATCTATTCTTGATAAATTGATGACAAACTTTTGCTGAAAAGGAATCATTCTCTCTTTCCCCATCATTCAAGATTGTAGAACATCTCGTTTGTTTCATGAAACAGAGTTATCCATGTACATTGGGTTATTGACCCATTTTCATTTGTCTCCATTCCTTGTTTTATTTGAATTTAAACTTACATGCCACATGTTGGCAACCCTGACTGTAGTCTAACCATCCCCTGTCCTGATATCCTCTTGCCATCCCCCTTGTTTTATGTCACATGCTCGCTTTCACATGGAAACGATCCTTGCTAATTGTCCTATTCCCTTTTTTCATATTCTCCTGCCAGCTCACACGAGTTCTCCATTCCACTAAGAGCTGATCCTAACCATAGTCTAATTGCCATCTCCCTTATTTTATGTCACATTCTAGCTTTCACATGAAAACGATCCTTGCTAATTGTCCTGTTCCCTTTTTCATATTCTCTTGCCAGCTTACATGAGTTCTCCATGCCACATTGAGCTGATCCTTACCGAGCGTGAACAGGTGGTTCCCAAGCCAGAGGAAGAGGAGGAGGCCAAGAAGAAGGTCTCCAAAAAGAAGCTTGCCAAGCAGAAGATGATGGCTAGAGATTAGACCAACACAACACTAATGACTATCACCAACATCCGCAATAGCAGCAAGAACTCTCTCTCGGCTAGTCCCTATTCAATCTCATAGGGAAGTGATCATCAAGGCAGAAACTCAAAAGGCACATTCTCCCGGTTACATGTTGAATATATTCAGGTGTTCAATGTGTGAGACAATAAATACATCCAATGTACAATAATCAAAAGCAACGATTCTTGCATCTTGAATTATGTGTTTCTGTGAATCTCGAGAATGACGCTGCTATTACTTGGAGTAGATTTAGAGGGAGTGGAGTAAGAGTGGCAGGAATAAGAGGTTTAACAAAATTGTGAAAGCCATTGGACATCGTAAGGCAGCTTGTGGAGTTTCTTCAGAGATTCTAAAAGAAGTGTCCAAATTTCCACTTCAATTTACTAGCAGAGAGTTGCGATTGATTCAACTTTGCATGCAGTTAGTGGTGAAGCTACAATAGGCCATTTTTGTAATGAATCCAAATTTAATCTATATGTCTTTATGAAGAGCCTCGATTATTTTATTTACCTGATACAAATACATGTAATTGTATTTCAATGGTCAGAGTGTGAATTGTATACATTAGTTGTTGATCGGTAGGACAAACGTGGTGCTACCTAACGACATGTAATACATGTATATGCAATTTGCTCTCTGACTTCCGGAATACAATTATTTGTAACTGGTGAGTGAAATACATGTGTACATGTAATGTGAATCAAAGTACTTTACAAACGCAAAGACCCTATGCATTACATTTGGTTAAATTATTACAAAACTTTACTATTCCCAACATACAAATCTTTTAACAATATTAAAAACGTGACATACAAAATTTTACATTTGATGGTGATAACACTACAGGTGTGTGTATTTAAGATTTCATTAATTGCATACCTTTTGAAAAAAAGTGCACAAAAATGCTAAGAGGGAATCTGTCACTCTGACACTTGAAGTTTGGAGATGTAATTTTTATGAATGAAGGAAAGCAAGGTGTGATAAGGAGGAAATTTAAAAAGAAAGGTGGAATATCGTCGGTGGGGTGACAAAACCTTGTATCTCAATTTTTGAGATTTTGATTTTTTTTTGCATAGTTTTGTACCTAATGGCCTACGACACCACCTGATAAATCCATGGAACGCCTCCTCGGTTTTTTCACAAATTCCACACAAACGCCCTGAAAGGTAAAGACCAGTTATGGTCATGCGATTGCATTGTGAAAGAAACGTGAAATCGATCAGAAAAGGTTGATTATCTAGCATAGATGTACTGCAAGGTTCTGGAATCATCAAAATGATTAGAAATTTGGCCCAGTCTTCATAAAGTTACAAGCACTGTACACAGAAAGATGTATATGGGACTACGCACACATGCGCCACACATGCGTTTTTATCTCTCACACACCAATAGATAAACTAATTTTCCAAATATATCAATTAGTAGGCGGTTTCCCTAGCAAATTTTTAATCATCATGTATTATTCAAAACATATTCTTTCACATGATTGGTAATAAGAGCTTCCGTTTCATTTTTTGAAATTGGGGCGTTTCCAATTTCCACTTAACCCCTTTTAAAGCTGCACTGACAAAACCTCGTAACATAAGATATGTAATTCCCTTCCCTCGTAACTCACACACGGCCTATCAGTACCGAAGTTAGTGTATTCAAATCCTCGTAACTCGTTTAGAGTTGAAAGTAAGAACTCGTATCTCAATTTGAATACAAACTAAAACTCATATCTCGATGTAGATAAACGCAAAAACCTCATAACTCACTTTCAAATATAAAAACAATTATTTTACTGTATTTCAACAATGACATTAAAAATTGTATAAATATTCCAGTTTTAAAAAGAAAGGACGGTGTCTCAGCACTAAATTTGTTGAGACAGGAAAGTTTTTTCGCTCTCCTACAAATTTATGATTTTTGAGATACGAGGTTTTGTCACCCCACCGACGATATGCATGTGTTGGGAGAAGAGAGAGAGAGAGAGAAAGAGCTATTGAAGGAAAGATAAAGAGATAGAAAGTGAAAGATGAGGAATGGAGATCGAGGTATAGAAAGAAAGTAAGATGAGAAGGGGATTTAGTGAGATTAGCGGAGGAGAATTGTGTTTAAAAAATCCATGTGTACAAATAAAACCTTTCAAACAGAGTAAGGGACAGGAATACTAACGAGGCCGATGGTGATGATATTCCATATTTGTCACCTATCCACAGACCTTATATATATATATATATATATATATATATATATATATATATATATATATATGTACATATTTCATGGTTAGCTTGGAAAAACAACCTGCACTTTCTCATATTTCATAGTCCATCATACTTGTAATAAATATAAATAAATCTGTTCTGCCAATATAATTAGCCTTCTGGCAGCCAACTTGATCTACTTACTTCGGCACAGGTAGGCCTACTTGACCTCATGAACTTGACCTACTTCTGCAAATAAGCTTGATCTACTTGTGTCCAAGAGCTTAGCCTACATAGGCGCCTAGGGCATTGAAGTTGCCTTCTGCCGCAAGGTGGCACAGGCTTCTGGTGCATGGATTCGCCAGCAATAGATAAAACACAACACACTGCAAGTGGGGTTGGGGGAGGGGAGGGGGTCATAGACAAATAAAGTAGTGAGGGAGGGGGGGAATCAGTGGTTTTAAAGGTAATTATATTTAAACGTCTTTGGTCACAGGCTTTTCCAAGAAGAGCAAGGTAAACAATGGTGATGTTTGACATCTGATGGTCAAGGATCAGATTCAGTGCATCAAGGCCTTTCGAAACTCGAGCTTAAAAGAAGGCAAGTAAATAATGGATTGCAAGTCCATTTGATTTTCCTCACGCATGACGAAAGTTAGACGCAGAGGGCTTTCTTGTCATAAAGCAGTAGGCTACAGTCCCCTTGATCGTCCTACCCTCTCTTAATTCCTTGTCATTTCTTCCCCGTTTTACCTTCCCTTTGTTCTCGAAACTAGTAGCTCACTTGAGAATTCTCATTACACTCTACTAATTTTATCAGCGAATTCGCAAGAAATATTTCATCGAGAAGGAAAAATAAAAGAGGGGAACTGTTTCGACAATTTTTTTTCAATAATAATTTTCATCAGAATAGCAAAAAGGGGGTTTCTCAAAATCCTCACTCTCAAAAGTTTTGAAATATTCTCTTAATTTGCCGACATCTGTGGATTTGACAACAGAAATTGAAACGAACCAAACAGAAAAACTTGGAGAGGACCTAAAGCCGTCGGCCCTCTGGTTGCTACTCACATTTATGTTTTCTTAGAAGTCAGGTAAAATAACCACCACTAAACCACAAATCGTAATAATTTTTCTCAACTACGTACGGTACAGAAACAAAAAATAACCAATTGACATCTTAAAAGAATAACTAAATGTTATATTTGTCATAATTCAAAGGGCACTGTTAAGAAGAAGAAAAGATATTGGAGTATGTGACACCATTGATCGGGATGAGAGTCGCCGCCCCCCCCCCCCCCTCTCTCTCTCTCTCTCTCTCTCCTCTCTCTCTCTCTCTCTCTCTCCCTCTCTCTCTCTTCCCTCGCGCTCTCCCTCTCCCCCCTCTCTCTCTCTCTCTCTCTCTCTCTCCCTCTCTCTCTCTCTTTTCTCGCAATTCGATTGGTTAGACACTGTGCCCCCTGCGCCTAACAACTATGCCACTCAGCACAATAACTATGGCTGAAACAACAACGCCCTATCACTCAGTCATTATTGCAGCAGCTATAGCCTCAAATCAGGAGTGGTTTTAGAAGAATAATTCTGGAGGGGGTATTATTCTTGGGGATTTGGGCTTTTGGAATTCGTGCATACATTTTCCACATGTCTCGAAATATTCTTTATTTCCATTTTATGGGGGGGGGGGGGGGGGGACTTGAGCCCCCACCCTCCGAACCGCCACTGCCTCAAATGATACAATAAAACGTTGTCTAGATCAGTAATGTGGAGGTGGATAACCGTGACCTTTTGCGCTCCGTCTTGGGAGCGCATCCCCGCAGACATTTCTCTAAAAATATTTTGACGGGCCCCATCACTGAGCACTTCCTGGGCAAAATAAACAGGTTTTATTGAAGCCAAGTCGGCCTAATGCGGGGTCAATGTTATTTATTCCGACCCGCCATTCCCATTACGCCTTCTGTTCTACTACCAAATACAACTAACACCTCCTTGCTTGAAGAACACCTTGTAGGATTTTCCTAGAAATTGTATTGTTCGTTTGTTTGTTTAATGAATTGTTTTCATAAAAGATAATGAAAATGTTAACATATACATATTAATGCCCCTGTTCTTTCATGGGGTTATATATATTAGCACATTGGTATCATCACCGATATTTGGACATTTCTATAAAAATTGATTAAAATTTCAGCCATGATTAGTGTCAGCGTCATAAAATAGTTCGACGCAATTTATTTTCTAAAATTGGCTGACCCCCCCCCCCCCCCCCCCCCCCCCCACGGCGGATCTATAGTGGTCATTTAGACCGTTTTGCTCGGGAGGGCGCCAAGATCCCCTAATTATTATCAGTTTCATGAAATCAATAGGCGAAGTTATTTATCTGTCTGCATAGATTCCACGCTTTATTTACGAAGAGGCGGGAAAATGTGAGTGTCTGGGACGTTTATTTGCTTTACTACAGGTGATCGTCTGCACACCACTCTTACTTCTCAAGCAATGTGTTTTATCTAGCTCACCATCATGACCATGGTGATTATTTGCCGTGCTACTCGTAGGATGAAATCGATGATGGGAGCGGTGATGTGGATCACGTGATCATGGGCGAGACAACATAAACGAAAGTTATAAATAGAGAGAAAGAGGGAGGGGAGGGAGGGAGGGGAGGGAGGGGCGGAAGGAGAGGGGGGGGGGACAGAGAGAGAGAGAGAGAGAGAGAGAGAGAGAGAGAGAGAGAGAGTCGAGTATGTAAATATCAACGTGGAAATCACTTTTTATAAACCAGATGGACCTTTCTTGGATAGGATAATGTGTGAAGTAATCATTTTAGCCTAATGAAGTCGACAGGAGTGACCATGGATTAAAGCTTGCTTGCTCTAACTCTAACTTGGCATGATGCATTGGGCGCTATATTAAATAGACCTTTACATCTTGGATTGTATAGAAAAGTTTTTAAAAGGAGATATAAATCATTTCCAATCCAACAAAATAAATAAAGATTGATTCTGTACACGGCCAGGTTTTTGTTTTTGATTTGTTTTTGTATTTGTTTTCACCTCTATTTAGGCATTATTGTTTTTAAATCACCATTTAAAACAACAATATTATACTGTATTTCTCTTTCGATGACAGCACCAATAAAGCCTCTGGCTTTCGTAGCTGTCTCCACATTCATATGACATTTTTGTTGTTGTTGTATTCTATTATAAATGTTTCTCTTTAACTTGTACACTATGTGTTTGTTTTTTTTGTTTTTTGTATGATGTTTTTATGATGAATGAAATAAAGATCAATTCAATAAACATTTTAAAAAGTTAAACAACATGTTCTACTGGATCAAAGTAAATTAAAAAAGGTTATCTAACTTAATTTAAAAAATGCGATGTGCCTTTCCCATGAATGTTCAACATTTTAATCCTAAATGATTACCATTTTTCTGGCAATGTACCCTCCCTTAATATACCCTGTACTGCTCCCTCCTATATTCCGGCTTCCTGAAAATAGTGAGTGTCACTAGTTAACTTAATTGCTAAAATAAAGTAATCGTTATCAAACTCCGGTATGTTGTGCCCCCCCTCCCTCTCCCCCTCCCCCCCTCCCCCTCCCCCTCCCCCTCTCCCTCAACCCAACCTCCTTATCAATTTCCATGGATTTGACATGCTACACGTTGATTTGTGCATCTCACCCGCGGCACAACGGCGATCACGAATGAAGCACCATCTTGGCCAGAACTACTCCGACCGGTTATCAAAGACATTCATGTTTTAATGTCAGAGTTCGACAAACTTTCATGTCTTCTTTATAACGTTCTTCTGTTATTATTTTGAGACAGTTGTGACACTCAAACTACGTAATATCATCCCCTTCGTCATGCATCATAATATTCTTTCTCGCTTTTATTTTCTCTCTCTTTCTCTTTCTCTCAATGTAAATGATCTTAGGAATGTGTGTATTTATATATCAGTTTCTATCTATCTGTCTATCTCTCTTTCTTGCACACTCGTTCTCTCTCTCACCCACATACACCAACCCTATCCCCTTCCCCCCCCTCTCTCTCTCTCTCT
The DNA here is from genome assembly GCF_000002235.5 of Strongylocentrotus purpuratus. Lineage (NCBI taxonomy): Eukaryota > Metazoa > Echinodermata > Echinoidea > Camarodonta > Strongylocentrotidae > Strongylocentrotus > Strongylocentrotus purpuratus. Next base: position 8,685,185 of record NW_022145615.1, read on the forward strand.
CTCTCTCTCTCTCTTTCTCCATCTCTTACCTTCCACTCTATCTTCCCCATTCCCTCTGTGTGTCTGTCTGTCTCCCCCCTCTCTCTCTCTCTCTCTCTCTCTCTCTCTCTCTCCCTCCTCTTTTCTTCTCACTCTTCACCATAATGTTACACAGTGATGAAAGTCCTGACTCATTGCTTCTGTAACAACAATACCACATTTATATTTATCATCCTCTTTGTTTTCCTTTTGAAAATTGAAAAGGAAAAAAGATGAAATACATGTACTGGAATACAATCGTACTGGTTTGAAGAATAGATGGAGAGAAGAAGAAGAGGAGGGACGAAGAAGAAAAAGAATTAGAAGAAGAAGAAGAATAACAACAACAACAACAGCAAAAACAACATTAGCAACAACAAGGAGGTGAAGAGAAGACAAGAAAAGGAAAAAGAGGGGGAACGAAGAGTGGTTAAAAGGCAAATAAAAGTAAGAAAGGACAAATATAAATCAATAACACAATTATACAAAAAATCAAGGAAGAAAATAAAATTTAATTTCATCAGGACCTGAAGCTACATGTAGGCCTAATTGAAAATTCCTTCGCTTTCCAAGCTTCTGCTGAACTTTAGAACAAACTACCTTTACATGTCAAAAACTGTCAGACTGGCCAGCCAATTCAAAACTTTTATTCAAAATTGCTACTGATGATTAACTTACTCTGTTCACATTGGTGTAGGCCTATATTTCATATGTATTGTAATTTGTAGGTTTATTTACTTATTGTATTCTGTTTTTTATAGCACCTTTTTATTATAATTATTATTATAATCTCAGATAAATCAATAATTAGGAGTGTATGTTATGCATAGCGGGCATTTTTAAGGAGATGTTCGTGGAAGGAAGAAAGTTACAAAATCAGATCACTGAATATATTAAAATGTTGTCGATAATTTTCACCGAATTCAGCTTTAGAGACGACACTGTTTGGCTGTTTGCTAGCTCTTACTTTGACCAAGGAGTTTTTCTCCTGGCGGCATCGAAGATGGTACAAAGGGATTGAGCTAGATATTACTCCATCTCTTACAACTCCTTGCTTTGACTCCGGACGGCTTTACACGCTTTAAGAGGGCACCTGATCGATTGATTGGTCTTTCTTGACCGATGGACTGATCAGGGATGTGTGTCATGTTGATTGAGAGCACAGGAAGCGCTGGTCACAATGGGAGCATTTAAAGATGCACATTTTACATGCATTAACCTTTCTCGCGCCAATCAATTTGGAGCGGACGGTATGCGGAGATTGTCGCGGAATAGGAATACCAGTCAGCCTCGCGCGCTCGCTTACCAGTGGATCTTCTGCTCCACGGGTGTGCGAAAAGGGGGCCATAAAACCCCCTCCTGCCGCCCTATTGACATAACTTGACATGCCATATATCTTAAAATATTTGCTCGAATTGATTGGATACGAGAATCTTCGTTTGCCAGGTCTACTTGTCTTTACGGAAAGAAATGTGTGTCTTCTGCTATTATACAGAGTATGAATTATACACACACAGCATTCACAATACATCGCAATACAGTGATAATGCTTGACACACAAAAGTTTCCAAGGTTTACGCATGTACGCAAAATGAGCGCGGCGCCACTTCGCTCAATACAATGTGTAACGCTATAATAGACTTACATGCGACTCGTAAATAGCAACAGGTTTTTTTTTCTCACAAGTTCTGAACAATATGTTTAAAAGACATTACCTGATATTGATAAAATGAGCGAAAAAACTGAGCTGTCAAATGTTGATAAGCCCTATAGTCAGCCGCTGTAGGTAGTATGTTTTTTTAATCAAATCCCCTGGGAACGAGAAGGAGATCGTTCGATAACATTTCAGTTTATTTCGTAAATCTATACAAGTCAGTGGCTTTAGTTTGAAAATAAAATATTCCTAAAATCTGGTAACTGACGATGTGATGAGTGCTACAAATCAAAGAATAGCAGTGAATAAACACAAACTAAATCCGTGGTTTACTCGGATGATTGCAAGACGAAAGGTTTATAATATTGTCTTCAGTCCGGTAACTGATAACAACAACCAAAAACAACAAGTAACTGATTAGCAACATGACTATAATCCATAACTTATACCTTTAAGGTAGGCTTTTGAAATTCCATTTGGAGTGATTGACCAGTGTTCTGCCACAAACTAGAGGTAGTTTGGCACGATGACTGG